>NC_047143.1:247029-547029 GCF_009829125.3 Periophthalmus magnuspinnatus | reverse complement strand
TGAGGCTCACGTTGGGCTCAGGTGAGGCTCACGTTGGGCTCAGGTGAGGCTCACGTTGGGCTCAGGTGAGGCTCACGTTGGGCTCAGGTGAGGCTCACGTTGGGCTCAGGTGAGGCTCACGTTGGGCTCAGGTGAGGCTCACGTTGGGCTCAGGTGAGGCTCACGTTGGGCTCAGGTGAGGCTCAGGTGAGGCTCAGGTGAGGCTCAGGTGGGGCTCAGGTGGGGCTCAGGTGGGGCTCAGGTGGGGCTCAGGTGAGGCTCAGGTGAGGCTCAGGTGAGGCTCAGGTGAGGCTCAGGTGAGGCTCAGGTGAGGCTCAGGTTGGGCTCAGGTTGGGCTCAGGTGAGGCTCAGGTGAGGCTCAGGTGAGGCTCAGGTGAGGCTCAGGTGAGGCTCAGGTTGGGCTCAGGTGAGGCTCAGGTGAGGCTCAGGTGAGGCTCAGGTGAGGCTCAGGTTGGGCTCAGGTGAAGCTCAGGTGAGGCTCAGGTTGGGCTCAGGTGAAGCTCAGGTGAGGCTCAGGTGAGGCTCAGGTGAGGCTCAGGTTGGGCTCAGGTTGGGCTCAGGTTGGGCTCAGGTTGGCCGTGTTGGCCACAGCCGTCCCGGGGCAGACAGGCAGAGCCTCCGAACACCAGTACACTGAGGCTGCAGGTTACAGTTAGTTCAGTGGTTAAATTAACTTTTAAAAAAAAAATCTTTGTCCCATGTTCTAACGTTTTTCTCGCCTGAAGAGGTTTTAGACGTCACCCGTGCATGTTTGAGTCATCTAGAGATCTCACATCACATGTTTCGGGTATAACAGATCACACCTCGTACGCCGCAGTGGGAGTGTACGTCTTTAAAATATTCGATTAAAGATAAAACTCAAACATGAATCAGTCCAAACACAACTTCAGAGGCTCAACGAGAAGAAACGACCAGAACATGGAGAAACATCTGAACACAACAGTTTGAACGAGAAGGATTTAAAAGTGAAACCGACCTGATCCACAAACCACAAACACGAAGAGAGCGAGAAGCCAAGGTCCAACTGGAGACTTCTCATCGTTCACCGGGCGCTGCAACGAGAACGAGGTCAGGACCAGGACTAGGACTAAACCAGGACTAAACCAGGACTGAACCAGGACTGAACCAGGACTAAACCAGGACTGAACCAGGACTAAACCAGGACTGAACCAGGACTGAACCAGGACTAGACCAGGACTGAACCAGGACTAAACCAGGACTAAACCAGGACTGAACCAGGACTGAACCAGGACTGAACCAGGACTGAACCAGGACTGAACCAGAGAGTAAGGACTAAGCCAGCGCTCAAACTGTCTCCCATGAGCCTTTTCAGCTACAAAACTTTCTGCTCTTTAGTGTCCTGTACAAACAGCTGTGAGGGAGACTAAGATTGGACAAAGGACTGGACCAGGTCTGGACCACGATTAGACCAGGTCTGGACCAGGACTAGACCAGGACTAGACCAGGACTAAACCAGGACAAATCAGATCTAGACCAGGACTGAATCAGGACCTGAACCAGGACTAGACCAGATATTGACCCAGAGGACTGACCCACAGGACTGACCCACAGGACTGACCCACAGGACTGACCCACAGGACTGACCCACAGGACTGACCCACAGGACTGACTGACTTAAGATTTATTATCATCAGCGTTTCGGTAAAAGCCTAAAACCCGCCTCATTTCTGATTAAACCCGTTTCACTCCATCAGAACCGAGAGAGTCCAGCTCCGATGAGGTTTAGATCTGAAGCTAACGGCTAAAGCTAACGGCTAAAGCTAACGGCTAACGATGCAGCCACAGAGGCAAAATAAATACATCCTTGGACATGAACCGGAGGACAAACTGACTCTGCGCCGGGCTGAAGGCTGAGTGAACCCCCCGGAGGACCGAACCACCCCGGGGACATTCAAGAGCCTTTCCCCGGGCTGCAGCTGTTAGCCCCCGTTAGCCCCCGTTAGCTCCGTTAGCCGTTAGCCCTGATCCGTACCGAGGTCTTCTGGACGTGTCCCCGCTGTGTGATGGTCTTGCTGTGCCGCTCGTTGGCCACCTTCATCCTCTGCACCGCCGACATCTTGGGTCCCCCTGCGGCTTCAGAGCCGTGGCACACCGGAGAGAGCTGCTCGGACCCGGGGCTCGGACACGGCGGAGGGGCGCTGCTCTGGAGGCGGCTGCGAGGCTCAAACACACCCCGAAACAGAGAGCGTGGCCCGGCGAAGAGTCCTGTTTGTCCGCGGAGCTGGAGCTAGCTGTTAGCCGAGAAGCTAACCGGAAATGGGTATGTCACGTGGTGTGAGGTACAGGAAGAGGCTATTTTACTTCTGTGGGGTATTAAAGAGGAGGTATTTACCTCTGTGGGGTATTAAAGAGGAGGTATTTACTTCTGTGTTGTATTAAAGAGGAGGTATTTACTTCTGTGGGGTATTAAAGAGGAGGTATTTACTTCTGTGGGGTATTAAAGAGGAGGTATTTACTTCTGTGGGGTATTAAAGAGGAGGTATTTACTTCTGTGGGGTATTAAAGAGGAGGTATTTACCTCTGTGGGGTATTAAAGAGGAGGTATTTACCTCTGTGGGGTATTAAAGAGGAGGTGTTTACCTCTGTGGGGTATTAAAGAGGAGGTATTTTTCATCTGTGGGGTATTAACTGTAACATATTTAGATCACCATGTTTCCTTTTGCTTCATAAATGTTATATTCATCCAAAACAATGTATTAACATGTTTTATAAGTTTCACTTTGTTTCTGTCTGTCTGGGGTTAGAATATGGCCCTGGAGACGTCACTAAAATACTTAAATATAGATTTTATCGTCTCTTTAAAGTCCATCCTTCTTCAGGGTTAGTCAAAAGATGAGTTTCACTTTGTATCGCTCTATGCAACAGAACGTATGAGACTAAAAATAAAGAAATGAATCCATATTTGCGTCTCAAATGGGTTTAATAGTATCATACACTCACAGGTTTAACTCATGTTTCTGTTCAGCATTTGAAAAATACTGGTTTTAAATGCTCTAAAATGTACAGTGCTTAAACAGACTTCTACAGCAGAGATGTCCCTCACAGCGGGTCAAAGGTCACAGCGGTCGTCACGGAAACAGGTTTTTACCCACGAGCTTCAGCGAACTTGTGTCTCAACAGGAAAGACGCCACGGCCTCGGCGACCTGCTCCGACAATAACACGTATTATAGATATAAAATCATACGTGGACATACTAAAGATGCACTGTGTAACTTTTACTGCTGTGTCTGGAATAT
This sequence comes from Periophthalmus magnuspinnatus, assembly GCF_009829125.3. Classification (NCBI taxonomy): domain Eukaryota; kingdom Metazoa; phylum Chordata; class Actinopteri; order Gobiiformes; family Gobiidae; genus Periophthalmus; species Periophthalmus magnuspinnatus. The sequence continues at coordinate 543,771 of NC_047143.1, read as the reverse complement.
CCCACAGTATGGCATTACAAACCTCTCCATGGAGACAAGCAGCTGACAAGATTTTATCAGTGGAGATGAAGCAGCTTTATCTGATATTGATACTTTGACTTTAATCGTTTATTTGATAAATGTTCAAACATTACGGGACATTCTGGGACAAAGTCTGTACGTCTGTCTGTCTTGTTGCTTTAAGTTAAAGGCCCAACCTCAGGATCGGCTTAACCGATATCAAAGAACCGATATCTGACCCAACACATTTTTTATATTCTGTATTTGATATCAGTGCATCCCTCATTTTTAGCAATAACAACACTCTGAATTTGAAAACAATAATAAGTTTCCCTCTGTACTGTGGAATATTTCTTTCAAAGCAGTGACATCACATCAGTAACAGAAGAGAGAAGGTGTTTCATCTGGACTCTGTGTTTCATTTGTTTTTTTGGTGTTTTGTTACATCACAGTCTGACTCTGCTCTGCACAAACACGTAAACTACAGTTAAAAAGACACTCACCTTGTCTGGTCTGTCCTCCTGCACTGCATGGCCACAGGGGGGCAGCACCTGCATCATGAATTTACCTACACACACACACACACACACACACACACACAGATAAATGCCTAAAAGGAGCATGAAAGGAGCAGTTTGGAGAAATTTTGTCAAAAGTATCAAAAATCAGACACTAAAACTCGTAGTGAAAATAGATCCTCATGTTTCAGAGACACCAACACTAAAACAGAACAGAACTGAACATTTTCTGAGTCTGTTTCTCATGATGTGTCTCTGTAAGTTTAACACACATGGACCACTCTGAACCTACTGCACACAAACATTGTTTTTATTCTCTTCGTATCCAGATCTCAGCGCTCAAAGTAAAACTGTGATAAACACAGACCTCACCTTGCATTTGGCCGATGGTCAGATCTCTGTCCAGACGGTCGATTCCTGAAAAATAAAGACTTATTTACAATAATAAAACATGTTTTCACTGGACTAAACTCTGTAGGCCACACAGGCAACAAATGATCCTGTAAACGGCCTACATTACTAAACGGCCCATATTACACTATTCTCCTCCTGTAGGGGGTGTAGGTCATGTCTCCTGTAGGGGTGTAGGTCATGTCCGTCCTGTAGGGGGTGTAGGTCATGTCTCTCCTGTAGGGGGTGTAGGTCATGTCTGTCTCCTGTAGGGGGTGTAGGTCATGTCTGTCCTGTAGGGGGTGTAGGTCATGTCTGTCTCCTGTAGGGGGTGTAGGTCATGTCTCTCTCCTGTAGGGGGTGTAGGTCATGTCTCTCCTGTAGGGCATGTAGGTCATGTCTCTCTCCTGTAGGGGGTGTAGGTCATGTCTGTCCTGTAGGGGGTGTAGGTCATGTCTCTCTTGTAGGGGGTGTAGGTCATGTCTGTCCTGTAGGGGGCAGTAGGTCATGTCTGTCCTGTAGGGGGTGTAGGTCATGTCTGTCTCCTGTAGGGGGTGTAGGTCATGTCTCTCCTGTAGGGGGTGTAGGTCATGTCTGTCCCCTGTAGGGGGTGTAGGTCATGTCTCTCCTGTAGGGGGTGTAGGTCATGTCTCTCCTGTAGGGGGTGTAGGTCATGTCTCTCTTGTAGGGGGTGTAGGTCATGTCTCTCTTGTAGGGGGTGTAGGTCATGTCTGTCCTGTAGGGGGTGTAGGTCATGTCTCTCTCCTGTAGGGGGTGTAGGTCATGTCTGTCCTGTAGGGGGTGTAGGTCATGTCTCTCTCCTGTAGTGGGTGTAGGTCATGTCTGTCCTGTAGGGGTGTAGGTCATGTCTGTCCTGTAGGGGGTGTAGGTCATGTCTGTCCTGTAGGAGGTGTAGGTCATGTCTGTCCTGTAGGGGGTGTAGGTCATGTTTGTCCTGTAGGGGGCGGTAGGTTCTGTACCTGCGAGCAGCAGCAGTTTGGGCAGGTCACAGCTCAGAAACAGATTGGACGTTCCTCTGAACCAGCCGTCCCAGTATTTCTCCGATTTCGACAGATCGATCCTCCATTTGTACATGCTCTGAAACACGCACATGTATGTTTGATGAATCACTCCAAATGCAGCTTCAGACGCTTCAATGAGGAGAAACGACAGAACATGGATGAAGCTGTGAAAAAGTCGATTTTTCTCTGAATATTTCTAAACTATAATCTAATCCAGGCTTCATAAACTCATAAATATTCCGTGTTTGCGGTGCACACGTGTGTCATAAAATCACATGTTGTGTGTCAGACCTGCCCCTCCCCCGGGCTTTCCTCTGGCTCCGCCCCCTCGCCTTCTTCTCGTTGGTGGAAAAACTCCTCGCCGTGTTCGACCACGACCTCGGGAGCCGGATCAGTCAGCTGCTGCGTCGAGTCCACGGAATCGCTCTCCTCCAACTCACACCTGAACAGAACCAGAACAGACCAGTCACACCTGAACAGAACCAGAACTGAGGCCAGTGTCACATGTCTGTTGATTGGTCAGATGTGTCACATGTCTGTCTCGTGATTGGTCAGATGTGTCACATGTCTCGTGATTGGTCAGATGTGTCACATGTCTCGTGATTGGTCAGATGTGTCACATGTCTCGTGATTGGTCAGATGTGTCACATGTCTGTCTCATGATTGGTCAGATGTGTCACATGTCTCGTGATTGGTCAGATGTGTCACATGTCTGTCTCATGATTGGTCGGGACACAAACTTTACCTTTTGATTTGTCCGGCCATGGAGACTCGGGCTGACTCCAGGTTTCGGATCTGTCCGCTCTTCACACTGACACAAAAACATGAACACACACACATCAGCGGAGGCAGCGGCTCAGTCGGCAGAGTCACCGCCCTTTGACTAGAAGGTTGGTGGTTTAATCCACACACTTAAACCTGCACTCTATAAACATGACCATTTGCATATTTATGTTTATCTGTTGTCAAACGGCTCCTGCAGAGACAGACTTATATTTTATTATAACTGTGACTCATGATGCTCGTGTCTGAAGTAAACTGAAGTATTTACATGTTCCAGGGTCTAACGCTCGGCCTCAGTCCATCGCTCAGGAGTGAGACGTGGACGAAGACCAAACTTAGACCCATCGTACGACCAACACAGACTGTACAAAGAAGAGCGTCACCGCAGCTCCAGCTCCAGATGAAGCTCATCGAGGCCGGAGCAGGTACGGCGGCGAATGTGGAGCGGACGTACATATTTAGAATTCTGTCCACGAGTATCATAGCAACCAAAGAACCAATCCAAAGCAAAGATTAATGATTAACATTACGCCCCTTTCTGCTGCACCGTTTAGTTGAGGGAGGGCACTTAGCAACGCTGTCAATCAAACCTGTTGCTAACGCTAACAGGAGCGACCTCGGGGAAAGAAGGACCTGATTTGTCTGTTATTAATGTTCATATCTTGATTTACAGACACAATAGTGAAATAAAAACCCCAGGATCATGTAGAGGGTTAATACGAACATTTAAGACCAGAATGAGTCTGAAGCAGCAGAGACAGAGAGAGGACAGTTTTTAAAAACGAAATATAGACAAAAAAACAACTCAAAATAACAAAAAACAAAACAAAACCCAAAACTCTTAAATAACTCAAAATAAATGAATAACTCAATATAACAAAATATAAAATAAATCAACTGAAACTAACTAAAAAAAACCAAGAAAAACTCAAAATAACTCAAAAAATAAACTCAAAATAACTCAAAAAATTAAGAAAATAAACAAAAAAGTTAATAAAAAAACAACAACAACAAACAAACAAAAAAACAAACAAAAAAAACCCCTCAAAATTAACAACCCAAGTAAAAACAAACAAACACCCAGGATCATGTAGAGGGTTAATACAAACATTTAAGACCAAAATGTGGAAACACCATTAGCATGTAGCACTAGCCTCAGCTAAACGGTACGATTAGCACACGGAGCCTCATATTTGCTGTGATCTGCTTTGGTCGTAGTCACACACGGCGCTCCGGGCCACACGTTTTTGTAAACCCCATGAATAAATCGTGTCACGCCGCCGCGCTAAGGTCGTCTGCGATGATGTAATAGCCCCTGTGACATCATCTTTGCAAGAGTCGTGGGTCAAGCTCCTGCTCCACAGAACTGAACTGTACCTCCACTCGATGGCCTGGTCCATGGACTTGAAGGACTTGGGTCTGAGTTTGAGGAAGTTCTGGATGCTGTGGAGGGCGTCCATGGCACTGCCTGAGCACAAGAACACGGGTCAGAACACGGGTCAGAACACAGGTCAGAACACGGGGCAGAACACGGGTCAGAACACAGGTCAGAACACGGGGCAGAACACGGGGCAGAACACGGGCCAGAACACGGGCCAGAACACGGGGAAGAACACGGGGAAGAACACGGGCCAGAACACGGGGAAGAACACGGGCCAGAACACGGGTCAGAACACGGGGAAGAACACGGGGAAGAACACGGGGCAGAACACGGGGCAGAACACGGGCCAGAACAGGGGTCAACACAGGCCAGAACACGGGGCAGAACACGGGGCAGAACACGGGGCAGAACACGGGGAAGAACACGGGGCAGAACACGGGGCAACACAGGTCAGCATGTGGAGGCGTGTTTATTTGCGTTGGAGGCGTGTCTTACCTTCCACGACGTCGATGGCGACCAGTCCCACCGTGTTGGGCACGTGCATGTTACTGGCCGTGTGCACGGCGATGGCTCCGCCCACACCGTGACCAATCAGGACCACAGGGGGCGGAGTCTCCCCATAACATGCACGCACCACATTAGCAACATCACTGAGGAAGAAAGACGTGAATGAGTTTGATAAACGCACACACACACCCCCACACACACACACCCCCACACACTCACACACCCACCTCCTCACACCCTCACACACACACACACACACACATACACCCCCCCCCCCCCCACACACACACCCTCACACACACTGTGCGTCACCTGGACATGGTCAGGGTGCTGAAGTCTCCGGCCTGTCGCACTGAAGTGGCTCCTGGGAAACAGAAAAGTCTCTTCATAAACAGATTTATTATTTATCCCCAAAGACGTGAGTGACTTTAAGACAGATTGATCTGAGGAGCTGATCCCAGGTTCATCTGAGGAGCACGAGTTTGGAGACGTGTTTAAAAACAGTGAGTGTGCCATACTGCCCCCAGAGGAAACACACTGTTACTGCACTCACGGTGAAACTGGACTGTAAAGTTGTTCCTCTGTGTGTCAGAGCTGGACTCGTCACTCGTCAGGATGTGTTTGTGTTTCCAGAGGATCAGTTCCAACCATCATCCTGACCTCACCTTTGACCTCTGAATGACAGGTGCAGTGTACAAAATGGAGTCTACTGAGAAAACAGATTTGAGGAGATCTTTTACCTCCAAAACCATTCAGTGTTTTAGTTTAAGTGTTGAATAAAAAAAACTGAGAAAGTTTAAAGTTTGTATTTTGTCCCATTCTTGTTCTGCTCATGAAAGTCTCCAGTGAAACTCAGGGTCAGTGTTTGGAATGTTGGATGTTTGGGAAGAACATTCCAAGATTCATGTTCATTTGGATCAAAGAAGAATCTGTAGTTTCTGAAAATTTAACATCAAAATATTTCATAAAACTGTCACCAAATAAAACGACATGAAGCTTTTGGTCTTAGTTTTGACTAAAGATGCAGTTGCTGCACTTTTCCTTTGGGGGCAGCAAAGAGTGAGGCCCTGCCCTCCATCTGAGATTATGACATCAACAGTGGAACGTAGGACATAGAACGGAGGAACATGGAACAGTGGAACGCAGAACATAGAACAGAGGAACATGGAACAGTGGAGTGTAGAACATAGAACAGTGGATCATGGAACAGTGGAAAATAGAACAGAGGAGCAGTGGAACATAGAATATTGAGACAGAACATAGACAAGAGGGCCATAGAACATAAAACAGTGGGCCATAGAACATTGGGCCATAGAACATAGAACACTGGGCCATGGAACATAGAACATTGGGCCATAGAACATAGAACATTGGGCCATAGAACATAGAACATTGGGCCATAGAACATCGGAGCCTGTGGTCTCTTACCGTGTCCTCTGAGGTCCATGGCCAGGACTCGACAGCGCACCCTGCTGGAGATGGCGGTCTGTTAAAGTTAAAGAGCGTGTGGCCTGTTAGACTCAATGTACTTTTTTAAACGAAGGAGGATTTTAGTAAAAACGTTTAGGTGAAGTTTATGGCGTTACTTTCTGGTTGGACACGGGCGGCAGATGTAACATTTGTAGAGGTAAAACCATAAGTGTTACCGAGCGACCATAAAGTAAACAAGGGCCAAAACGTGTCTAATTTACACAATGCTTACTTAGATGAATAAAAATAAAGGACAACACCATATTTTGTTAAGTGCGTGGTTAAACAGTCAGAAATAAGCCTTCCTTGTGTGTAAGTTTTGGGGTTGATGACGTAAATAGATTTGCAAATACTGTCCCACCCAATCTAATTATAAAAGCACAAAAACCCGTCATATGCACTTTAAACTGTAGGGGGCGACTCACGGTGAACACGGCCCAGGACAGCGCAGAGTGGCCGCCTCCGTGCAGCAGTACCAGGAGTGGCCCCCGGGAGCCCGCTTTGTAAACCCGAAACACGTCTCTGCAGTCAGCCACCCCAACGCTCACGTCCTCCATCTCCTCAAAGTACTCACTCCACGAGACCGGAGAGTAGTCCAGGCGAGCGCCCACCTCCCTAAAGCACACGTATGTAAGAACAACATGCTGAAACACGCAAAGAGCACGGCAAGAAACAACACGACAATAAAAACACTAAGAAACACTACAAAAAATACACCAAGAAACAACACGACAATAAAAACACTAAGAAACACTACAAAAACTACAGCAAGAAACAACACGACAATAAAAACACTAAGAAACACTCTGAAAAGTACACCAAGAAACAACACTACAACAAATACACCAAGAAACACTACAAAAACTACATCAAGAAACAACGAAAAAAAAACAAAAAACGAGACACATGACAGAGTACACCAAGAAACAACACTAAAAAAACACACCAAGAAACAACTCTACAAAAAGTACAAGAAACAAGACTTAAACAAACACACAAGAAACAACACTAAAAAACTACAACAAACATGACAAAGAGAACACAAGAAACAACACTAAAACACACCAAGAAACAACACTACAAAATATACACTAAGAAACAACCCTAAAAAACTACACCAAGAAACATGACAGAGTACAAGAAACAACACTACAGAAACTACACCAAGAAACAGCACTATGAAAAACAATGGGAAACAACACTACAAAAAATACAGAAACAACATTCCACTGCTTTGTCTTGAAATGAAGATATGTGATATGTACACTGATAACAGACCAATCAGGCGTCTTCTTTCTTTCTTTTTTTCTTTTTTTTTTTGATTGATTTGTTTGATTGACAGTGTTGCTAAGTGTTTGCTCTCTGCTGAAAAAGCAATGTGGGTGCGAACAGGAGTGACCTTCAACAGCCTCACTCCAGATTGTCTCTTTATTTAATATTGTACTCACTGTTGAAATTCCAAATATGTAAATCTGCTGCTGATTATTGCTAAAAATACAGGACTAAATGAGCTTCATTTGACTGAAGTGGAACCCTGTGGGTGACGTCACACTTCATTCACTTCTGTGTACAGGCCGTGGAGAAGCTCCAGGAGAAGCTCCAGGAGAAGCTCCAGGAGAAGCTCCAGGAGAAGCTCCAGGAGAAGCTCCAGGAGAAGCTCCAGGAGAGACCTCACTGTATCTGCTCTCACCTCATATCTCTGAGAGTGCGCCCCCTAGAGGAAGCTCATTAAACCACTGGTGTCCGCCTTTTTGTCATGATCCATCATCACCAAAACTCATGACCATAAGTGAGAGTAGGTCCGCAGATCTACACCAGGTCTAAACCAGGACTATACCAGGACTAAACCAGATCTATACCAGGACTAAACCAGGACTAAACCAGGTCTAAACCAGATCTAAACCAGGACTAAAACCAGAACCAAAGACTCCTCCACTTGGACTGGATGTCACCAACAGAAAAAAGGTCGACTTACTGCTCTGTGTCAAAGTTCTCCTCCCACATGGTTCCTCAGGTCACAGGTCGCACAGATCAAAGGTCACACCGGTCACAGCTGAGGTCAGAGGTCACACAGCTCAGGGTTTGGTCCTGAGCGTTCTGGTTTTATTCTCTCCTCTGCGCTCAGCTCTGGCTCTTGGCCGTATCTCAAATCGCCGCTCATCCACGCTCTGAATGAAACCACAGCGTCTGAATCTCGTAAAAGAGACAGGAGCAGCAGAAAACCCGACAGGTGCAGCCGACAGGAGCATCAGGAGCTCAGTGTCTGATTGGGCGAGAGGCGTCAAGAGCAGAGCAAACAAGAAGTGAAGGTGATGCTGTTTCAAAGAGGAGGTATTTACCTCTGTGGGGTATTAAAGAGGAGGTATTTACCTCTGTGGGGTATTAAAGAGGAGGTATTTACCTCTGTGGGGTATTAAAGAGGAGGTATTTACCTCTGTGGGGTATTTACTGTAACACATCACATATTTAAATCTCCATGTTTCCTTTTATTGTTTTGAAAATGTGACATTTTACAAAGCAACGTATTAACATGTTTTATAAGTTTCACTTCTGTTTCTGTCGCTCTGAGTCTCTCCTCCCTTTGCTCTCTGTGCTAAGCCCCTCCCCCTTCAGAGCACTATCACACTCAGCTGCATCGCACTAATGAAACTCCTGCACATCACACCAGGTTTGTCACGTCATAGTGCACAGTTTGTGTCATGTTTTTGTTTATTTATGGAGGATTGTCATGTGGAGCGTGGGTGAGGCTTGTGGGCGGAGCCTTGTACACACTCGTACTGCTAACCATAACAAGGGTTTAAATAGGGCTCAGGAGAGATCTCTAGATGACTCAAACATGGATGACATCTGAAGCCTCTTCATGTTTGTGATGAGGAAAAGCCTCCTCTTTAAAATGTAACTGTCCAAACGTATTCCGTTTATGACCCACATTTCTCATCCTGATGATTCCCTCTGACCTCTCACTGTCTCCTCAGATTGACAGGTCACCGTGGTTACCATGGCACTGTCAGTTTCACCTGTTTGTGACAAAACAATGAGATCAAATTCTCTCACATCTCAGCTGATTGTCGAGGGCAAATCTTCAACATTTAAAAACAAATACAAAAAGTAAAAAGAACATTTAAATGAAAAGAACTTTTAAAGAAAGATGACAAAAATACACCAAGAAACAACACTACAAAAATACACCAACAAACAACACTACAAAAATACACCAACAAACAACACTACAAAAATACACCAAGAAACAACACTACAAAAATACACAAACAAACAAGAGGGAGAGGTTGGGCCATAGTCTGTTTATATAAATGGACATAGCTAATGTGCTAGCTGCTGCGTTTCAAACAGGAAGTGATCAGGGCCGCAATTTCTGCTCCATCGACTCTGGCTCCAGTTCACTCTCTGTGTATAAACTCTGTCCTCTCTCTGTCTCTGCTGCTTCAGACTCATTTTGGTCTTAAATGTTTGTATTAACCCTCTACATGATCCTGGGTATTCTTTAGTCGAGTTGTTTATTTGGAGTTGTTGTTTTTTTCATTTTTTTGAGTTAATTTGAGTTTTTTTAATTAATTTTTTTTTTGTTTTCTTCATTTTTTTGTATTTTGAGTTTATTTTTTTAGTTATTTTGAGTTTTTGTTGTTTTTTTTTAGTTAGTTAGAGTTGATTTATTTTAGATTTTGTAATATTGAGTTAATTATTATTATTATTATTATTTTAGTTATTTAAGATTTGTTGTTTTTTATTATTTTGAGTTTTGTTTTTGTTTTGTGTTTTTTTACTATTTTTTGTTTTTGAAAGCCGTGCCCCCTCTCTCTGTACCTGCTGCTGTCAAACTCATTTTGCGTCTTCTTTCCCCGAGGTCGCTCCTGTTAGCGTTAGCAACAGGTTTGATTGACAGCGTTGCTAAGTGCCCGCTTCCTACTAAACCAGTGGTGCAGTTGGGATGGGGCGTTACCTTCAACAGCCTCGCTCCTGATTGGCTCTTTCATTGCTTTGACAGTTGCATTTGAGAACTTAGCTCCAGATTTGCCGCTGTACCTGCTCCGGCCTGGATGAGCTTCATCTGGAGCTGAAGCTGTGGTGACATCAGACTCAGTCACGTCTTTACACCGTCTGTGCTCCTGACAGGCTTCACCCAGAGACTCTGAAGTGTGGGTCAAATGCAGGTCTAGCCCAGAGACTCTGAAGGGCCATGATGCTCTTTAAAACAGAAGTGTCTCCTTGAGCTCAGGATTGGGAATTTTCTTTTTTTTTATCTTGATTTTCGTATCATTCTGTCATAACGCTCGGCACAGGGGACCAAAGATACAGCAGTCGGGGAAAGTTTAACAGTGTTTATTTACAAAGTGCACAACGTGAACGTGGGTCAATCGGTCAGTCGGGGGCGGGGCGTGGGCCGTGGTCCAGGGGCAGAGCGTGAGGAGCAGAGTCTGAGACGGGACGGACTGGACCGGGAGAGAGGAGCAGGGTCGGAGGTGGGAGAGCTGAGCGGGTCCAGGGAGCGGGATCTGATGAGGAGCAAAAGTATCCAGTTTAGCAAGATCAAAAAACGTAAAAAGATGAACTGAGCCAAGCGAGGAAATACCACGGAGATACACGGACGATCTGGCGCCGACTGTCAGGTCCTGGCTCCTCTTATTCTCCCCAGGTGCAGCTGATTGTCGATTAGCCCCAGGTGTGTGTGGGAGGAGCCAGCTCTCCGCCCCAGCTCCAGACTCAGACACGTGATAGGACAACAAAACAAGGCAGAACAGACCAGGATCATGACACAGACAAATAAAAAAAAAATGACTGCAAATAAATTAAAACATGAGATTTTAGACACGAATACTTTTTCTTTTCTTTTTTTTTTCTTTATTTTACTACTTTCTACATTTTATAAAGAAACAGAAGATCAGATATATGAAGTTAGAAATATGGAATCATGTAGCACAGAAAAAAGTGAATTAACTCAAATCTGTTTTATATTTTGTCTCTCTGTGGAGCTCAAACCCTCGTCCTTCGTCAGGGTCAAGTCCCTCAAACGGTTTTCACTTCACAGCTGAGCCTCAAAGTCGGAAAATGCCAAAAGAGCAAACCAGGGGCCAAGGCAAAGGATAAAGGAGGTTTTATAAAATCTAAAATAAGTTTGGAGTTTTTTTTTGAGTTTGTTTACTACATCCACACGTGTCATTCTACAGTGTGAATAATCCTGGAAATAAACAAAAACACAAGTGAAAAAAGTATCTAGACTTTTGCCTTTGACGTGGCTCATCTGTGGAAACACGAGCACATTCTGCACAACGCAACCACGGTCCAACTGCCACACTTCCTCTTTGACATCTGAAAAAATACAAACACTTGTCAAGGCAAGTTTATTTGTACAGCACAAGTCGTACACAAGGTAATTCAAAGTGCTTTATAGAATAAGAAAGACATTAAAGTCACAAAAATCAAAACATAAAAAATCACAAATAATCATCATAAAACTAACATTAAAACAGAAGAGGCAGAATAAAAACCTTTCAGTCGTCTGCACAGATAAACAGAACCGTTTTGAGTCTGGATTTAAACATTGTCAAAGTAGAGGCCTGTGTCACATCTTCAGACTGTTCCAGGTTTTAACTGCAGAAAACTCAAACGCTGATTCCTCATGTTTAGTCCTGACTCTGGACCAGCAGGAGGCCGGTCCCTGAAGTCCTCAGAGTGTGAGATGGTTCATATGGATCTAACATGTGGGAGATGAACTTTGGACCGAGGCCATGGAGAGACTTATACACAAGCAGAGCTTCCTCTCCCCTAACTCTGCTCTAATGTGAGGAAATGTCCCGCAGTGGAGCTTTAACCCTATTCTAATGTGGTGAAATGTCACGTGTTCAATGTGTGAACTGGTTTTAAAAAACATGAAGACATTTACAGATCGGAACAGTCCTGAGAGACACATGAGTCCAGCGCTCCTCTTCTTCCTGAGGAGGAGGTCACTGAACCTGCCTGTGACCTCCTCCTCTTCTTCCTGAGGAGGAGGTCACTGAACCTGCCTGTGACCTCCTCCTCTTCTTCCTGTCGGACAAACTCGTGCCAAAGTTGAATCCCTTTCAGACACTTTGCCTGTTCCATGTTCATCCATAAATCTAACGTTAGAGTTTAGGTCCAGAGTGATGGAGATAGAGAAGCACCAGGAAGCCTCCTCTGATTGGACGCTCTGGTGCTACTCCTCCTCTGATTGGACGCTCTGGTGTTACTCCTCCTCTGATTGGACGCTCTGGTGCTACTCCTCCTCTGATTGGACGCTCTGGTGCTACTCCTCCTCTGATTGGACGCTCTGGTGTTACTCCTCCTCTGATTGGACGCTGTGGTGTTACTCCTCCTCTGATTGGACGATCCTGTGGTTGTCATCAGGGTGGGCGTCGGTCTGCAGGGCCTGCTGGACTTTTTGCCAGAACACGTCTCTGTGCTGAGACGCCCGGGGCCAGCTGAGGTACGAGCGCTTCTTCACCAGGCGTCTCATCCGGTAGTACGGCGACAGTCGCCATGGAGACAGCTCCTCCAGGAACAGGAGGACCAACACGTCTCTGTGCTCGTCGAACAGGCGCACGCTGCAGACACAAGGCACGTTACAATGTTATCAGCATTTTCTGGGGGGTAGGGAGGCTGATGTTAGCATGAGGCACTGCACTGTCTGAAGCTGACCATAAAGAACTACAGCAGCTGAGCTGATCTGTGCTGCTACACAAGTCCCTCAGATAACATCACTCAGACTCAGACTCAAACTCAGACTCAGACTCAGACTCAGACTTAGGTTCAGATTCAGACTCAGACTTAGGTTCAGACTCAGACTGTGGCTCAGGCTCAGACTCAGACTCAGACTCAGACTCAGACTCAGACTCAGACTCAGACTTTGGTTCAGACTCAGACTGTGGCTCTCGCTCAGACCTGGCCATCTGGATCTCTCGGGAGCACCACTCGCTCTGGAGGTAGTGGCGGCTGATCACACACAGAGTCTTCCTGCTGCTGTAAATGGCGTCTGTGATGTTCTCCACGATCGGTTTGCCTGAAAACAGAGTCTTTTTCCATAAAACATTTCAGTAGCAAGGACCACGTGGCATATGATAAAAATATTTACAATAAAGATACTGATAATCTGGGCAGAAAAACGAGGGACACACCAAACCAGCTCTTTCAGTTCCAATACCAATTTTTATTCTATAGTTTTAAGAATCTGCCAATACTTGAAAACAATATTTATTTCATTTAAACTAAACTAAAATAAGACCAAACTGAACCAGATATATCATGTAACTGTTATTTATCTGTTAAGTAACAACAGAACAACTTTGTGTAAATAAAAATCCAACATTAAGAGGTTTTCTGGGCCAAATATGAGCAGTATGTCCCACAGTATGGCTTTAAACATTTACATCTTACATTTATTTCATCATAGGTAGAAGTGTTTTTATTACTTTATGTGGCACGGTCACCCACCGAGGATATGTTTTTGGGGGAGGGGTTTAAGGCCCAAGGGTCAAAATCTGGCATTGCTGGCAGAGACGAGTCATTTTTGACCCAGTTCTTGTGTCTGTAACCTTTTTTTTTTTTTTGTATTTTGGTGCAAAACAGCCGCAGGGTTTGGGGAAACCTCGTTGGCTGGTTCTGCCTTAATCTCTTCTGCTTTATATCCATGGAGGAGGAACTGACCCAACTTAGGGAATCGATCGCCCAGCTCCAGGCGGAGAATCAAAGGATCCGCCAGGAGCAGCGAACAGATGAGGATGATGCTCAACCAGGGATCTCCGCCGCAGGGTCAACTTTCCAGTAGCTGAAAGACTGGTTTACCTACCCAGGGACAGAAAGTGCCCCATGTTTAGAGGTAATACTGGACTAAACATTAACCAGTGGTTTGAAGAAATGGAAGCTTGTCTTCGCTTCCGCCACTGTACTCCAGTGGAAAGAACGTTGTTTATTTATGACCACTTGGAGTGTGAAGCACGAGAGGAGATAAAGTATCGCTCATTAGAGGAGCATGAGGACCCCAGTAAAGTTTTATCCTTCTTAGAGGAACTCTATGTTTGTACGAGGGTCATTCAATAAATAAGGTGAATTTTTCGGTATAAGGACTTTTAATACAGTTAGAATCTTACTTTGTTTTTTGTTTGTTTGTTTTACTTGTTTTTCACATGGATTTAATTTCTTTTGCAGATTAAAAAAAAAACTTTGAGAGTTTTGGTGATTAACAAAGATGGCCGACCAAGAAGCTCCAGGACTGAACAGCGGTCAGTTATCAAGTTTTTGGTCGCTGAAGGTGCAAACCTGTTGAAATTCACAGGAGAATGTCACTGTGTCTGGTGTCACATGTTTCAGCCAAAAAAATGTCTACAAGTGGCTAAATAGTTTAAAGACGGAGCAGCGTCGAGGATGAAGGCAGGAGGCTACAGAAGTGAGAACCAAAAACTTGATAACTGACCGCTGTTCAATCCTGGAGCTTCTTGGTCGTCCATTTTTGTTAATCACCAAAACTCTCAAAGTTTTTTTTAATCTGCAAAAGAAATTAAATCCATGTGAAAAACAAGTAAAACAAACAAACAAAAAACAAAGTAAGCTTCCAACTGTATTAAAAGTCCTTATACCAAAAAAATTCACCTTATTTATTGAATGACCCTCGTACAAAGTCACATGTGAGTTTACAGGAAGAGTTCTTTTCCAGAAAACAATTGGAGGGTGAGATGCTCCAAGAGTTCTCCCACGCTTTGTTGTGTTTGATGGACAAAGGCCCCTAGAAAGTTAGAAACAAAGTTTTGTTAAGGGACCAATTTGTCGAACATGTCTTTGATTGTGACCTTTGGCCTTAAACTCCTCCCCCAAAAACATGCCCTCGGTGGGCGACTGTTGCCACATTTAAATAAAATCACAAGGTGGAACAGAGTGTTTTCAGTTTGAGAGAAGAACTCAGCCTAAATCTGCAGGTGTGTTTGTGTTAAACATGTGAGAATGAAACAAAACACAACTCCAGGTCTGTGTGTGAGGAGAAACATCAGGACAGTGGACAGTGTGATGGGCCCTAGTGGTCGAGTGGTCACCTGGCTGGAAGTCGCGGTGGTGCAGACACAGCCTCCAGCCCTGGTGTCCCTCCAGGACGGGGAGCATCTCGTTGTAGACCCACTCTTCATCGTGGGCATTGTAGGAGATGAACGCGTCGTAGCGGTCTGCGGCGTTCCTCCGTCGCTGCTTAGTGTCGTAGAGATAGGCCAAAAACAGGTTGTACGCGTAGGTCAGCGGCCATCTTAGAAAGTGATACACCAAGGATATGACCAAAGTGAGCAAAGTCATGGAGGAGGATGCAGCGAAGAAGATGAACCCAAAATCGATCGTGCACAGGCGCGTATCGAAGTCCAAAAACCTCTGCTCTGATTGGGTGACTGGAGACAGGCACTGGTACGTGGCCCCACCCACTACCTGCGTCCGGTTACTGCTACGAACCCACTCCTGAAACGCGGCGTTGAGACAGTCACAAAACAATGCGTTTTTAGATAAGTCCAAATACGTCAGAGATGGGAGAGTTTGGAAAAGCGTTTCGTTTATGATGGAAAGACGGTTTTCCTGGACGACGAGCATTTGGAGCGCATGGAGTTTGCCCAGGAAATGCAGCGTGTTCAGTTTGTTTTTGGAGAGATCGAGTGTTTGGAGTTTTGTTATCGGATTGAAAACTTCCGGTGACAGAAAGGAGAAGTCGCTGTTGGTGATGGAGAGGCTGGTCAGGAGTGGCGTGTGCGTGAACATTCTCGGGTGAATCGACGCTCGGAAGAAATACTCCACTTTTAAAGAGACCAAAGATTTAAGTCCCTGGAACAGATCTGGAGAAAAGTCTACAGTGAATGCCGGGTCCACAAAAATCAAAAGCTCCGTTAGGTTGTGTAAGTTTGAAAACGGCGGCTCGTCTGAGCTGTTTCGATCGGCCCGAGTGTTCACGTAGAATGATTTTATGTGTAGTTCCAGATATTTTAAATCTCGCAGCCCTCCAAAAAACTCCCTCGTCATCGTACTTGTCCAACTTACTAAACGCACGAGTTTCTCCAATCCTTCGAAAACGCCGTCAAGTGTAAATATGTAGTTGGTCGACTTTAGGTTTAGAACACGCAGCGAAGTCAGATTCCTGAACGCTCCTGGTCTGAGCGTGAATCGATCCATGTTTTGGTTCAAAAGTAACACTTGGAGATGCCACAGACCGACTCGGAACGCGCTTTCAATCGTACGCACGGGGTTATGTCCCAGGTCCAGTTTCTCCAGACTGTGCAGCTTCTGAAAATAGCACTCCTCCAGGTGAACTATGTGGTTTCTCCTTAGGCTCAGCGAGGTCAGATTGGCTAAACTGGCAAAGTCCAGGCAACTGATCTCACGGATGGAGTTGTAGCTCAGATCCAGTTCCTCCAGAGTCCACAGTTGACAAACGGTCACAGGGACTTTCTGCAGCTGATTGTGGGTGATGTGCAGTAGTCTTAGTTGGGTGAGCGATTTTAATGACTGGTTTGATAGTTGCTCCATGTTATTAAACGGCAACTTGAGCTCATAAAGTCGCGAACACGGCTGGAAGAGCTGATCGTCTGTAGACTGCAGCGTGAGAAAAGTGAGAGTGAGTGTTTTAATGGATGTCGTTAAACAGGCGACTTGTACAAACTGTTTCAGGGATCGTTGTTCTATAGATTCTAGCGTGAGGTCTTGTAAAGCGGGCGTGCTGCTGAGGATAGCGCTGAAAGAAGCTAGGCTAACTCTGCTCAAAGATATATTGGTCACATTACTTAAAAATGCGTCACTGGCCACGTGCCACTCGAACTGTCGGGTTCCTGTCAGTTGTATTGAATGTAGATGTGGGAAAATATCTCGTTTTAAGCTGAACGTTTGTACTTTGTTGTACTCGAAGGAGATGATCCTGATATTTGATGAATTAAACGGAAGCTCATCAGAATCGAAGGACGTTAGACGGTTGTTGCTCAGAGAGACCAGCTCTATGTTTGGAAGTGAAAAAACCGCTGCGACGTCTGTGAGGTTTCTGATGTAATTATGATGGAAGTGGACGTGGGTTAAACTGGACAAAGGCTCAAAAACGTTTGGGGCGATTTGTGAGATGTGGTTGTGCGCGAGGTTCAGTGAAGTAAGTGTGTTTAAGCCCGCAAACACGAGCCCCGTCAGGTTTGTGAGCTTGTTTTGGGAAAGATTCAAAATTTTCAACTTTTTTAAATTCACGAAAGCTTCATCATCGATGTGACAAAGACGGTTCTGAGTTAGGAGTAAAATGGTGAGTTGGGTCAATCTTTTTAAATCAGGACTCTTTATTTGTGAAATTTGGTTGGAGCTCACATCCAGCACTTCGGAGTTCAGGGGCGCGTCGTCCGGTATCTCCTGCAGGAGGCGCTGTTGGCACAACACCATGACTGTCTCGGAGAACTCCATGGTGCAATTTTTCAGAGTAAACGACCAAAAAAGATTGAATAAAAGAAAAATTTGAGCCAAGAGGAAAACAAGGGCGGAACTGGACATTGCGACGCTGCAGGTTTGACTGAGAAAAAAGAAAAAAAACAACAGTCAGAGTTTATCATAAAAATAAATCCATTTTGTATCTTTGTCCCATGTTCTAACGCTGTTCCTCATCAAAAACATGAAGAGGCTTTAGAGTTCATCCATGTTTGAGTAATCTAGAGATCTCTCCCGGACCATTTTCAAAGCCTCCTTACAGTTAGCAGTACGAATATGTACGAGGCTCCGCCCACAAGCCTACATCACCCACACTCACACGTGACAATCCTCCATAAATATACAAAAACATACCCTTTCTTTAATACCCCACAGAAGTAAATACCTCCTCTTTAATACCCCACAGAGGTAAATACCTCCTCTTTAATACCCCACAGAAGTAAATACCTCCTCTTTAATACCCCACAGAGGTAAATACCTCCTCTTTAATACCCCACAGAAGTAAATACCTCCTCTTTAATACCCCACAGAGGTAAATACCTCCTCTTTAATACCCCACAGAAGTAAATACCTCCTCTTTAATACCCCACAGAAGTAAATACCTAAGAGTTTGATTTTACACAAGAAGGTGTTGGCTAATGCTAATGCTAGTGCTAAAGTTAAGGCTAATGCTAGCTAGCTCGTGACTGTAATGTTATTTGAGAGGGACTTGTTTAACAGCTACAACTACAACAGGTGAGCTCAGCTCTTTATGCTCTGATTGGTTTAAATCAAAGCTCAGATTAAAGTCCAACGTGAGTAACAGAGCCTCAGACAGAGCAGTGCCTCAGCTAGCATCACACCCTCAGGGAACAATCATGGCATTAGCTGCAGAGGATCTGGCTGAATAAAAACTACACTACATAACCGTCCTAGTCACTTGCTTGCAACCATGGAGCGAGATGAGTTTAATGCCGCACTGTGGAACATTCCAGGCAAAGCAATAATATCTCCACGAACAAAGGTGGTAGATTGTCCACCAGGAGAGTTACACAGTGCGGCTTTATGTCGTACTTATCTTGATTTGGTACAATTTTCTGTCATTTTAGAATGACAGATAAAATATACTGCTATTGGAAGTGACCTGGGGAAAAAAATCCAGATTGAAGCTTTGATTGTCGTCAGTGTATTTTACCTTATTTCCGTTGTCCTCACCAGCGCGTTCTTCTGAATAAACCCAGGCGAGAGGCGAGGATGATGTCGTCTGTATCCCTCTCTGCTATTGGTCAGTTCAGGCCGATTCACAAACAGTTTACGTGTTTTTACACCACGTAGTTTCTTCTTGTCTTATTCTCACTTCTTCTTATTACACAGTTCCTCTTTGTCTTCACCTTGAACCCAGGGCCATATATGGACAAGTCTGACATGATGCACAAACAGGAAGTGTAAGGGCCACCACCGCCGTACAGTGACGGCAGACCTGCGTTAAAGGAGGAGCGTGTTTGTGTAGTCCAAACATCAGGACAGTGTCAGGCAGTTGTTTCTACACAGTCCTCATCCATCTCCACCCACTTAGTGATGCAGTGTCACTTAAACACACCATCGCAGAGAAGCAAGTGTTTGGCAGAGTTTCAGGCAGTTGTTTCCCATGATTCTTTGAAAACAGTGTCCCCATAGACTGTAAATGGACATATCCCGCTAACTGTCGAGCAGAACAGGAATGCACATGGTGCACTTCCTGCTCCATCATGTTCGTATTAACCCTCTACATGATCCTGGGGTTTTTATTTCACTTTTGTGTCTGTAAATCAAGATATGAACATTAATAACAAACAAATCAGGTCCCTCTTTCTCCGAGGCCTGAGTAGTTTATTACACCTCAGAGCGGCAGAGGACACGCCTCAGAGCGGCAGAGGACACGCCTCAGAGCGGCAGAGGACACGCCTCAGAGTGGCAGAGGACACGCCTCAGAGCGGCAGAGGACACGCCTCAGAGCAGCACGAGGCTACATCCAAATCTGCATTTTATGACATAAAGAACTGAGTACTGAACTTAAGTAAAAATCTTAGGTATCTGTACTGAAGCACATTTTAAATTGGATAGTTTTTACTTTTACTTCAGTCCATTTGAGAGCAGTATCTGTACTTAACCAATACATTTTTGAACTGGACTGAAAAATAAAAGCATTTTTTGTTTTGGTGTTTTGGTGGTCTCCAGTTCACCAGGACAGGCAATACAGCTACGCCCTGGAAGTAATCAGATACCAGCAGGAATCATACGCCAAAGAGGGAGATACAGACCACAGACGTTAAGACCTGAAAGCTCCTGACCTGCATGGAGGGTTCCATCCCAAATCCAGCTCCTTGAGACTGTACGCCAGCCGAAAGGAAGGAGGCCGAGGATTAATGAGCGTGAGAGCCAGAGTCCAGGATGAAACATCCAAGATCCATAAGTCCATCAAGGACAAGGCCCCAACAGATGATGAGCTCAGTGTCTCAGACAGTGGAGCACAGAGGAAGAGGAGCTGGAGGAAACATCATGGAAGGACAAGCCCCTGCACAGGATGTACCACCAGAACAGAACTGAAGTGACTCATATCAAGAAATCCTACCAATGGCTTGAGAAAGCTGGTCTGAGGAACACCACAGATGCTCATCCTGGAGCACAGGAGCCTTGAGTACCAGAGGAATAGAGGCCCAGATCTACCACACCAGACCCAAGTGTAGACTGTGCAAAGAGGCCCCTGAGACCAGTTCATGACTGCAGGTATAAGACGCTGCAGGGAAAACAAACATGGAGCGACATAACCAAGTGGAGACTTAGTGAAACATCTGTGCAGAGAACGGACTGGAAACCCCAAGATCAAGGTGGGAAACACCTCCAAAGGTAGTGGAGAATGATCGAGCCAAGATCCTGTGGGACTTCCAGACACAGACTGACAGAATGGTGATGGCGAACCAACCGGACATTGTGGTGGTGGATAAACAACAGAGCAAAGCCGTTATGGTGGACATTACAGTACCAAGTGATGGGAACATCAGGAAAAAGGAACACGAGAAACTAGAGAAATAGCAGGGGCTCAAAGAGCTGGAGAAGGTCTGGAAGGTGAAGGTATCAGTGGTGGCCGTGGTCATCGGACACTCGGGGAAGTGACCCCCAAACTGGAGGAGGCTACAACAGATCCCAGGAAAAACATCAGACATCTCAGTTCAGAAAAGTGCAGTACAGGAACAGTGTCATGATCTGCACCGTCCGCTCCTAGTTTACCTCCTGTCCTGCTCCTTCCCTCCCTCACCTGCACCTACCTGAGCTGGGCTGAGCTCCTGGCTCCTCCTGCGCGCACCTGCAGCTCATCAGCGCAATTACCTCCACCTGCTGTGGAGAATAAGAGGAGCTGGGATCAGACACTCGGCGCTAGATCGTCGTCGTTCCTGCATTCCTGCGTTGCTTCATCCTGTTCGTGGCCAGAGTGTCCGCATGTCTACATTCCTGCTCCCGCTCGTTCCTGCTCCTGCCTCCGCACCCCAGCTCCGGTACAGTCCACCCTTTGTGTATTGTGATATATCAAATCGTGACATTCATCTTGTGATACTATATCGCCAAATGGCATAGACCAGTACCACACATGGCACCACCAACAGACTGGTACCTCTGCAATTGCCATGTGCTTTTGTCTGTTATGTGGTTTTAATCTATGGCATTAATTTATCATTTGGACCTTTTAGATCGCAGTATTGACCTAAAACGAGAAGGATGCTACATTAGAACAGAGCTAAAGCTCCAGTGTGGAACATTAGAACAGGGTTATAGAGAGGCCAGTAGTCTGCACTTCAGCTAATAGACTATAGAAGCTCTAAAACGTGAACTTTTGCACGTTTTTTTGTTTTTGTGCAGTTGACTACTATGTCCTGGAAGCTCCGCCTCTTCCTGTGATGGAGGGCGATGACATCACACTGCGGTGTTTACAGAAAGACAAAAAAATGGACATCATCATCTGTTAAAGGTAAAGCCGCGTCTCTGTTAAAGGCAGTCCATTCTACGCTGCATTGTCTCCATGGAGATGTTATTGCTTTGCCTGAAATGTTCCACAGTGCCGTCTTAAACGTCTCTCATTCCATGTAGACACACAGATGATGCCACCAGGCAATTCACAGATCAGATCTCTGGAGAGGCGAGCCTGAATGCATCTTTTTGAAGTTTTTTTGGAACGATAAAAATACTGGTTTCAATAAATACTAGATAAGTTTAATGTCGTACTGCGGAACTTCACATTCCAGGCAAATCTAAATAATCTTCGTGGAGGCAAGCAGGACCAGAAAAGTGACATACTGCAGCTTTAAACATCTCTTGTGTTTTGTGTTTTGTTTCCCTCTCTGCAGCTCGGCCTCAGAAGAACAACTAGAGCCTCCAGTCTGCAGCTCAACGTCAAATCAAGTCAAATCAGATTCATTAAAAGAGTTCAAATCAACAGGGTGAACCCTGTTTGTTGTGGTCTTTGTTCTGGTGGACTGTGCTAACGGGTAACAGCTAACGGCTAAAGCTAACATGACTAATAATCATAGACTGTTTATGTAAATGGACAGAGCTAACCTGCCGCCGCCGCGTTCCTGCTCCATCGACTCTGGCTCTAGTTTCACTTTGTTTGTAAAAACTGTGTCCCCTCCTGAGGTCGATTCTCCTGGTGTTAGCAACAGGTTTAATTTACAGCGTTGCTAAGCGCCCGCTCCCTGCTAAACCAGCGGTGTGGGTGGGAAGGGGCGTTACCTTCAACAGCCTCGCTCCAGATTGGCTCTTTGGTTGCTTTGATACTCATGGTTGGAATTACAAATATGGAACTCAGCTCCAAATTCACCTCTAACCGCTCCAGCCTCAATGAGCTTCATTTGGAGCTGAAGCTGTGGTGACGTCCCACTCAGTCCACACAGCGTTTATATAAACACAAAGAGGAACACAGGTGAAACACATTAGGGCGGGGCAAGCAACCAATATGACAGGACGGAAAACTCAAATACACACAAGGAAAATGAACACCCCCGTCCCCTCGCGGAGGAAGCACCAGAGGCCATGAAGGCAGTTCCAGCAGGGAACACCCAGAGACTCCAAACCTAGAGGTGGCAGTGATGAGTCAGGAGAACTGGGGGACATGGAGGACTCAGAGGAGTGAGGACCTCTGGTGAGGACACCAGGGCCGTGTCCCAATTCACCAAAGTCCCTTAAATGCACCACTCAAACGGCGCACTTACCGTACCTCCGACATGACTGTCCCATTTCACGCACCCGACGAATGCGCCCAAAAGTGTGCCCTGCGTTTCCATGGAGATCGACCATAGCTGAAGCCATGCACACTTCACGCACTGCTATATCCCATCATGAACTCCCATCATGGAGTTTATCCTCCTGAGGGAGGAGAATGGGCACTTATTCACCGGGACAAATTCTCCGCACAGACAGCGGTTGAAGTTCGCTCCGTGTACCATTTCGGCACGAAGGCGGCTACACAGAGGAGTACCCTTTGTCAGTGTTACTTCAAATGGCACTTTGAAGGGTACATCGAAGGGTACTATTCGCATTTGGCGAATTGGGATATGCCCCAGGACACGCCTCCAGGAGATTGGATCAACTTTTTGTTTGTGAAGAGTTGCATTTCATACACATTTGTGTATGACCCAGTTTAGTAAGTCAGTGGGCGGGGATAGGTGGTAGGTGAAACAGACATTTACAAAAAAGTCAAGCCTCAAATGGGAAAAACACAGAGTTACTCAGACATGAATCACTCCACACAACTGTGAGAACAAGAGGTCAGACTGTTAATAAACCTCTGGACTGTTTACTAAAAACAAACTCGTGTCATCTGTAGTCACAGGTCAAAGGTCAAATAAGGGTTAGAGGTGTGTTCATTTTTTTATTTTTTTTATTTAGTTTACATTTGTTTTAACTGAACAATGTATCTTCTTTTGTTACAGTTCAGGTTCACAGCCCTGTGAAAATGAAAGTCCTGCTGAGGAGTTCACATGCACTCGAGTCCCGGGTATGAGTGTCCTGTGTGTCCAGGGAAAAGCAGGATCCTGGACTCTTAAAGTCTTATTATTTTATACATATAAACAAAGTAAAGCAGTTCTGAGTTTAATTCAGCCTCATTTTGACGCCGGGCTGACGTCTGTGGGACTTTCTTTAACTCTGTATCTGTATATTCTTTCTTTGTGATTTGAAACATGCTAACGAGGCTTAAGCTAGTGAAGCAGCTACATGTTTAGAGTTAGCACATACACAGGACTCAGACTCCTCATGTACACGAGGAGTATCTGTGTCTGATATACGGCTCATAACAGGATACGGCTCATAACGGGATACGGCTCATAACAGGATATGGCTCATAATGGGATATGGGAAACTAATCTTAGATAATAACAAACATGCCCCAACATGTAAGTGAGCGAGAACGTCATTTGACGACAGAAACGCTTCAAACGATGATGGAACAGTGTGATGATGATGATGACGATGACGATGATGATGACGATGATGATGATGATGACGATGATGATGATGATGGTTAAGAGCTAAATAAAAGTCCATTTTGCATATTAATTGTTTCTATAAAAGGTAAATTCCTGAATTGCCTCCAGCTCAGGTCAAACTATGGACAGATTTGGATGTTGTGATGTTTCATTCTTCCTCTGGGTCTTTGGAGCAGCAGTGGTACCACCGTGCCCCGCCCCCTCTCCGCGCTCCGCCCCGCCCCTCTTGGACCGCCCGAGCGCCGCTCTCTGAGCAGATGGACTTCCTCAGGGTCCGGATGTGGTCCGCCTGCTCCCGGATCTTGGACTCCAGGTGGGACTGGATCGCCACTCCCAAAGACTCCGGGTCCACGGACGCTCCATAGACCTCCCACGTCATCCCGCGGTCGTCCCAGAACACGTCCTGGAGCGGGGCACTGCCAGAACCACCACCGGACCCATCACCAGAGCCACAACCGGATCCACCAGAAGCACCGTCGTCACACAACACGTCCTGGACCGCAGGGCTGTTTTCTGCACCTTCAGAACCACAACCGGACCCATTAGAGCCACACCCAGACCCACCAAAGCCGCCAGACACATCCGAGAGCGGGAAGCTGTCAGAGCCGCCGGGCCCATCAGAACCACCACAGCCACCAGAGCCACAACCATCAGAGCCACCGAACCCACCACAGCCGCCAGATTCATATTTGTCCCAGGACATCGAACTGTCACCGCACCCACCAGAACCACAACCACCCCCACCCGTGTCCGGCTTAGACCCCATCTTGACCGACTCATTTAAAACCGCGCTCCGACTTCTGATGTTGACGTCCACTTTACACCTGTGCCGCGAAGGAGGGGGCGGGGCATGTGAATCGCAGCCCTGTGATTGGTGGTTCGGCGAGGCGGGGGCGTGTGATTGACAGACGGTGCAGATGGTGGGTTTGCGCGGGCTCGGGGAGGTTCTGGTGCCTTTGTCCACATGATCCACCGCAGTTTGGACCCCGGCGTCGGTGTGTGGTCTGCGGATCGGGTCCGTCATCGTAGAAGCCTCACGAGAGCACGCGGTTTGCATTAAACCGCGGGTGGGCGTGACCTTTTTCTCCTGCGTGTTTCGGCTGCTCCCATTGGTCCTCGCGGTTCCCTGGGGGCGGGAGCAGAGCGGCGAGGGACCGGAGCTGTCAGTCATCGCAGAAGGAGGTGATAGTTTGACTCCAGGCGTTTTGGAGGCATGTGCTGAAAATAAAACAGAAATAAATAAATAAATCTGATCTTTCACTAAACAAAGTACCTCCAGTTTTACACGGGGAGGGCATCTGACACACAGGTACTTAAACACAGCTGATTAAGTTGTGACATTAAAGCTGCACCGTGTAACTTTTCGGGTGCTCGTCTCCATGGAGATGTTATTGTGTAGAATATTCAGTTTGGCAGTATAGACCTTCTCCATGGAGATAAGGAGGTGGCAACACCAGGTCAAGACACTAGTCAGATCTATGGAGAGACGTGTTCCATATTTCTGATGCGTGCGCAGTGGGACTGACGGAGGCTTCGATTTGGCAAAACTCCAGGAGGTTTGAGAAGAAACAGCCTCAGACTCGATAAGATTTGAGAAGTTGTTGCTTCATTTTGCTAATGTCTGGATTTGATTTAAAAAAAAAATTAAAAATCCTGATTTCCTGTTTGAGTCGCGCGCACAGTTTATTTGAACCAGGCTGAGATGGTGGACGGGGGTTGGACAGCGCCTTGTCTGTGGTCCCTGCAGGTGGACCGTGAGGAGCCTTGGGGAGTGGGAGGAGCCTCGCAGAGTGGGAGGAGCCTCGCAGAGTGGGAGGAGCCTCGCAGAGTGGGAGGAGCCCAGAGGAGCAGGGCGGTGTCTGTTTGAGAATCATTTTATTTTGACAAAACTCCACTTTCCAGTTTCTGAGTTGATTTAGTTCTTCAGCACTTTTTATTTTTCCTTTTTTACCTAAAACAAACAAACATAATTTTGGAACGTTCCGGGCAAAGTGAAACATCTCCATGGAGACAAGCAGAAAAGTTACACAGTGCTGTTTTCAAAAATAAACTCAAAAGTGTAAATCATGTGAAAATAAAATACATGTTAAACCTCAATCTGACCCAAACCACAAACACACGATTAAAATAAAGACATGAAAGTGTTTAAAGCAAGAGCGTCTTACCTCAGCACAGTGACGGAACAGAGGAGGAACAGAGGAGGAACAGCCACGGAACAGAGGAGGAACAGCCACAGAACAGAGGAGGAACAGCCACGGAACAGCAGCGGAACAGAGGAGGAACAGCCACGGAACAGCAGCGGAACAGAGGAGGAACAGCCACGGAACAGAGGTGGAACAGCGAAGGAACAGCGAAGGAACAGCGACGGAACAGCAAAGGAACAGCGAAGGAACAGCAGCTCTGGATGAAATCCCCTGGATTCTTTTTTTGCCCGAGGCCAGAGCCTTTTCCCTTCATAAATGAACAGCTACGGCGTAAACACGAGTCTCACGTGAACAGCACAGGCAGCACAGACACATCTGGAGACGACTGAAGCGCCGTGAATAAACCAAGAGGAGAAGAGGGCGGGGGGTGTGTGTGTATGTGTGTGTGAGTGTGTATGTGTGTATGTGAGAGGGGGTGTGTGTGTATGTATATGTGTGTGTATGTATGTGTGTTTTGTGTGTGTACGTGGGTGTGTGTGTGTGTGTGTGTATGTATATGTGTTTTGTGTGTGTACGTGTGAGTCTGAAACTCTCCAAACCTGCTGTGAGGACTTCTAAGAAGTGGACCAGTGAGGCTGTGGAGGAGCTTCGCACGTGTTTGGACACTACAGACTGGGATGTGTTCAAGGCCACAGACAGTTTGGATGAGGACACAGACACTGTGACGTCATACATTCAGTTCTGTGAGGACAGCATCATTCCACCATGCACCAGGGCGACTTTTAACAACGACAAACCCTGGTTCACACCCAGACTGAGACATTTGAGGAGGGAAAAGGAGATGCTTTCAGGGCAGAAGATCGTGAGGGCTACAGGCGTTGCAAGTATGTGTTTAGCAAAGAGGTGGAAAAGGCTAAAGCGAAATACAATACACGTCTGGAGCAGCAATTCTCCACCAACGACTCTGCTTCTGTCTGGAGAGGGCTTAGGCAAATCACCAACTACAGGCCCAAAGCCCCTCCCGCCGTGGACAACAAACAACTAGCAGAAAAGTTAAACGGCTTTTATGCGAGGTTTGAAGTTTCACACCCCTCCCCCTCCTCCCCCACCATCATGGACATTACCTCCAAACCCACCTCGGACCCCCCCTCCTCCCCCACTGCCCTCACAGTTTTGGAGCAGGACGTGACGTGACTGCCGGTCCAGATGATGGTGCAGTTTTACACTTCCATCATTGAGTCCATCCTCACCTCCTCCATCACTGTGTGGTTCACTGGGGCCAGGGACAGAGACAGACAGAGACTGCAGCGCATTGTGCCTCTGCTGAGAAGGTGATTGGCTGCCCCTTCCATCTCTACAGGACCTGTCTCCAGGACTCGGGGGGGAGCAGGCCGTAGAGCAGCTGACACCTCTCACCCTGGACATGGACTATTTGAGCCACTTCCCTCTGGCAGGAGGCTACGGTCCATTGGGACCAGAACCTCTCGTCATAAGAACAGTTTGTTCCCCTCTGCTGTTTGTCTCATGACACTTTATAATATCTGCACTAAACTGGACACTTTATAACACCGGTCACTTTAATAAGACACTTTGCACTGTTGTTCTGATGCTGCTGTTGTACATATTTTTTCCCTTTAAGTATTTCATTTGATTTTTTTAAACATATCTTTTTAACTTTGTGCATGTCCTTATTTGTATTTGTATTTATTCAGTGTGTTTATGTTGCACTTTTTCACCGAAGCAAGTTCCTAGTTTGTGAACTGTGTTCACAGACTATGGCAATAAAAGTCTAATGATTCTGATTCTGATATGTGTTTTGTGTGTGTGTGTACGTGTGTGTGTATGTGTGTGTATATGTGTATGTGTATTTGTGTGTGTGAGTCAGACCGTATCATCAGGAACATTCATAAACTGTATAAAGAAGTGAACTGAGTGATGTCACCCACAGTGTCACACAACCAAAGAGCCAATCAGGAGTGAGGGTGTTGAAGGTTACGCCCCTTCCCACCCACACCGCTGATTTAGCAGAGAGCGACTGCTTAGCAACGCTGTCAATCAAACCTGTTCCTAATGCCTCGGGAAAAGAAGGACCTGATTTGTCTGTTATTAATGTTCAGATCTTGATTTACAGACACAATAGTGAAATAAAAACCCCAGGATCATGTAGAGGGTTAATACGAACATTTAAGACCAGAATGAGTCTGACACAGGGACAGACACAGGGGGCGCTGTTTATACACAGACAGTGAACTGGAGCCAGAGTCGATGGAGCAGGAAGTGCGACATGATCACTTCCTGTTTGGAATACGGCGCGGCAGGTTAGCTATGTCCATTTATATAAACGGTCTATGATTGTTAGTCATGTTAGCTTTAGCCGTTAGCCATTAGCACAGAACAAAGAACAAAGAACCACAACAAACAGGATTCATGCCATTTATTTGAACTCATTTTAATGGACTTGACCGGAGGCTCTAGTCGTTCTACTGAGGCCGAGCTGCAGAGACAAACAAAACACAACACATGTTTAACGCTGCACTATGTCACTTTTCTGATCCTACTTGCCTCCATGGAGATTATATGCAGTAGATTTGCCTGGAATAGGAAGTTCCACAGTACGGCATTAAACATATCCAGCGTTTATTGAAACCGGTGTTTTTAGCGCTCAAAAAATACTTCAAAAACATGCGTTCTTACTGTGAACAGGCTCACCTCTCCACAGATCTGACCTGTACATTTTCTGGTGACATCATCTGCATTTCTACGTGGAAATAGAGAAGTTTAAGGCTGCACTGTGGAACATTTCAGGCACAGCAATAACATCTCCATGGAGACAAAGCAGCGTAGAATGGACTAGAATAAAAATGATACAACTGAAAAAAGCAAAAACACTGGAGCATAAATGTAACAACACACGTGTGTGTGTGGGGGGGGGGGGGGGGGACTGCACCTTTAAGAGCGACTGGGCCTTACCTTTAAGAGAGACTGGGCCATTTCTTTAAGAGAGACTGGGCCATACCTTTAAGAGTCACAGGGCCGTACCTTTAAGAGTCACAGGGCCATACCTTTAAGAGTCACAGGGCCGTACCTTTAAGAGTCACAGGGCCGTACCTTTAAGAGTGACGCAGCTTTACCTTTAAGAGAGACGTAGCTTTCGTGGGTCGTGGTAACGGTCTTGGTTCGACAGCTGTAGACTCCTTCATTTGCTTTGGTCACATTCTTGAGAGTCAATGTTCCACTTTTTTCCCAGCTGAAAAACACAGACACATTACTGTCTGCATTTGACCACACAAACACAGGGAGAACACGCAAAACACAGAAAAACACGGAAGTTGAACCAGGCTCTGAGTGCTCCTGTGCCCAGGACAGATCATGACACAATCTGGTGTAAATTTTACAGTTGAGTCTGGGACTCCACCCTGAGTCACCTGATGACTCGGCCACGGTGTTTGAAAGTCGCAGGTGCCACTTTGATGACACCCGTTTTTTTGTCTTTCTCTAAACACCGCAGAGTGATGTCATCGCCGTCCATCACAGGAAGAGGTGGGGCTTCCAGGACACTGTAGATAACTGCAATAAAAAAATAATACATTTAAAAATAATTTTAAAACAAAGTGTGCAAAAGTTAAGGTTTTATAGCTTCTATATTCTTCTAGCTGAACCACAGGCTAGTAGCCTCTATAACCCTGTTCAAATGTTCCACAGTGGAGCTTTAACTCTGTTCTAATATAGTGTCCTTCTCGTTTACTTACTGATGGAAGGAGGTTTTCACTCAAAATCTCATGATACATGGCTAAATTCATTATTTCCTTTACACGGATCAGTCGTCCTGGTCCCTTTGCAGAAAAACAGCCCCAAAGCATGATGTTTCCACCCCCATGATTCACAGTAGGTCTGGTGTTCTTTGGATGAAACTCAGCATGAAACTTTTTTACCAAAAAGTTGTATTTTGGTTTGATCTGACCATGTGACATTGTCCCAATCCTCTTCTGGATCATCCAAATGCTTCTGTCAAACTTCAGACGGGCCTGGACATGTCCTGTCTTAATCAGGGGACACGTCTGGCACTGCAGGATTTGAGTCCCTGGTGGTGTAGTGTGTTACTGATGGTCCCTTTGTTACTTTGGTCCCAGTTCTCTGCAGGTCATTCACTCGGTCGTGTGGTTCTGGGGTTTTTGCTCTTTGTTCTTGTGTCATTTTGACCCCACGGGGTCAGATCTTGGTGGAGCCCCAGGTCTTGGTCTTGTTCCATTTTGTAATACTTGCTCCACAGTTGATTTGTTGACTCCAGCTCTTACCTGTTGCAGATTGAGTGTTCGGGGCCTGGTGTCTACAGTTTTGTTTGTGGTTCCTTTGCTCTTTGGTCTTGTCCATAGTGGAGTTTGAGTCTGACTGTTTGAGGTTGTGGACATGTGTCTTTTATACTGAGGACGAGTTCAAACAGGGGCCATTAATACAGAGAACGAGTGGAGGACAGAGGAGCCTCTGAAAGAAGAAGGTACAGGTCTGAGAGACACAGATCTTTATTGTTTGTAGGAGACAAATACTTATTTTACTGAAGAATTTACCAATTAATTTATTAAAAATCCTACAGTGTGATTTCCTGGATTCTTTCATTCTGTCTCATAGTTGAAGTGAAACTATGATGAAAATTACAGGCGTCTCTCATATTTTTACGTGGGAGAACTTGAACAATTGGGGCTGAATAAATACTTTTTTGCTCCACTGTGTATCATTGAATGATTTTTCTTAGGCCCCTAGTGGTTCCAGTGAGTGTTCAGGTGGTACCGGTGTTGCTGATGTTGAGGAAGTTGCTCTGTTGGCCCAGATCAGACTGGCACCAGAACAGATAGTCAGACCAAGGGTACCCCATCTTCTGCGAGCAGCTCAGGAGCCCCCCGGACACCTGAGCTCCAGGACACGCCTCAATCACACCACTCCATTTGTCCGACCTGCACAGAGACACGCCCCCATCACCACAGAGACACGCCCCCATCACCACAGAGACACGCCCCTATCACCACAGAGACACGCCCCCATCACCACAGAGACACGCCCCCATCACCACAGAGACACGCCCCATCATCACAGAGACACGCCCCACTAGACACGCCCCCATCACCACAGAGACACGCCCCCATCACCACAGAGACACGCCCCATCACCACAGAGACACGCCCCACTAGACACGCCCCCATCACCACAGAGACACTCAAAATAAAAGTTTCATTTCAGTCAGAGCCAGTGAACTGAGCTGGGATGTAGTCTGGGACTGGTTCAGTCAAAGGTTTGTAAACAGTAACATCAGGGAGCCAGGGCAAAGTTTAATTTTGTAAAAGTGTCAGGAGGCAGTGCTCTTTTTCAGCAGTGAGCAGGTAAGTGGGAGGAGCTAACCCTGGGGGACTTCATTAAGAAAAGGCGCGGAGCCTGACAGTGAAGGACCACCCACAGGTACAACCTCAACAGGTCCAGGGCGGTAACCTGACAACAACACAGTTTTTAAAAGTCTAAACCAGGACTAAACTAGGACTAAACCAGGACTAAACTAGGACCAAACCAGGACTAAACTAGGACCAAACCAGGACTAAACCAGGACTGAACCAGGACTAAACCAGGACTGAACCAGGACCAAACCAGGACTAAACTAGGACTAAACCAGGACTAAACTAGGACCAAACCAGGACTAAACCAGGACTAAACCAGGACTGAACCAGGACTAAACCAGGACTGAACCAGGACCAAACCAGGACTAAACCAGGACTAAACCAGGTCTAAAGGCATACTTCATGATCCTCCAGACGTCGTACTCGCCCTCGGGCAGTCTGCAGCCGACAGTCATCAGCTCGTTGTGGAAGAACTGAGTTCTATTGTAGTTCAGGACATCGATGGTAACCTTGGCAACAGGAGCTGAGTCGTCTGAATCAAAATAATGAGAAACATTTGGCTGTGTTACTAAATTTAAATGACATCACAACATTCTATTGGCCAATAATATTTAAAACTGATGGGGGCAGGTAAAATGAATATTATTAAAATGTGGATGATACAACTCAAACATTAATAGAAGTGATCAGCATTTAGGGAGTGCACAGAGACAAGTGGACTGTGGTCGAGGGGTACAGTGGGTCTGAGTCCTGTGGGTCAGTCAGACAGGGACATCAGACAGGGACATCAGACAGGGACATCAGACAGGGGCTTCAGACAGGGACATCAGACAGGGACATCAGACAGGGACATCAGACAGGGGCTTCAGACAGGGACATCAGACAGGGACATCAGACAGGGACATCAGACAGGGGCTTCAGACAGGGACATCAGACAGGGACATCAGACAGGGGCTTCAGACAGGGGCTTCAGACAGGGGCTTCAGACAGGGACATCAGACAGGGGCTTCAGACAGGGACATCAGACAGGGACATCAGACAGGGACATCAGACAGGGGCTTCAGACAGGGGCTTCAGACAGGGACATCAGACAGGGACATCAGACAGGGACATCAGACAGGGACATCAGACAGGGGCTTCAGACAGGGGCTTCAGACAGGGACATCAGACAGGGACATCAGACAGGGACATCAGACAGGGGCTTCAGACAGGGACATCAGACAGGGACATCAGACAGGGACATCAGACAGGGGCTTCAGACAGGGACATCAGACAGGGACATCAGACAGGGGCTTCAGACAGGGGCTTCAGACAGGGGCTTCAGACAGGGACATCAGACAGGGGCTTCAGACAGGGACATCAGACAGGGACATCAGACAGGGACATCAGACAGGGGCTTCAGACAGGGGCTTCAGACAGGGACATCAGACAGGGGCTTCAGACAGGGACATCAGACAGGGACATCAGACAGGGACATCAGACAGGGGCTTCAGACAGGGGCTTCAGACAGGGACATCAGACAGGGGCTTCAGACAGGGACATCAGACAGGGACATCAGACAGGGACATCAGACAGGGGCTTCAGACAGGGGCTTCAGACAGGGACATCAGACAGGGACATCAGACAGGGGCTTCAGACCAAAGCTTCAGACCAAAGCATCAGGAGCATTGGATTTACGTGCAAAGTCTATGGGGGACAGCCGCTTGTCCTTCCACGGCGCGTTTCAATCGTGGATGCAGTGTGTTTGAGCTGAGTTGCTGATGCCAGAGTTGAAAAATCAGACATTTCAGTGAAATTTGCAGAGCGTCAATAAGTTTCAAGTGTCTGCCCTCAAATGCAAAGGTATTCTGAAACAGCACAATAATGCTCACGAGCGCTCCTGAGTGTTCTAAGGGCTCACGAGCGCTCCTGAGTGTTCTAAGGACTCACGAGCGCTCCTGAGTGTTCTAAGGGCTCACGAGCGCTCCTGAGTGTTCTAAGGGCTCACGAGCGCTCCTGAGTGTTCTAAGGGCTCACGAGCGCTCCTGAGTGTTCTAAGGGCTCACGAGCGCTCCTGAGTGTTCTAAGGGCTCACGAGCGCTCCTGAGTGTTCTAAGGGCTCACGAGCGCTCCTGAGTGTTCTAAGGACTCACGAGCGCTCCTGAGTGTTCTTAGGACATACTAGTATAAGATAGTTGTTCAAATTTTACCTCATGTTTCTTTGTCCCATAATCACTGACCTTCCACCAACAGGAAGGTATGCCAGGGCAAACTAAGCAGAGATAGAGTGCCATCATCCCAGCAGGTCCACACTCCCTGGTGCTCACGGGAAACAGAGTCTATAGTGTAGTTTATGGGGTGGGTCGCAGGCTGGCTCAGAACCACCTGGACAAGACAAACTGTGAGTCACACTCGAGCACATGAACGAGGACTAAACCAGGACTGAACAAGGACTGAACCAGGACTGAATCAGGACTGAACCAGGACTAAAGCAGGAGTCATTTTACCGTCATGTTCCTGGAGTCCATGTGGGTGTGGATCAGTTGCAGGTTGCAGTTTTGGCTGTTGTTGTACTTGTCTGTTCTGACTTCACACGAGAACGTCACAGAGTCTCCAGTTCGAAGGGACCAGGCAGGAGCCACTTCAAACCGTGTCACCATCAAGGGACGACTATTCTGGTCCTTTATCTCTGCAGCAAAGAGAGGATGAAACCGGGTCTGAACCAGGTCTGAACTGGGTCTGAACCAGGTCTGAACCAAGTCTGAACCGGGTCTGAACAGGGTCTTAGGTCTCACCGGCGTCTGTGAGGTTGAGGACGTTGCTCCTGAGTCCAGTGGAGGATTCGCACCAGAACAGGTTGTACAGTCGTGTTTTTAAGGGGAAAAAGGAGGAGGCGACGGAGCAGGAGAGGAGGTCCCCAGAGCGCTCCTGCTGTGGACACTCAGAGATGCTCCCTTCTTTCTCACTCGCACTGAACACAAACACACAACAACATGATGTCCTCCTCAGAAACATACCTGGAGTTGTGTTTCGTTTCAGTTGCAGATGTTTCAGTCCTGCTGTTTTAGTCTAACTTCACTCCATTGAGAAAAAGATTAATGCCAAACTACAGAACATTCCAGGGAAAGCAATAACATCAGTTGAGCATTATTCATTTTCCCTAAAACATAATTCATATAATTATATTTAAGATGTTGATATAACTTCTCTCTGGTTGAACATGGCAGACATGTCGAGGTAAGCACCTTAATATTAAGAAGAGCAAAATCTCACATTAATTGTTACCATGGTAACTGTATGACAAATGTCTGTGAACAGAAGTCTAGAAAAATATACTGACTAAATACAGAAAGTAGTGAGTTTTTTAAACGTACTGATGACATCCAAACAGAATCACAGAAACAGAAACACGTGTGGTGTCTGCTCACCTCAGGATCCTCCACTCAGCGCCCCCTGCAGGCAGAGCACAGCTCACCGTCAGAGTTTTACCGTGAAAGAAATTGACTCTCTGGACTCGGGACAACTGCAATGTCACCACCGGGGACGGGTCTGAAACAAAGAAGAAGGTTCACAGCAATGTCCATCCACCGAACCATCTTAAGGTCAAGGTCTACACATGAGGAAATGTGTCAACTGCATTTGACCCGTCCTTCAGAGTCTCTGGGTTACACCTGCATTTGACCCGTCCTTCAGAGTCTCTGGGTTACACCTGCATTTGACCCGTCCTTCAGAGTCTCTGGGTTACACCTGCATTTGACCCGTCCTTCAGAGTCTCTGGGTTACACCTGCGTTTGACCCGTCCTTCAGAGTCTCTGGGTTACACCTGTCAGGAGCAGTGGTCCATCTGTAGATCTTGAGCTGGTCTTGGTCAGGAGGATTTGATCCCAGTCGGCTCTGTGTTTCTGTGCTCTCTTAGCCCCTCCCTTCTGTGTCCTCGTCTGGAGCTGGGCGGAGATTCTGGCTCCTCCCACTACGCACCTGCAGCTCATGAACAATCAAAGGGACCGAGGATCTGACACTCGTTGCCTGATCGTCCGTGTGTCCCCTGTGGTACTTGGCTCAGTCTCTATACTCTGGTTATTTTAGTTTTTTTGCCAGATCCCGCTCCTTGGAACTACTCTGCACCTCCGCCTCCGACCCAGCTCTCCTCGACCGGTACGGACACCCCAACCTCTGACCCCACGACCTACGACCTGCTCCAAGACTTCAGCACCCGACACCGCTCTCAACTGTCTGCGCCGTCAACCTGCATTTACATTTATGTGTTTGTAAATAAACTTCTCTAAACGTCTCCTCATCACAGGTGGGATGTTTGTCCAAAGACACAGAGAGAACACGCAAACTCCACACAGAGAGAACACGCAAACTCCACAGACACAGAGAGAACACGCAAACGCCACACAGACACAGAGAGAACACGCAAACTCCACACAGACACAGGGAGAACAAACTCCACACAGACACAGAGAGAACACGCAAACTCCACACAGACACAGAGAGAACACGCAAACTCCACACAGACACAGAGAGAACACGCAAACTCCACACAGACACAGAGAGAACACGCAAACTCCACACAGACACAGAGAGAACACGCAAACTCCGCACAAACACACAGAGAACACGCAAACTCCGCACAGACACACAGAGAACACGCAAACTCCGCACAGACACACAGAGAACACGCAAACTCCGCACAGACACAGAGAGAACACGCAAACTCCGCACAGACACAGAGAGAACAGGCAAACTCCACACAGACACAGAGAGAACAGGCAAACTCCACACAGACACAGAGAGAACAGGCAAACTCCACACAGACACAGAGAGAACACGCAAACTCCACACAAACACAGAGAGAACACGCAAACTCCACACAGACACAGAGAGAACACGCAAACTCCACAAGACACACAGAGAACACACAAACTCCACAGACACACAGAGAACATGCAAACTCCACACAGACACAGAGAGAACACGGAAACTCCACACAGAGAGAACACGCAAACTCCACACAGACACACAGAGAACACGCAAACTCCGCACAGACACAGAGAGAACATGCAAACTCCACACAGACACACAGAGAGAACACACAAACTCCACACAGACACAGGGAGAACACGCAAACTCCACACAGACACAGGGAGAACACGCAAACTCCGCACAGACACAGAGAGAACACGCAAATTCCACACAGACACAGAGAGAACACGCAAACTCCACACAGACACAGAGAGTACACGCAAACTCCACACAGACACACAGAGAGAACCCGCAAACTCCACACAGACACAGGGAGAACACGCAAACTCCACACAGACACAGTCCGTGTCTCACCCTGGACCCATATGAGCCTGTGGTCCGACTCCACCATAATATCCTGGTTCTGGTCGGGTCCGTGGCCCTCACAGCTGTAGAGGCCCCTGTGCTCCAGAGTCACAGGACTCAGACGGACGGAGAGGGGCCCCGAGGAGGAGGAGCCAGAGGCCAGCACCTGAAACACAACAGAGTCTGTGCATTTCATCCTATTACAGTCCAGTTTACAGAACATCAGGAACATCCAGAACATCAGGAACATCCAGAACACGGCTGCTCGGGTCTAGAACCAGGAAGTACGAGCACACGCCAGGACTAAACCAGGATTAAACCAGGACTAAACCAGGACTAAACCAGGTCTAAACCAAGATTAAACCAGGACTAAACCAGGACTGAACCAGGACTAAACCAGGACTAAACCAGGACTAAACCAGGTCTAAACCAGGACTAAACCAGGATTAAACCAGGACTAAACCAGGTCTAAACCAAGATTAAACCAGGACTAAACCAGGACTAAACCAGGACTGAACCAGGACTAAACCAGGACTAAACCAGGACTAAACCAGGATTAAACCAGGACTAAACCAGGACTAAACCAGGTCTAAACCAAGATTAAACCAGGACTAAACCAGGTCTAAACCAAGATTAAACCAGGACTAAACCAGGACTGAACCAGGACTAAACCAGGACTAAACCAGGACTGAACCAGGACTAAACCAGGACTAAACCAGGACTGAACCAGGACTAAACCAGGACTAAACCAGGACTAAACCAGGACTAAACCAGGACTAAACCAAGATTAAACCAGGACTAAACCAGGACTGAACCAGGACTAAACCAGGACTAAACCAGGACTAAACCAGGACTAAACCAGGACTAAACCAAGATTAAACCAGGACTGAACCAGGACTAAACCAGGACTAAACCAGGACTAAAGCAGGACTGAACCAGGACTAAACCAGGACTAAACCAGGACTAAACCAGGTCTAAACCAGGACTAAACCAGGATTAAACCAGGACTAAACCAGGTCTAAACCAAGATTAAACCAGGACTAAACCAGGACTGAACCAGGACTAAACCAGGACTAAACCAGGACTGAACCAGGACTAAACCAGGACTAAACCAGGACTAAACCAGGTCTAAACCAGGTCTAAACCAGGTCTAAACCAGGACTAAACCAGGTCTAAACCAGGTCTAATCCAGGACTAAACCAGGACTAAACCAGGTCTAAACCAGGTCTAAACCAGGACTAAACCAGGTCTAAACCAGGACTAAACCAGGTCTAAACCAGGTCTAATCCAGGACTAAACCAGGACTAAACCAGGTCTAAACCAGGTCTAAACCAGGACTAAACCAGGTCTAAACCAGGTCTAAACCAGGACTAAACCAGGTCTAAACCAGGTCTAAACCAGGACTAAACCTGGTGAATCAGTGTTTGAGTTTTGTTCAGTTTAAACCTGAACATTCTTCTTGTAGATGTGACTCAGGCCTCGACTTTGACGATGTTTAACTCCAGACTCAAAAGGTTCTGCTGCTGTGACTGAAAGGGTTTTATTCTGCCTGTTTTAATGTTTTATGATGATTATTTATGTTTTGATTTGTTGTTTTGTGATTTTAATGTTTTTCTTATTCTGTAAAACACTGAACTGAATGACTTTGTGCAGCTTTTATCTAATGAGTTTATCATTTCAGTTCATAAATCAAACCTTCTGCAGCTCTGACCACAGTGTGAAGACAAAGTCCCCAGATCGATGTCCTCATGACTGACAGGCCTAAATCTGGACACCACACAAACACGGGAGTACAGCTGTGGTCAGACCTGAATAGCCCCGAGGATGGTGTGGACCAGTCGGAGTCTGGTCTCAGACCGGTCCTGGTCCTGGACTTGGTCTACGGAGCATGTGATCAGCACAGAGCCGCCTAACGACAGGTTCTTGGCATCTGGGGCATCCACCTCCATCTGCAGCTGCACCACTCTGCCCCCTGCAGGACTGTGGGCATCTGCACACACACACACACACACACACACACACACACACCCCCACACACACACACACACACACACACACATGGACATTACATTGACTTCCTTTCATTTCCTGGAGACTGATCTGAACCTTAACCATAGTCACTACTGGTCGAACCTCAACTCTGACCTAAACCTTAACATATTCAACTAAAATGTGTTTATCGAACATATTTAAAATACAACTGAAGCTGTGCAAAGTGCTTCACATAAACAACAACAAACAAAAACAGTACATACAGTGAGGCAAATAAGTATTTGAACACCTGTCTATCAGCTAGAATTCTGCCCCTCACAGACCTGTTACTCCACCTTTAAAAACTCCACCTCCACTCCACTTATTCTCCTAAATTAGAAGCTCCTGTTTGAGGTCGTTAGCTGCATAAAGACACCTGTCCACCCCAGACAATCAGTAAGACTCCAACTACTGACATGGACAAGACCAAAGAACTGTCAAAATGCACAAGAGACAAAACTGTAGACCTCCACAAGGAAAGGGCAAAGGGGAAGTGCCAAGCAGCTTGGAGAAAAAAGATCCACTGTTGGAGCAATTATTAGAAAATGGAAGAAGCTAAACATGACGGTCAATCTCCCTCGGACTGGGGCTCCATGTGAGATCTCACCTCGTGGGGTCTCAATGATCCTAAGAAAGGAGAGGAATCAACCCAGAACTACACGGGAGGAGCTGGTCAATGAAAAGAGCTGGGACCACCGTCTCCAAGGTTACTGTTAGTAATACACTAAGACGTCATGGTTTAAAATCATGGCACAGAAGGTTCCCCTGATTAAACCAGCACATGTCCAGGCCCGTCTTAAGTTTGACCAATGACCATTTGGATGTGAAGCATGGGGGTGGAAACATCATGCTTTGGGGGTGTTTTTCTGCACATGGGACAGGACGACTGCACTGTATAAGGAGAGGATGACCAGGGCCATGTATTGTGAGATTTTGGGGAACAACCTCCTTCCTCAGTTAGAGCATTGAAGATGGGTCGTGGCTGGGTCTTCAACATGACAATGACCTGAAGCACAGCCAGGACAACCAAGAAGTGGCTCCGTAAGAAGCATATCAAGGTTCTGGAGTGGCCTCGCCAGTCTCCAGACCTAAACCCAATAGAAAATCTTTGGAGGGAGCTCAAACTCTGTGTTTCTCAGAGACAGCCCAGAAACCTGATCTAGAGAAGATCTGTGGAGGAGTGGGCCAAAATCCTGCAGTGTGAGCAAACTGGAGAAAAACTACAGGAAACATTTGAGCTCTGGAACAAAGTCTACTGTACCAAATATTAACATTGATTTTCTCAGGTGTTCAAATACTTATTTGCAGCAGTAACATAAAATAAATTATTTTAAAAATCATACAATGTGATTTCCAGATTTTTTTTTAGATCATGTCTCTCACAGTGGACATGGACCTGAGGTGAACATTTCAGACACTCCATGATTTATAAGTGGGAGAACATGCAAAATCACAGGGTGTTCAAATACTTATTTACCTCAGTGTACAGTAAATACGACACACAGGCAAAGAATAAAACCCCCAGATGTCCTGCTGAGCTGGAACCAGGTGCAGAGAAGAGGAGGGTTTAGTCTGGTCTTAAACTGCTCTACAGACTGACAGGGTCTGACAGGCAGAGGGCGCTGTTACATAGTCTGAGCACCGCCACAGAAAAGGCTCTGTCACCTCTGGACCTGGGCACAGTCAGCAGGAGCTGGTCAGCTGACCTTTGACCTCACACTAAGAGGACCTCACACTGTGAGGCCCAAGAGGACCTCATAAGTCCATATTGATTACACTGTTCTCCATGTCCCAAAGGTAAACGCACAAATGTTGAACCTGATCATTTCCATCAGGGACTAGAGCCACTCACTGAATTACAGCTCAGATCTACATTTGGACACGAGGCCTTTGAGCTGCTCCATCTGGATATTAAAGTCCTATAGAACGTTGTGATGTCGTCTGAAACCCAGCAGACAGATTATTCTAAACACTCAGAGTGTTCATGACAAAGAGCAAGTCTGGTCTAAAATGAGACATAAAAATGTAGAGCACATTTGCACTAAAACATCCTTGAACTGACCGTGAGCTGAGGTCCAGAGCTGCTCTGCACTGAAGAAAAGGCCAAACGCAACTGAAAAACAAACAACAGTCTGATCATGTTTTGATCATGTTATAATGAGATAAAAGTCTTACAGATGAGCGCCTGGAGGAGCATGGTGTCCAGACTGAAGCGGTCAGGAGCCTAATGGACCCTGGACCTGCTCAGTGCAGGTTTGGCATGTGTGGACTTTAGCAGTGCATTGATTTGTCCTCATGTCAGTTCAACTCAAAGTGTTGCTCCACAAATGTTAAACTCCGCCCTCTGCTCCACAAATGTTAAACTCCACCCTCTGCTCCACACAGGTGTGACTGACTCAGTGTCTGTGTGAAGGACATCAAAACCTGGATGACCTTGAATTACCTGCTCTTAAATCCTGAAAAAACAGAGGTCATTGTCGTTGGTCCCAAAGGTCAAAGAGATTCTCTGTCAGACCAGATAATCTCACTCGACAATGTGAGTTTAGCTTCTAGTCCTACTGTAAAAAATCTTGGAGTCCTATTTGATCAAAATCTCTCATTCACAGCCCATATAAACCTAGCTTGTAAAACCGCATACTTTCACCTGTGAAATATAACTAAAATTAGAAATATTTGACCTAAAAACGATGCTGAAAAACTCATCCATGCATTTGTTACTTCCAGACTTGATTACTGTAATTCTCTGCTCGCCGCCTGCCCCAAAAGTACTATAAAGTACTATAAAGTACTATAAAGTACTATAAAGTACTATAAAGTACTATAAAGTACTATAAGGAGCCTCCAGTTGGTCCAAAATGCAGCGGCCAGAGTCCTAACAGGAACTAAAAGAAGAGACCACATCAGTCCTGTACTAAAATATCTGCACTGGCTTCCTGTCGAGCTTAGAATCAAATTCAAAGTCGTCCTCCTGACATACAAAGCCCTAAACGGTTTGGCCCCATCCTATCTGCAAGATGCTATTGTCCCGTACCAGCCAAACAGAGCACTCCGCTCTCAGAATGCAGGACTATTAGTGGTTCCTAGAGTGTCCAAAAGTACAGTGGGAGGGAGAGCATTCAGTTACCAAGCTCCTGTGCTATGGAATCAACTCCCTGCTGATGTTAAACAGGCCCCCACAGTCTCTGTATTTAAGACCAGGCTTAAAACCTTCCTCTTCGGTATAGACCAGGTTACATAGTGAGGGAGTTAGGGACAAACCCGGGATAAGATAAGCTGCAGTAGGAGTAACTAGCTGGGGGAAGTATGGCAACCTGAGCACTATCCTCTACTTTGCCCTATTTTCTCATCAGCAATGCTATTCACATGTTGTCCCCTGTCCCACTCCCCCTGTGGAGTGTATCTCTTTCAGATGCCCCGATGACAGATGGACCCTCTCCTCCTCCTCGCCTGGCCCTCCTCCACCCGCCTCCCTCTCCTCCTTGCCTGGCTCTCCTTCTCTTCGCCTGGTCTTCCTCATGATAAATGTGAACCTTTTTTATTAATGATTCCACTATAAAAGTCTTTCCTCTGAGTCACTGGTCCATGAGTCCGTTTCAGTTTTATGAGGTGATTTATCATTTTTGTTCTTTTGAAATGATTCTCAGACCTCGTATATTCTGTCTGACTCACTTTAGTTCACACTTTTTAAAAACATCTGTAAGTTTAAAGTTTCTGGAGGTTTAGGAGGTAAAGGGGCGGGGCAGAAATGTAGAGGTGGGATTTAGGGGTGTGGCTTTGGTCACAGTTTTATGTTTGGACTTGATGCACTGAGATAAAAAACACACATGAACAGAAAAAGAAAAATATAAAATCTGTCACTGGACACAAAGTTTTAGAGTGAAGACGTTTGGCTCGACCAAGACACTTCTTCAGTTGTGGTCAGATTCCTGCTGGACACTGCCTTATATCTGTCTGAAGGAGGCGCTAACGACACAGGACTGAGCACATTATAGACCATTATAGCTCGCCTAGACTTTTTTTTTTCTGTTTTATCCATAAAAATCATGTTAAATGAAGTATCAGCCTGTCAGCCTCACACAACTACCTCTATTTTAACAAATCCATCCTTATTTTTACATTGATGCATCGAATAAACGTGTAGTACCAGTTTAAGTAGAAGAAAAATATAAAAACAAATGTACTTTTGAGTAACTTTTATGCAAGAAAACAATGAAAAAACTATGAGTCCAG
This sequence comes from Periophthalmus magnuspinnatus, assembly GCF_009829125.3. Classification (NCBI taxonomy): domain Eukaryota; kingdom Metazoa; phylum Chordata; class Actinopteri; order Gobiiformes; family Gobiidae; genus Periophthalmus; species Periophthalmus magnuspinnatus. The sequence continues at coordinate 500,659 of NC_047143.1, read as the reverse complement.
CTCAGAAACACTTTAAATGACATTTGTGAACAATCATCAACATTTATACAAGAGATTATGCAGATTGTACTTAGGGTTTGGTTTTTACAGCCCTTCATATAAAAAATGTCAGATGTTTTTGCAGCTCAGACATGGATTTTGCCAGGTCATATTTTTTGGAATGTTGACTAAAGAATATCTGAAGTTCTGCAGCTGATGAGTTTGTGTCTTTGGTAAAATAAGTGACATGTTTAAAGAGCACTCCGCTTTGAGGCGCCGTTTGAATTTACACGAAGCACAACTGGTCGTGGTGTCACGGTAACGGAAAGTCCGTAACCGTGAGTCTATCGGCGGCGAAAGCGTCTGACGCTATAGAGTTAATGATTTCACACTTATTATCATCCTGAGGCTCTGTTGTTCTCTTTGTTCTCTGTTGTCCTCTTTGTTCTCTTTGTTCTCTGTTGTTTTCTTTGTTCCTTTTGTTCTCTGTTGTTCTCTGTTGTTCTCTTTGTTCTCTGTTGTTCTCTTTGTTCTCTGTTGTTCTCTTTGTTCTCTGTTGTTCTCTTTGTTCTCTGTTATTCTCTGTGTTCTCTGTTGCTCTCTTTGTTCCTTTGTTCTCTTTGGGTTTGAGGGTGATTTCTCGTTCCTGTTCAGAGACGTGTTTGTTCTGTTGTTCTCTTTGTTCCTTTGTTCTCTTTGGATCTGAGGGTGATTTCTCGTTCCTGTTCAAAGACGTGTTTGTTCTGTTGTGTTTGTTTTATTCTTTATTCTTTCTATGGTCTTTGTGCTTTGGGCAGTGCTGTTTTTAAATGTGTTTATGGATAAATGTGACTTTTTGACTTTGTGCGTCTGGACTTGTGGGTTTGTCTAAAGTCGGTTTGTCCGTGTCGTCGTCCAGATCCAGGACGTCTGGTCCCATGTCCATCTGTGTTTTGTGTCTGATGTGAAGATAATGATCCTGTTTGTGTCTGTGGAGTTTTATCTGTGAAATCACCACAGGACAAACTATAATCACATTTATATTTTATTAAAGCCACACCAGAAAAACGCCCTCAAACGGAGAGTTTCACAGATCAATAATCATCATGTTTACATTTGATTTGTGTGAATAATCTGTTTAACTCATTAAAGGAGACAGGACTTTAGTCCTGCACCTCGTCCTCCAGGTTTAGTCTGAACTGGAGGACGAGGGACACAGAGACATTAAGATCATAAAAAACACCAGATGAACCATAAAGTTTCATCTTCATCTGTTTAAAATCACTTTTATTAAATATGTTTCATTCTGATTTCAGCAAAAGAAGAAGATTTAGTCCAAACGTCACAAGACGAGACTTCAGGAACCACGAGAGACCATGACCCAGCCTGAAACAGAAGAACAGACATGAGACAGAGACAAGAGGGACAGAGACAAGAGACACAGAGACAAGAGGGACACACAGAGACAAGAGGGACACAGAGACACAAGAGGAGACTTCAGGAACCACGAGAGACCATGACCCAGCCTGAAACAGAAGAACAGACATGAGACAGAGACAAGAGACACAGAGACAAGAGACACAGAGACAAGAGGGACACACAGAGACAAGAGGGACAGAGACAAGAGACACAGAGACAAGAGGGACACACAGAGACAAGAGGGACAGAGACAAGAGACACAGAGACAAGAGGGACGCACAGAGACAAGAGGGACACAGAGACGAGAGGGATGCACAGAGACAAGAGGGACAGAGAGACAAGAGGGACACACAGAGACAAGAGGGACGCACAGAGACAAGAGGGATGCACAGAGACAAGAGGGACAGAGAGACAAGAGGGACACACAGAGACAAGAGGGACACAGAGACAAGAGGGACACACAGAGACACAAGAGGAGACTTCAGGAACCACGAGAGACCATGACCCAGCCTGAAACAGAAGAACAGACATGAGACAGAGACAAGAGGGACAGAGACAAGAGGGACGCACAGAGACAAGAGACACACAGAGACAAGAGACACAGAGACAAGAGACACAGAGACAAGAGGGACACACAGAGACAAGAGGGACACAGAGACAAGAGGGATGCACAGAGACAAGAGGGACACACAGAGACAAGAGGGACACACAGAGACAAGAGGGACACAGAGACAAGAGGGACACAGAGACAAGAGAGACACAGAGACAAGAGGGACACACAGAGACAAGAGGGACACACAGAGACACAGAGGAGTCTTCAGAAGCTGCTGCAGGTGGAGAATAAACTTTAAGGACCAAACAAAATGATGTCTGTGTTTTGTGGAGGAGTGAGACGAGTTCAGAGGGAACAGCAGATCTGGAGTTTGGACCATTTCATTTGTGAATAAACAAACATGTTGTTGATAAAAGAGTTTTGTCTGGAGTGGATCCATAAATGCGACGTAACAAAAGGATGAGTGGAGTTTGAGTTTGGTTTAGACCTGGTTTAGTCCTGGTTTAGTCCTGGTTTAGTCCTGGTTAAAACCTAGTTTAGTCCTGGTTTAGTCCTGGTTTAGTCCAAGTTTAGTCCTGGTTTAGTCCTGGTTTAGTCCAAGTTTAGTCCTGGTTTAGTCCTGGTTTAGTCCAAGTTTAGACCTGGTTTAGACCTGGTTTAGTCCAAGTTTAGACCTGGTTTAGTCCTGGTCTAGTCCAAGTTTAGACCTGGTTTAGACCTGGTTTAGTCCTGGTTTAGTCCAAGTTTAGACCTGGTTTAGACCTGGTTTAGACCTGGTTTAGTCCTGGTTTAGTCCAAGTTTAGACCTGGTTTAGACCTGGTTTAGACCTGGTTTAGACCTGGTTTAGACCTGGTTTAGTCCTGGTTTAGACCTGGTTTAGTCCAAGTTTAGACCTGGTTTAGTCCTGGTTTAGTCCTGGTTTAGACCTGGTTTAGACCTGGTTTAGTCCTGGTTTAGTCCAAGTTTAGACCTAGTTTAGTCCTGGTTTAGTCCAAGTTTAGTCCTGGTTTAGTCCTGGTTTAGTCCTGGTTTAGACCTGGTTTAGACCAGGTTTAGTCCTGGTTTAGTCCTGGTTTAGACCTGGTTTAGACCTGGTTTAGTCCTGGTTTAGTCCTGGTTTAGACCTGGTTTAGACCTGGTTTAGTCCTGGTTTAGTCCAAGTTTAGTCCTGGTTTAGACCTGGTTTAGACCTAGTTTAGACCTGGTTTAGACCTAGTTTAGACCTGGTTTAGTCCAAGTTTAGACCTGGTTTAGTCCTGGTTTAGACCCCGTTTAGTCCTGGTTTAGACCTGGTTTAGACCTGGTTTAGACCTGGTTTAGACCTGGTTTAGTCCAGGTTTAGACCTGGTTTAGACCTGGTTTAGTCCTGGTTTAGTCCAGGTTTAGACCTGGTTTAGACCTGGTTTAGACCTGGTTTAGTCCTGGTTTAGTCCTGGTTTAGACCTGGTTTAGTCCTGGTTTAGTCCAAGTTTAGACCTAGTTTAGTCCTGGTTTAGTCCAAGTTTAGACCTGGTTTAGTCCAAGTTTAGACCTGGTTTAGACCTGGTTTAGACCTAGTTTAGACCTTGTTTAGTCCAAGTTTAGACCTGGTTTAGTCCAGGTTTAGACCTGGTTTAGTCCTGGTTTAGTCCTGGTTTAGACCTAGTTTAGTCCTGGTTTAGTCCAAGTTTAGACCTGGTTTGCGGCGTAACAAAAGGATGAGTGGAGTTTGAGTTGGAGCTGATGTTTTTAAAGAGAAGGTGCTCAGTGTTTTATGTTCACTCACCTCTGGACTTGTGTTTGTAGAAGATGAACCCGGCCAAAGACAGAACCAGACCCAGGACCAGACCAGACGCTCCAATGGCAAACTTATTCCTGTCCCCGTCCGAGACAGCGTCCTCTGTGGGACAGTACGGCTTACTACAACTATACACAGTGTACTATATACTAAATATAGAGAGACGGGAGGGCATCTGACACACAGGACTTACCCCAGTCCAGGACCAGGGGCTCTTTGAGACTGATGTGTTCAACCACACAGGAAATCTGGTCTCCAGACCTGCCACAGAAAGAGCTTTAGAAAGACCAGGTCTAGTCCTGGTTTAGTCCTGGTTAAAACCTGGTTTAGTTCTGGTTCAGTCCTGGTTTAGTCCTGGTTTAGACCTGGTTTAGACCTGGTCTACTCCTGGTCCAGTCCTGGTCCAGTCCTGGTCCGGTCCTGGTCCTGGTCCGGTCCCGGTCCTGGTCCAGTCCTGGTCCTGGTCCTGGTCCGGTCCTGGTCCTGGTCCAGTCCTGGTCCTGGTCCGGTCCTGGTCCTGGTCCGGTCCTGGTCCAGTCCTGGTCCTGGTCCGGTCCTGGTCCAGTCCTGGTCCTGGTCCTCGTCCGGTCCTGGTCCGGTCCTGGTCCTGGTCCGGTCCTAGTCCTGGTCCAGTCCTGGTCCTGGTCCAGTCCTGGTCCAGTCCTGGTCCTGATCCGGTCCTGGTCCTGATCCGGTCCTGGTTCTGGTCCAGTCCTGGTCCAGTCCTGGTCCAGTCCTGGTCCAGTCCTGGTCCAGTCCTGGTCCGGTCCCTGTCCTGGTCCAGTCCTGGTCCTGGTCCAGTCCTGGTCCAGTCCTGGTCCAGTCCTGGTCTGGTCCAGTCCTGGTCCTGGTCCGGTCCTGGTTCTGGTCCAGTCCTGGTCAAGTCCTGGTCCAGTCCTGGTCCAGTCCTGGTCTGGTCCCTGTCCTGGTCCAGTCCTGGTCCTGGTCCAGTCCTGGTCCGGTCCTGGTCCAGTCCTGGTCTGGTCCAGTCCTGGTCCTGGTCCAGTCCTGGTCTTGGTCCGGTCTTGGTCCTGGTCCAGTCCTGGTCCAGTCCTGGTCCTGGTCCTGGTCCTGGTCCTGGTCCTGGTCCAGTCCTGTTCCTGGTCCAGTCCTGGTCCTGGTCCAGTCCTGGTCTGGTCCAGTCCTGGTCCTGGTCCAGTCCTGGTCTTGGTCCGGTCCTGGTCCTGGTCCAGTCCTGGTCCGGTCCAGTCCTGGTCCTGGTCCAGTCCTGGTCTTGGTCCGGTCTTGGTCCTGGTCCAGTCCTGGTCCAGTCCTGGTCCTGGTCCTGGTCCTGGTCCTGGTCCAGTCCTGTTCCTGGTCCAGTCCTGGTCCTGGTCCAGTCCTGGTCCGGTCCTGGTCCAGTCCTGGTCTGGTCCAGTCCTGGTCCTGGTCCAGTCCTGGTCTTGGTCCGGTCTTGGTCCTGGTCCAGTCCTGGTCCTGGTCCGGTCCTGGTCCTGGTCCTGGTCCAGTCCCGGTCCTGGTCCGGTCCTGGTCCAGTCCCGGTCCTGGTCCGGTCCTGGTCCAGTCCTGGTCCAGTCCTGGTCTTGGTCCGGTCTTGGTCCTGGTCCAGTCCTGGTCCTGGTCCGGTCCTGGTCCTGGTCCTGGTCCTGGTCCTGGTCCGGTCCTGGTCCTGGTCCGGTCCTGGTCTGGTCCAGTCCTGGTCCAGTCCTGGTCCTGGTCCGGTCCTGGTCCTGGTCCAGTCCTGGTCCAGTCCTGGTCCTGGTCCGGTCCTGGTCCAGTCCTGGTCTGGTCCAGTCCTGGTCCTGGTCTGGTCCCTGTCCTGGTCCAGTCCTGGTCCTGGTCCAGTCCTGGTCCGGTCCTGGTCCAGTCCTGGTCTGGTCCAGTCCTGGTCCTGGTCCAGTCCTGGTCTTGGTCCGGTCTTGGTCCTGGTCCAGTCCTGGTCCAGTCCTGGTCCTGGTCCTGGTCCTGGTCCAGTCCTGTTCCTGGTCCAGTCCTGGTCCTGGTCCAGTCCTGGTCCGGTCCAGTCCTGGTCCTGGTCCAGTCCTGGTCCGGTCCAGTCCCGGTCCTGGTCCGGTCCTGGTCCAGTCCTGGTCCTGGTCCGGTCCTGGTCCAGTCCTGGTCTTGGTCCTGGTCCGGTCCTGGTCCTGGTCCTGGTCCTGGTCCGGTCCTGGTCCTGGTCCGGTCCTGGTCTGGTCCAGTCCTGGTCCAGTCCTGGTCCTGGTCCAGTCCTGGTCCTGGTCCAGTCCTGGTCCAGTCCTGGTCCTGGTCCAGTCCTGGTCCTGGTCCTGGTCCGGTCCTGGTCCGGTCCTGGTCCTGGTCCTGGTCCAGTCCTGGTCCTGGTCCTGGTCCTGGTCCTGGTCCAGTCCTGGTCCAGTCCTGGTCCTGGTCCGGTCCTGGTCTTGGTCAGTACCTGGGGGAGTACTCCAGCTGTGAGTGCAGTTGGTAGTACCAGTCTGCGTGGGGCATTAGGTCAGTACTGGTCACTCCGATGGTCAGGGGTTGGTGGTGGTTGGTCCAGGACACGGTGACGTCTTTGGGGTAAAAGCCGTAGACGCTGCAGACCAGAACCCTGTCACTGCCAGCAGAGGGCGCCGAGTTCAGCACCGCGTACGGCTCCACTGGAACAGAGGGAAATAAGGGTCATGTGACCTCAGGGGACAGAGGGTCATGTGACCTCAGGGGACGGTGACCTCAGGGGACGGTGGGTCATGTGACCTCAGGGGACAGTCATGTGACCTCAGGGGACAGAGGGTCATGTGACCTCAGGGGACAGTCATGTGACCTCAGGGGACAGTGACCTCAGGGGACGGTCATGTGACCTCAGGGGACGGTCATGTGACCTCAGGGGACAGAGGGTCATGTGACCTCAGGGGACAGTCATGTGACCTCAGGGGACAGAGGGTCATGTGACCTCAGGGGACGGTCATGTGACCTCAGGGGACGGTCATGTGACCTCAGGGGACAGTCATGTGACCTCAGGGGACAGTGACCTCAGGGGACGGTCATGTGACCTCAGGGGACGGTCATGTGACCTCAGGGGACGGTCATGTGACCTCAGGGGACGGTCATGTGACCTCAGGGGACAGTCATGTGACCTCAGGGGACGGGGGGTCACGTGACCTCAGGGGACAGAGGGTCATGTGACCTGGGCTCACCTGATTTGGAGAGGATGGCATCGTTCCAGATGTTGATGTTGTTGACACAGAGTCTGTCCTTCTCATGTCTCCGCCTCTCGAGCGTTGCAGGATCTTTGTTCCATCTCTCTGCGTTCTTCACTCCGTACTCTGTGTATCCCACAAACTTCCCGACTCGACTGTCAAACCTGATGTACTCCAGTTTGTGGTAGAAATGAGAGTAAATGTACTGTATGTCCTTAGGGTCAGTGGAGTTGAACTCACAGCTGTGTGTCACAACATGTAAATATCCATCTGAAACAGAGAGACACACCTGAAATAAAATAATAATGACCCTTGTGTCTGAGGTCAAACTGACCACATTAAATAAACTGACCACATTAAATAAACTGACCACATTAAATAAACTGACCGCTCTAAATAAACTGGACACACAGATGTGACACAAACACAAACTGAAATCTGATCTGGACTCAGGCTCAAAAGATTCAGGTTAAAATAATAAAAGTGATAAAGTTCCTGACGTCCTGAGTCAAATCCTTCAGTTTGTTTCAACTTTATTAAATAAAAGAATAAAATCCATTAAAGTTCTTTATGTTTGATGGTCAGTTTTCTCTCTGACCGACTGTAGTTTGTGTCACACCAAACTCACACCGGACACTTTAGTGTCATTAGTTTATTTAGTTTCATTTTAAATCTTTCACATTAATATGATTCTTTCATGTGTTTGTTGTTAATTTAATAAAATTGTTCCTCACCTGCAGTTTGAAGCCCCAGCAGCAGCAGAGCACACACACACACACAGGTCCTTCTCATGTCTGACCTCTGACCCTGACCTCTGACCTCTGACCTCTGATCTCACTCAAACACAGTGTCTGACCCAAACTGAGTCTCACACTGACTTCTTCTGTCTCTGCAGCTGTATTAAACACACAGGTCACGTGACTCTGTATTAAACTCATGTGACTGAGTGTCATCTGTTGCCGGGCAGACTGCAGACAGAAACATACAGATAATCTGCACAGAAAGTATTTAAACAACAACACAGATTTATAAGACTCATATTTATCAAAAATAATCTTTATTCTGCCACATCACACGTCTCTGTTTTTACAAGAAAAACATTTAAAACATTTAAGTCTAAATCTGAGGAAAAAACACTTTTATTTCACAAACAAGAACCTGATTCAGGTTTATGGACAACAGTAAACTGAAGGAACTGGACTGGACTGGACTGGACTGGACTAGACTGAACCAAATGTGTCGTCTATCACTCCTCTACAGCTCTAAACATATCACCAAAAGACTGTGTGTGTGTGTGTGTGGGTGTGGGTGTGTGTGTGTGTTTGTGTTTGCTTATATGAGTGTGAGAATGTATGTGTAGATGTGTATTTTTGTGTGTGTCTGATTCAGGAGGAGCAGTGTGGTTTTCGTCCTGGTCGTGGAACACTGGACCAGCTCTATACTCTCCATCGGGTCCTCGAGGCTCATGGGAGTTTGCCCAACCAGTCCACATGTGTTTTGTGGATCTGGAGAAGGCATTCGACCGTGTCCCTCGTGGTGTCCTTTGGGGGGTGCTCTGGGAGTATGGGGTCCGGGGCTCTTTGCTAAGGGCTGTCCGGTCCCTGTATGACCGGAGCAGGAGCTGTGTTCATTGCCGGCAGTAAGTCAGACCTGTTCCCGGTGCATGTTGGACTCCGCCAGGGCTGCCCTTTATCACCGGTTCTGTTCATTAGGTTCACACGGAAAGAAGCCAAGGAGAACAAACTGGCCTTTTTAGATTGTGCAGTAGCAATAGGAGAGGACAGGCGACTCCAGGTAGAAGTTTACAGGAAGCCAACACATACGGACCAATACTGTGTGTAGGGGTGTGTGTGTGTGTGTGTATATGTGTGTGTATATTTGTACGTGTACAACAGATTCACACAAACGTTTTATTATTTTAATCAATTTTATTAAATCCCAGTGTAAATATTAAACCTCATTTTATTTAAATCTGATTAAACAAAACACAAAAATAAGAGCGATGACATCACAGCAGCTGTCCAATCAGCAGCACTGTCTCCCTTTGACCAGGAAGAAGGTCCCGACGGCCACGCCCACCAGCCCCAGAGTCAGTCCCACAGCACAGAAGACAGAGGGCGCTAGAGAGGGCTTCTGGAACTCCACCGCTGCAACGACAGGAGAAGAAAAGTAAGTACAGGCGAAGACAGGTGAATACAGGTAAATATTAAATACAGGTAAGTACACTTTAAATACATGTAAATACAGGTGAATATACTTTAAATATGTGTAAAAACAGGACCATACAGGTAAAAACAGGTCAAATCAGGTAAATACAGACAAAAAAAACAACTAAATGCAGGTAAATACACTTTAAATATGTTCATAACACAAACACACAGATATAAAGAGCACACACATATGGACATAAACATGAGGACAGGAGCTCAGGAGGGACAGTGTTTGTCCACTGAGCCACAGGTGACAGGTTCAATTCCAGCTCCCACAGATGAATTTTGCTGTTGTGTCTTTGGGCAAGACAAGGACAACCCCCTCACCCCCAGGTCTGTGTGTGTATTACATATATATAAGGTAAAGTACTCACTCCAGAGCCTGCTCCTCTGCGCCCCCTTCAGGGCGGGGTGCTCCAGTGCACAGCTGTACACTTGTCCCTCCTCTGGGGACATGTCCAGTCTGGAGAACTGTGTGAATGTCCCATCGCTCTGAGGATAGGCCTGGGACACAGAGGCAGAGCGGGTCACGTTGTGTCCATCTTTGGTCCAGGAGAAGTGGACAGGAGCGGGGTAGAACCCCGAGGCCTGACACACCAGAGTGTTGGGGTGAGAGGGCCTCAGGTGGTCCTCAGGGTAGAGCAGGGGGGCCCCGGGGGGGTCTGGGGGACAGAGGGACAGAGGGACACAGGTCAGACTGAGACAAAGAGACTGGAGTCTGTTATTACTGAAAAACACAAGTACAGTTTAGATCAATAAGAAACATGACACAACTGGAACAAGGGCAGTGTGTGTAAGGGTCTGTGTGTGTGAGGGTCTGTGTGTGTGAGGGTCTGTGTGTGTGTGTGTGTGTGTGAGGGTCTGTGTGTGTAAGGGTCTGTGTGTGTGAGGGTCTGTGTGTGTAAGGGTCTGTGTGTGTGTGTGTGTGTGTGTGTGAGGGTCTGTGTGTGTGAGGGTCTGTGTGTGTGAGGGTCTGTGTGTAAGGGTCTGTGTGTGTGAGGGTCTGTGTGTGAGGGTCTGTGTGTGTGAGGGTCTGTGTGTGTGAGGGTCTGTGTGTGTGAGGGTCTGTGTGTGTGTGAGGGTCTGTGTGTGTGAGGGTCTGTGTGTGTAAGGGTCAGTGTGTGTGAGGGTCTGTGTGTGTGAGGGTCAGTGTGTGTGAGGGTCAGTGTGTGTGAGGGTCAGTGTGTGTGAGGGTCTGTGTGTGTGAGGGTCTGTGTGTGTAAGGGTCAGTGTGTGTGAGGGTCTGTGTGTGTGAGGGTCTGTGTGTGTAAGGGTCTGTGTGTGTGAGGGTCTGTGTGTAAGGGTCAGTGTGTGTGAGGGTCAGTGTGTGTAAGGGTCAGTGTGTGTAACGGTCTGTGTGTGTGAGGGTCAGTGTGTGTGAGGGCCAGTGTGCGTAAGGGTCAGACATTTTATTTGTTGTTTCACTCACCGAGCTCCAGGGGGACGTCCTTCATGCCTTTACGGGCATTCTGCAGGTTACTCTGACAGATGCCCTGATTAACCACAGACCCATCATAACACCCTGAACATGTTATTGAATCTCCAAACTGTGGCAGAGTGTAAACCACCTCCTGTTTGTCAAAGTCTGAGTAGAGCACCACCTCTCCATCCAGACCGTACATGTACTCTTTGTCTGAGTCTGAACAGCCAGTGATTTGCACATCCTTATGAAAACCTACAACAAACAAAGAAGAAGAAATAAAATTATTATTAAATATATTATTTTATTATTTATGTGGAATAAGAACAAAGTAGTAGTAGTAGTAGTAGTAGTAGTAGTCGCAGTAAAAGCATTAGTAGTGGTATTAGCAGAACAAGTAGTAGTATTAAAAGTAGTAGGAGTAGTAGTATTAGTAGTAGTATTAAAAGGATGGAAAGTAGTAGCAGTAGCACTATTAGTAGTAGTAGTATTAGTAGTAGAGGTTGTAGTAGAAGTAGTAGTAATAGTACTATTAAAAGTACTAGTAAAAGTAGTAGTAGTAGAAGTATTAAAAATATTAAAAGTAGTAGCAGTAGTAGCACTATTAGTAGTATTGGTAGTAGCAGTATACATATTACATACCCTGTGCAGAGGTGTACTGCAGTAGCAGTAGTAGTAGTAGTAGTAGTAATAGTATATATATTACATACCCTGTGCAGAGGTGTACTGCAGTAGCAGTAGTACTTGTAGTACTTGTAGTACTTGTAGTACTTGTAGTACTTGTAGTTGTAGCAGGAGCTTCATGTTGAACTGAGTTACAGTGAGATCTGTGTGTTTCTCTATAAGTCAGAGCTCAGCCAATCAGAGCTCAGCCCTCAGAGCTCAGCCAATCAGAGCACGACACATCACCAGGCTCCAGGTAAAACTCTTTACAGACAAGACACTTTTCTGTAACACAAAATAATGTTATTCTTTATTATCTGTTATAGAATAATAATTATATATATATATATATATATATATATATATATATATATATATATATATATATATATATATATATATATATATATATATATATATATATATATATATATATATATATATATATATATATATATATATATATATATATATATAGAACTGAAGTGACTCATATCAAGAAATCCTCCTAATGTCTTGAGAAAGAGCTGGACTGAGGGACAGAGGCTCATCCTGGAGCAGAGGAGCCTTGAGCACCAGAGCAATAGAGGCCCAGATCTACCACACCAGACAAGACCCGAGGTGTAGACTGTGCAGAGGCCCCTGAGACCAGCACATAACTGCAGGTGTAAGATGCTGCAGGGAAAACAAACATGGAGCGACATAACCAAGTGGAGCCAGAGTGAAACATCTGTGCAGAGTACGGACTGGAAACCCCGAGGTCAAAGGTGGAAACACCTCCAAAGGTCGTGGAGAATGATCCAAGATCCTGTGGGACAGATACAGACAGAATGGACCAACCCGACACTGTCAACAGAGCAAGAACCAAGTGAACATCAGGAAAAAGGAATTATTATTACTATTATTTTTCAGTCTAAAACAGGAGACAGGATCCCAGATCCTTCAGAATATTATTATTTCTTTTCCTGCATTTTTAAAATCCAAACAGAAGTGAACTTTACAAACTGGAGCTGACGTCAGGATGTTTTAACAACAATAAAAACAACAACAACCACAATAAAAACAACCACAATAAAAACAACCACAACAATAACAACAACAAAAACAATAACCACTGATGGATTCAAAATATATATTCAAGTATATTATGTTATCTCACTGTTCATTTTAAAGGTAATGTAATGTTCACTCTTTATTTAGTCATTATATTCAATTATGTAAACTATGTAATCTGCACTAATGTTTGTTCTTGAGTCTTGCAGAAAATGTCTTTTGAAAGTGCAGGATCCCACGGGAAGAAGGTCACTGTGAAACAGAAACAGAAACATCATGGGATGTTTTGTGCGAAGGGAAAGAGTGACCTTGTGGAAATGCAAAAACAGAATATATTTCTCTGACAGAATATATCCCCCCCCCCCCCCCCCCCCCCCTTCAGCGCAGCAGTGTGTTTGTAACTAGGGTTTCCTAACTTTAAGAAAAGGAGGAGAAAAACGGTGAGGGCCTTCAGAAGGAGGGTGGTGATTTGTAACTGAAGGTTTTTTGCCTCTTCGCTCTTTCTCCTCAATATTGAGACAAAATAATCTCTCTTGTCTTCTCTTCTCTTTTGAACTGTAATATAGGTTGTGAACCTATCACCACCACAACAACAACCACAACAACAACAACCGCAACAACAAAAACAACAACCACCAAAACAACAACCACAACAATAACAACAACAACCACAACAAAACAACCACAACAACAACAAAAACAACCACAACAATAACAACAACAAAAACAACAACCACCAAAACAACAACCACAACAATAACAACAACCACAACAAAACAACCACCACAACAACAAAAACAACAACAACAATAACCACAACAAAAACAACAACCACAACAATAACCACAACAAAAACAACAACCACAACAATAACAAAAACAACCACAAAAACAACCATAACAACAACAATAACAACAACAACAACAACAAACTGCCTCCAATAGTCAAACTGTTTGAGTTTGAGCTGCTCGAGATGAAACTTGAGTCATATATTTTATTTTGTTTTAATGATTTATTATAATATTTTATGGTACATTTTGGTAAAATAAGTTATATCCATCCATTTTCTTCAGCGTTATCTGGGGCCGGGTCGCAGAGGCAGCAGTCCCATGGTCTTTATACTCGTGTTTAATTGAACAGATGAACGTGGCTCCTTCAGGAGGAAACTGCACCGAGGATGAAACAGACTGGAGCAGGTCCACAGTTCACTTCATGATATTTTGGCTCATTCTTTTGACTTTCTCCTGATGTTACACAAAGAAGCAGAGTGTTTCAGGTGTGTTTCAAGTGAGTTTCAGATGCGTTTCAGATGTGTTTCAGGTGTGTTTCAAGTGAATTTCAGATGTTTCAGGTGTGTTTCAAATTAGTTTCAGATGTGTTTCAGGTGTGTTTCAAGTGAGTTTCAGATGTGTTTCAGGTGAGTTTCAGATGTGTTTCAGGTGTGTTTCAGGTGAGCTTCAGGTGTGTTTCAGGTGTGTTTCAAGTGAGTTTCAGATGTGTTTCAGGTGTGTTTCAGGTGAGCTTCAGGTGTGTTTCAGGTGAGTTTCAGGTGTGTTTCAGGTGAGTTTCAGGTGTGTTTCAGGTGAGTTTCAGGTGTGTTTCAGGTGAGCTTCAGGTGTGTTTCAGGTGAGCTTCAGGTGTGTTTCAGGTGAGCTTCAGGTGTGTTTCAGGTGAGCTTCAGGTGTGTTTCAGGTGAGCTTCAGGTGTGTTTCAAGTGAGTTTCAGGTCAGTTTCAGGTGTGTTTCAGACACATCCACAGGTGTGCCTCTAATTAACTCAGATGTGTCAATAAACCAATCAGAAGCTTCCAAAGACGTGACATCATCATCTGGGTTTTCCCCAATTGTTTAAAGTCATAATAATCTCACTGACCTCCACAACATCCATCAACCCCACACTCCACTCTCACCCACTGCCTAACAGACATCAAAAACTGGATGAATCACAACTTCCTCAAACTAAACAGCGACAAAACAGACTTCATCATCATCGGTCCACACAACATCTCCAAATCCTCACAACACTTCACCCTCCACTTTGACAACACCACACTCTCTCCATCCTCACTCATCCGTAACCTCGGTGTGCTCCTCCACCCCACTCTTCATTTGAACCCCACGTCAAGCACATAACCCGGACTGCATTCTTTCACCTCAAAAACATCACTCACCTTCTCTGCCGCTGAAACTCTCATCCACGCATTCATCACATCCAGAATCGACTACTGTAATAGCGTCCTCTATGGCAGTGGTCCCCAACCTTTTTATCACCGCAGACCGGCCAACGCTTGAAAATTTTACTGTGGACCGGGGGGGGGGGGGGGATGGGGGGCTCTCCAAGTGGCGGAGCAGTTTTGAAGCTTCATCGCCTCATCACAGAGCTGGTCGTATATTCTGCAGAGTGGGTTTGGTCTGTGGGAATCACCTGTGGATAAATCCATAGTTCAAGTAGAACTCCTGGTATTGTCTGTTAAAATCTTTCTTTTTCTTTTTGTTGTCTCTTTTTCTGTCTCTTCTTTGGGCCTTTTCCCCTTCAAAAGAAAGACGTCTGTTTTTTACTCATTTTACTCATTTGTGGGTTAAGTTGTCGTTGCAGAAGTGACGGAAATGTAACTGAGAGAATCCGGTCATTTTTCAAAATAAACAATTGTTCAGACTCAGATAATAAATACAACGGAAATAATTAATTGTTTCTTGGACGGCCGGTGGCCCGGGACCAATTGATCCGGTGGTTGGGGACCACTGCTCTACGGTGCACCATCCAAAACCCTCAACAGACGACAGAACATTCAGAACTCCACCGCCCGCCTCCTCACCCACACTCGCTCACATGAACACATCACTCCTGTCCTCCACAAGCTCCACTGGCTCCCCGTCCCTCAGCGCATCCACTTCAAAATCCTTCTTATCACATTCAAATCTCTCCACAACCTGGCCCCTC
Organism: Periophthalmus magnuspinnatus; assembly: GCF_009829125.3. Lineage (NCBI taxonomy): Eukaryota > Metazoa > Chordata > Actinopteri > Gobiiformes > Gobiidae > Periophthalmus > Periophthalmus magnuspinnatus. The sequence goes on along the minus strand of NC_047143.1, from coordinate 485,546 downwards.
CTCACAGACCTGCTCCACCTCCACACTCCATCTCGCCTCCTCCGCTCCTCCAGCTCCAACCTCCTGTCCCTGCCCTGTAGGACCAAGCTCCGAACCTGGGGGGACAGAGCCTTCTCCATCGCTGCCCCCACCCTCTGGAACTCACTGCCCAAACCCCTCCGTGACCTCTGACCTCTGACCTCCCCACCTTCAAAAAAGAACTCAAAACTCACCTGTTCAAAATCGCTTTTAATGTTTGATTTTATGTTGTAAATTTTGTGATATTTTATTATTGTTTGTGTTATGAAGCGACTTTGAGTGTCCTGAAAAGTGCTATATAAATAAAATGTATTATTATTATTATTTATTTTGTTGTGATTGTGATATTTTGTGATAGTTTTATATTTATTTTGTTGTCATATTTTTGTGATAGTTTTATATTTATTTTGTTGTGCTTGTGATATTTTTGTGATAGTTTTATATTTATTTTATTTTGTTGTGATATTTTTGTGATAGTTTTATATTTATTTAGTTGTGCTTGTGATGTTTTTGTGATAGTTTTTCTGTTTAAATGATCGTGCTGGTTCATCTCACACCAGGCCGTGTGCACTGGACTAAACTCATGTTCACAAACACAAACGTCTGCTTCTGTTTTATTGGCTCTAAATCTAAGTGTCCAGGTGAGGCCTTAGACTCAAACACCTGTGGACAGACGCTGTTCCACTTTCACAAAATGAAACATAAACACAAACAAAATGCCACGGTGACTTCCTGATGGGTCGGTTTGTGTCACAGGAGTGAGGCCCTGGACCTCGGCCTCATGTTTGTCTGAGGTTCAGTTCTGGTTGGACCGGTCTGAGGAAAGTCCCTGAGAAACTGCTCTGAGCCAATCAGAAAAGAGAACAGGCCTGAGTCAGCTGTTACCGGGCAGAGAGCAAGAACAAACGACTCAAACACGAGCTGAGGAGCAGAGTCAAGTTTCCTGAAGATTTTATGAACCAGAGATTTCTGCAGTTTTGAGCCACGATCAGGACAGAAGGGATTTGAAACACACGTGTGTTTATCACAATAATAATAATAATAATAATAATAATAATAATAACAATAATAATAATAATAATAATAATAACAATAATAATAATAATAACAATAATAATAATAATAATAATAATAATAATAATAATAATAATAATAATAATAATAATAATAATAATAATATCATTATTAGTATTATTATTCGCTTATGTAAAGTCTTTGGGAGTACACAGTATTTTCAGTAGTACACAGTATTTTCAGTAGTACACAGTATTTTCAGTAGTACACAGTACTTTCAGTAGTACACAGTACTTTCAGTAGTAGTAGTATTAGTTGAAGTAGCAGTAGTACACAGTATTTTCAGTAGTACACAGTATTTTCAGTAGTACACAGTATTTTCAGTAGTAATAGTATTTTCAGTAGTACACAGTATTTTCAGTAGTACACAGTATGTTCAGTAGTACACAGTATTTTCAGTAGTACACAGTATCTTCAGTAGTAATAGTATTTTCAGTAGTACACAGTATTTTCAGTAGTAATAGTATTTTCAGTAGTACACAGTATGTTCAGTAGTACACAGTATTTTTAGTCTTTGAGTTTGTGGATTTGAAAAATACAAAAATATCAAACTGAAAATTGTCTGAAGTTTTTCATTCTCAGTGTGAGGAAGTTACACTTTTACTTCTCAGCTCAGATTCTCTGTCGTCCTGTTTTTTGTCTCTTTGATCCACTGAAGGACCAGTTTGGACGTCCACAAGCAGAGAGGACTTTGTCCACAAGCAGAGAGGACTTTGTCCACAAGCAGAGAGGACTTTGTCCACAAGCACAGAGGACTTTGTCCACGTGTTGGTCCTGCTTCACTTTTCCCTCTGTGTCTGTGTCTCTGTGTTTGTGTCTCTGTGTGTGATGTTTTGTGTGTATTTATTTCAGACCTTTCCCTCACACAGAGGTCTTAAATGCTCTCCTCTCCACAGATCTAAACACAGAGGTCTTAAATGCTCTCCTCTCCACAGATCTAAACACAGAGGTCTTAAATGCTCTCCTCTCCACAGATCTAAACACAGAGGTCTTAAATGCTCTCCTCTCCACAGATCTAAACACAGAGGTCTTAAATGCTCTCCTCTCCACAGATCTAAACACAGAGGTCTTAAATGCTCTCCTCTCCACAGATCTAAACACAGAGGTCTTAAATGCTCTCCTCTCCACAGATCTAAACACAGAGGACTTAAACGCTCTCCTCTCCACAGATCTAAACACAGAGGTCTTAAATGCTCTCCTCTCCACAGATCTGATCTCTTCTTTTCCCTTGTGCCTCAGATGTTGCTGTTGTGTCACGGCTCCCTCTGCTGGTCAGACTTAAAACAACAACATTTAAATGAATCTGACCTGTGTGTGACGGCGCCCCCGGTGGACAGTCCGAGCAGCAGGTCACATGTCAGACGCCTGGGGTCAGAGGTCACGGGGGGTCAGAGGTCACGGGGGGTCAGAGGTCACGGGGGCACATGTTTCAGTTCTCATGTCTCATTTGTCCAAGTTGTCGACTCAGACTCTGCAGTGACACTTTTGTGCTCGTGTGTAACTTATTTTTCGACTTTAGTTACAGTTTTTGTTTTTCTCTTGGAAAATTCCTGCTCACATGGACCAAGATCTCGACCTCACGGCTCTGAAGTGGATGAAGATGTTATTGAGGAGATTCAAGTGGACGAGACGACGTCCAATGAAGACACTTTCTCCAAGGAGGACAAAGTGAACTGGGACCACACCCGTCAAGAATAAAAGACCCAAAGGACAAGGGACAAGACGACCACCCGCAAAGGACCAACGCTCCGGGCGGCGCAGGAGCCCAACCACAAAATGGACGACCAAACCCGGCGTTTCATAAAGTTTGAAAAGACGATCGAACAAAACACAATCGAGAAGAACAAAAGGAACTAAAGGAGCTTCAGTCTGAAGAGAACGCAGCTCTGAGGAGCGAGGAGTCACAGGAGGAGAAGGAATCGGACGGGTTTAAAGAGGAGGACGACGGGAATGTGCAGGAGACGGTGAGGAGGAGACGGTGAGGAGGAGACGGTGAGGAGGAGACGGTGAGGAGGAGACGTGAGGAAGAGACGGTGAGGAAGAGACGGTGAGGAGGAGACGGTGAGGAGGAGACGGTGAGGAGGAGACGGTGAGGAGGAGACGGTGACGAGGAGACGGTGAGACGGTGAGGAAGAGACGGTGAGGAGGAGACGGTGAGGAGGAGACGTGAGGAAGAGACGTGAGGAAGAGACGGTGAGACGGTGAGGAGGAGACGGTGAGGAGGACGACGGAAATGTGCAGGAGACGGTGAGGAGGAGACGGTGAGGAGGAGACGGTGAGGAGGAGACGTGACGAGGAGACGTGACGAGGAGACGTGAGGAGGAGATGGTGAGGAGGAGACGGAGACACATTTGGAATGTGAACTGTTCAGGATGAGGAGGAGACGGAGGAGCACGTAGCTGGAGGAGGAGAGGGAGGAGCAGAGGGAGGTGCATGTATGTTGCAGTGTTCCACAGATGTGTGTTGACTCTGACTCTTTCCTGTTTTATTTTGCACTTTTTGACTTTGTGTTTATTTTGTGTTTATTTTATTTTATTGTGGTTTAAACACAAAGAGACTGAAAAACTAAAGTCAGTTTTTCTTTTTTGTGAAGTTTATTTTCTGAGGAAACAGTTTGAAACTTCAGTGAAACGAGTCTGTTTATTCAGTCACGTTTCAGCTGGAGCCGTGATTTTATTTGAGAAGTTTCAAGGTTCAATATTGGATGATAAAAGTGACACAGAGGGGCTTTAACTCAAGGTTGTGTTAAGTTTATTTTAATATTTTAATATGTGTTTATTTAATCACACACTCTGTGCAGGACGAATCAGAGCAGGGTGTTTATTCTGTATATTCTGTATATTCTGTATATTCTGTATATTTTGTATATTTTGTATATTCTGTATATTATTAGCCCTCGCCATTCACAAAGTGATGGCGAGGGGTATTGTTCTTCCATGGTTTCTTTTTATTATTCTTTTTTTTCCGCCCAAACGATCCCATTTTTCACCCCCTGAACATGAACGAAAAGTCCCACATATATATATAGGATCGACCGGCTCGGCGAAAAATTTCATAAAATTGGCATCACAACAATGTCCCACGGACACAGGCTCGACAGCGCCGCCTAGAAAATTCAAAATTTTCAAATGAATTGGGAGCTGACATGCATTTTTTGCCCTAGCTCGACGAAATTCACACCAGTGATAGAGCTCATGGAGACAAGCAAGAAAGCCAATCATAGTGCGGCCCTAGGGTTGACCAGAAGTCGGCCATATTGAATCAAAAATTCGCCAATTTTTTCACTGCGTGTTTTCAAAACGCATCTCCTCCCAGGTTTTTGGTCCAAATGAGCTCAGATTTCACATGCTACATCTAGACACATGGGGTTTCATAAAATATCCGTTTTTTCTCCAAATTCCACACGGTTCGCCCGTACGCCGCCACCAAAATACGCCTTCGTTTCCTGTTTTTTCGATGTCCTCTCACGACCACAGGCATTGCCCTACAGAGCTCACACTCACATCACATATGTGTGATTGGGGCATGAATGGAATGCAATATTAATTTTAATCAAAATGAACACTATAGCGCCCCCTACCATAGGGGTGAAACGCAAACATTATCGGATTGCTACAAAATTCGGGGAATAAATTGGGGGCATGACGTGGAGAAAAAAATTATATTATGGGCTTAGGTCTTTTTACTCCCTTGGCCACCAGGGGCGCAAAGACTCCAAAAAAATCATTGAAAAATGTCTGACACGCACATGCATTGGTCTACACAGCTCAAATTCACATCACACGTGTGACATCAGGGCATTAATAGAATGCACTTTAATTGTAATCAAAATAAACACTGTAGCACCCCCTACCATAGAGGTGATATGTAAACATTATTCAATTCCTATGAAATTGGTGGCATAAGAAGAAGCAAAAGATTACATTATGGCCATGAGTCATTTTCCACGGTTGGCCACCAGGGGCGCAAACTCAAAAAAAAAAAATCATTAAAAAAATTCTTATACGCACATACATGGTTCTAGACAGCTGAAATTCTCATCACACATGTGATATCAGGGTATTAATATAATGCACTATTAATTGTTATCTAAATGAACACTATAGCGCCCCCTACAGTATTGGTAAAATACACAACTTTGTCCGATTGGCATGAAACTTGGGGAGATAATTGTGCACCTCAAAAGAGGCAAAAAAGTCCATTACACCATACGTGTATTGTGCACGAGGTTGCCGGTTCAACGCCGTGGACCTCCATTATAATGTGTTGGTCACACATATTTATATAGAAACTGTGTGAAGGGGGGTGGGTTGCAGCCGTGGGGTGGCCAGGCGGGGAAAATGGTGCGTGGGGGCGGTGGCCGGCCCCGGGCGGTCGCGTGGGGGGGCGGTCGCGCGGGTGGCGAGGGCTATCATCGCCGTTCGCGGCTTTAATTTTGTTTATTCTTCTGATGAAGTTGTTTTAGGTGGGACTTCAATTTGGCTCCAGACGACACAGTGGACCATCCTCCCTCTAGAACACACACACCCTTACACACACAGACCCTCACACACACTGGCCCTCACACACACAGACCCTCACACACACTGACCTCACACACACACTGACCCTCACACACACAGACCCTTACACACACTGACCCTCACACACACTGACCCTTACACACACTGACCCTCACACACACTGACCCTTACACACACTGACCCTCACACACACTGACCCTTACACACACTAACCCTCACACACACAGACCCTCTCACACACTGACCCTTACACACACACTGACCCTCACACACACAGACCCTCACACACACAGACCCTCACACACACTGACCCTTACACACACACTGACCCTCACACACACAGACCCTCACACACACTGACCCTCACACACACAGACCCTCACACACACTGACCCTCACACACACTGACCCTCACACACACTGACCCTTACACACACTGACCCTCACACACACTGACCCTTACACACACTGACCCTCACACACACTGACCCTCACACACACTGACCCTCACACACACTGACCCTCACACACACAGACCCTCTCACACACTGACCCTTACACACACACTGACCCTCACACACACACTGACCCTCACACACACAGACCCTCACACACACAGACCCTCACACACACTGACCCTCACACACACAGACCCTCACACACACTGACCCTCACACACACTGACCCTCACACACACTGACCCTTACACACACTGACCCTCACACACACTGACCCTCACACACACTGACCCTCACACACACTGACCCTTACACACACACTGACCCTCACACACACACTGACCCTCACACACACAGACCCTCACACACACAGACCCTCACACACACTGACCCTTACACACACACTGACCCTCACACACACTGACCCTCACACACACTGACCCTCACACACACAGACCCTCACACACAGACCCTCACACACACTGACCCTCACACACACTGACCCTCACACACACTGACCCTCACACACACAGACCCTCACACACACTGACCCTCACACACACTGACCCTCACACACACAGACCCTCACACACACTGACCCTCACACACACTGACCCTCACACACACAGACCCTCACACACACAGACCTTCACACACACAGACCCTCACACACACAGACCCTTACACACACTGACCCTCACACACACTGACCCTTACACACACTGACCCTCACACACACTGACCCTCACACACACTGACCTCACACACACAGACCCTCACACACACTGACCCTCACACACACAGACCCTCACACACACTGACCCTCACACACACAGACCCTCACACACACTGACCCTCACACACACAGACCCTCACACACACTGACCCTCACACACACTGACCCTCACACACACAGACCCTCACACACACAGACCTTCACACACACAGACCCTCACACACACAGACCCTTACACACACTGACCCTCACACACACTGACCCTCACACACACAGACCCTCACACACACAGACCCTCACACACACAGACCCTTACACACACTGACCCTCACTCTAATAATAACATCTGCACCAGCCTTAGTTTGGACATGTAACAGTTTCATCTTTTGTTTAACAAAAACTTTTGTGTGTAAATGAAGAATCTTGTCACTGAAATAAAGTCTCTAGACTCCACAGGTTTAAACGAGTGAGAATGAGTCAAATGCAGCGATAGAGAAAAGCAACGGCAACTGGGAAGGTCGACAAAAAAGAGCTCGACAAAAAAGAGCTCGACAAAATGAAACTGTTACGTCGATAAACATTTAACGCTCCAAAGCAGAATGATCTAACGAAGGACGAGTCTGATCAGACGCCTTAAACTAAAGGATCTTTTCATAGAAAACACTCGGGGCTTTTGTCCCTGAGCTCGACGGGTTGAGCGTGAGAAGAATTCTTCATATAATTTTAGCCTTGACAAACAGAGACAATCTAAAAAGAGAAACAATAATGAAATTAACAGGGAAATTGTCATGATGTGGACTTTTCTGTTCTTGTTTTGTCTCCCTGGCCGTGTCCCAATTCGCTCACCTGGCCTTAGAATCACCATTTGAAGGGCGAGTTGAAGGGCAGTGACGTAATTTCCGGCGCGACAAGGGCTGTCCCATTTCACCCCACCCGACTGAATGGGCCGACAAACCTGCCCTTCCCTTTGCACCGTTTCCATGGAGATCGGACGTAACCGAAGCTGCATCCATGCAGACTTCACGCACTTCTATATCCCATCATGCACCGCGGCTGCGCAAAAAACAGAAGAAAATGGAGTCCGCTGTGTAATATACGTTCAAATGTTTGTACTGGTTTACCTCATCAGTGCGACATGAAACTGTTAAATCTGAATAAAGATCTGTACAGTGTGTTTGATTAAAAAGGAGGAGAGTTACATGGAATAAAGGAATGTGCAGTTATTGACAATAAGAGACATTATTATCACGAGAAAATATTACTGCAATAAGAAAAATGTAAGAATGTTTGTTTCTATTGTCAAAGACCAAGAGAAACATAAAGTCAGAAAAGTTTAATGATTCACACAGGTAATGTGAACAATGAAGCAACGGACTCTGAGGAACAGACAGAACAGACAGAACAGACAGAACAGACAGAACAGACAGAACAGACAGAACAGACAGAACAGACAGAACAGACAGAACAGAGTCCTGAGACGGGCACAAAATCTTCATGTGTTCCGGTACATTCCATAGGTCTGCGCCCCCTGGTGGACACGTGTCATTTACCTTCGTGTTATTAAATCAAGACACTAGTTTGATGTAGCTGCACTGATAGAAAATACTTCACAATAATAAGATGAAAAGAACTGGCACGACATAGAAGGGAAACAGCGCCCTCTACTGTTATTAAAGTGGTGCAGCCACTGGACAAAATACTGAACCATTAAACTGAAATATCCCACTATATGTACAACTAATCAGTGTCTCTGGTTTATAGACTATGAATGTGAAAATGATCCTGTTTCCTCTGTCTCTGTTATTACGTTTTCACAAGGTTTATTTTGTTTAAGTTATGAAGTAGCAACAAATGAGAAAAACAATCACCTTAAACATTATTTTTGCCTATTGATATTCAATCTAAACAGAAAGAAACGGCTGTGACGACATCTTGACTTTTCTTCTATTAAATAATAAATCATTAAAAATATCAGTATCGTACGCTCAAAGACAGAGGTGGAAGTGCGGTCCGTGGTGTGGACCTGTCCCACTTCAGTTAGATGGAGGCTACACTGAGGAGGGCAGACTCTGGACCGGAACCTTGAAACTACACTTTTGAAGAGAACTTCGTAAGGACCCTTGAAGGGTGCATTTGGCGAATTGAGACACAGCCCCTGTGTGCTCTTCCCCTGGGCGGAGCTCTCGGCTCCTCCCGTGCTCACCTGCTCTCCATCTGGCTAATCACCACACCTGTCATGGATAAGAGGAGATGGGGGAAGACACTCGGTGGGAGATCGTCTGTTTGTCCTCATCCTGTCTGTGCTGCGTTTGTCGTCTTCACTTGATTCCTGTCGTCCCTCTGTTCCTGTCGTGCTCCGGCCCTGGATGTCTCCTGCCCACTCTGCCCCACGCCCGTTTGGTCTGCCTGTTCCTGTGATCCTGTCGTGCCTGTTGTCCTGTGGGCCCTTCATGTTGTCGGTTCCTGTGTTCCTGCTCACCTGCTCACCTCCGGATCACCCCCTGTTCGTACTTTGTCCCATTTCTGCACCTTTTTGTCAATAAACACCGTAAATCTGCCCCGAGTCTGCATCCCTTGGTCCACTACAGACACCCGTTACGACAGAAATACACAATTTCTGTAGTAAATAGTAAAGTTCTAACTCAGAGGCAAATGTCCTTTTTTGAATCACTTTATTTTTCCGTCAGTAAAATGATGATTTAAAAACGACATGGACGAAGATCGAATCATTGAAGTTGGATAAATTCATCAAACGTCTGAAGGCAGGTCTCCTGGTTCAGATGTTTAACTGTTGAATTTTGTATATTTTTCTGTTATTTGCCTTTGGTGAAATGATTTTAAACCATAATCTCTGTCCCCATGAGGCGTGGGCTCATTTTCGGATTCATAAAACAAAGATCCTCTTTCTGTTGAAACGTGGCGACTCATAATCCTTCTATGTTCAGACTTATTTTTGCCGATGGTTGAAGCTCTGGGCAGATGTTTGTGTTCGTGTTAATCTGCTTTTATAAAAGAGGAGTAAACATTTTCACACTGACCCTTGACACACTGGACTACAGACGATTTATAAAAAATGAAAGTTTGATATTATTTCTAGATTTTTATGAAGCATTTGACTCACTTGAGCGTGACTTTATTATTCAAACCTTAAAAGTTTGGGCTTTGGTTTGTGTGAAATCATTCAAATGTTCTGTACAGATATAAATCAGGTTTGACTTCACCAGGCGTGTCCGATTTCACCAAAATGATTTATTTGAGCACAGATACTCACACTGTCATTATGAATAATCCAAACTTGAAAGGCATTCGAGTTTTTGGAAAATAATTTAAGATGAGTCCATTTGTGGATGATACAGTTGTGCAGCAGCGGCCAGAGTCCAAACAGGAACTAAAAGAAGAGACCACATCCTGACATACAAAGCCCTAAACGGTTTGGCCCCATCCTATCTGCAAGATGCTATTGTCCCGTACCAGCCAAACAGAGCACTCCGCTCTCAGAATGCAGGACTATTAGTGGTTCCTAGAGTGTCCAAAAGTACAGTGGGAGGGAGAGCATTCAGTTACCAAGCTCCTGTGCTATGGAATCAACTCCCTGCTGATGTTAAACAGGCCCCCACAGTCTCTGTATTTAAGACCAGGCTTAAAACCTTCCTCTTCAGTATAGACCAGGTTACATAGTGAGGGAGTTAGGGACAAACCCGGGATAAGATAAGCTGCAGTAGGAGTAACTAGCTGGGGGAAGTATGGCAACCTGAGCACTATCCTCTACTTTGTCCTATTTTCTCATCAGCAATGCTATTCACATGTTGTCCCCTGTCCCACTCCCCCTGTGGAGTGTATCTCTTTCAGATGCCCCGATGACAGATGGACACTCTCCTCCACCCGCCTCCCTCTCCTCCTCACCTGGCCGATTTTTTTTTCTTGTTGTGTTTTTGTGTGTTGTTTTGTTTTTGTGTGTTGTTTTGTTTTTGTGTGTTGTTTGTTTTTGTGTGTTGTTTTGTTTTTGTGTGTTGTTCTTGTGTGTTGTTTTGTTTTTGTGTGTTGTTTTGTTTTTGTGTGTTGTTTTGTTTTTGTGTGTTGTTTTGTTTTTGTGTGTTGTTTTTTGTGTGTTGTTTTGTTTCTGTGTGTTGTTTGTTTTTGTGTGTAGTGTGTTTTTGTGTGTTGTTTTTGTGTGTTGTTTGTTTTTGTGTGTTGTTGTGCTTTTGTGTGTTGTTTTGTTTTTGTGTGTTTTTGTGTTTTTGTGTGGTTTTGTGTGTTTTTGTGTGTTGTTGTGTTTTTGTGTGTTGTTGTGTTGTTGTGTGTTGTGTGTTTTTGTGTGTTGTTTTTTGTGTGTTGTTTTGTTTTTGTGTGTTGTTTTGTTTTTGTGTGTTGTGTGTTTTTGTGTGTTGTTTTTGTGTGTTGTTTTTGTGTGTTGTGTGTTTTTGTGTGTTGTGTTTTTGTGTGTTGTTTTGTTTTTGTGTGTTGTTTGTTTTTGTGTGTTGTTTGTTTTTGTGTGTTGTTTGTGTGTTGTTTTTGTGTGTTGTTTTTGTGTGTTGTTTTGTTTTTGTGTGTTGTTTTGTTTTGTGTGTTGTGTTTTTGTGTGTTGTTTTGTTTTTGTGTGTTGTTTTGTTTTTGTGTGTTGTGTTTTTGTGTGTTGTTTTGTTTTTGTGTGTTGTGTGTTTTTGTGTGTTGTTTTGTTTTTGTGTGTTGTGTGTTTTTGTGTGTTGTTTTTGTGTGTTGTGTGTTTTTGTGTGTTGTGTGTTTTTGTGTGTTGTGTGTTTTTGTGTGTTGTGTGTTTTTGTGTGTTGTGTGTTTTTGTGTGTTGTTTTTGTGTTGTTTTGTTTTTGTGTGTTGTTTGTTTTTGTGTGTTGTTTTTGTGTGTTGTTTTGTTTTTGTGTGTTGTTTGTTTTTGTGTGTTTTGTTTTGTGTGTTGTGTGTTTTTGTGTGTTGTGTTTTTGTGTGTTGTGTGTTTTTGTGTGTTGTTTTTGTGTGTTGTGTGTTTTTGTGTGTTGTTTTGTTTTTGTGTGTTGTTTTGTTTTTGTGTGTTGTGTGTTTTTGTGTGTTGTTTTGTGTGTTGTTTTTGTGTGTTGTTTTGTTTTTGTGTGTTGTGTTTTTGTGTGTTGTTCTGTTTTTGTGTGTTGTTCTGTTTTTGTGTGTTGTTCTGTTTTTGTGTGTTGTTGTGTTTTTGTGTGTTGTTGTGTTTTGTGTGTTGTTGTGTTTTTGTGTGTTGTTGTGTTTTTGTGTGTTGTGTGTTTTTGTGTGTTTTTGTGTGTTGTGTGTTTTTGTGTGTTGTGTGTTTTTGTGTGTTGTGTGTTTTTGTGTGTTGTTTTGTTTTTGTGTGTTGTGTGTTTTTGTGTGTTGTGTGTTTTTGTGTGTTGTGTGTTTTTGTGTGTTGTTTTTGTGTGTTGTTTTTGTGTGTTGTTTTGTTTTGTGTGTTGTGTTTTTGTGTGTTGTTCTGTTTTTGTGTGTTGTGTGTTTTTGTGTGTTGTTTTGTTTTTGTGTGTTGTTTTGTTTTGTGTGTTGTGTTTTTGTGTGTTGTTTTGTTTTTGTGTGTTGTGTGTTTTTGTGTGTTGTTTTGTTTTGTGTGTTGTGTGTTTTTGTGTGTTGTGTGTTTTTGTGTGTTGTTTTTGTGTGTTGTTTTTGTGTGTTGTTCTGTTTTTGTGTGTTGTGTTTTTGTGTGTTGTTCTGTTTTTGTGTGTTGTTCTGTTTTTGTGTGTTGTTGTGTTTTTGTGTGTTGTTGTGTTTTTGTGTGTTGTTGTGTTTTTGTGTGTTGTTGTGTTTTTGTGTGTTGTTGTGTTTTTGTGTGTTGTGTGTTTTTGTGTGTTGTTCTGTTTTTGTGTGTTGTTGTGTTGTTGTGTTTTTGTGTGTTGTTGTGTTTTTGTGTGTTGTTTTGTTTTTGTGTGTTGTTGTGTTTTTGTGTGTTGTTGTGTTTTTGTGTGTTGTTGTGTTTTTGTGTGTTGTTTTGTTTTTGTGTGTTGTTGTGTGTTGTTTGTTTTTGTGTGTTGTTGTGTTTTTGTGTGTTGTTGTGTTTTTGTGTGTTGTTGTGTTTTTGTGTGTTGTTGTGTTTTGTGTGTTGTTGTGTTTTGTGTGTTGTTGTGTTTTTGTGTGTTGTTGTGTTTTTGTGTGTTGTTGTGTGTTGTTTGTTTTTGTGTGTTGTGTTTTTGTGTGTTGTTGTGTTTTTGTGTGTTGTTGTGTTTTGTGTGTTGTTGTGTTTTTGTGTGTTGTTGTGTTTTTGTGTGTTGTTGTGTGTTGTTTGTTTTTGTGTGTTGTTGTGTTTTTGTGTGTTGTTTGTTTTTGTGTGTTGTTGTGTTTGTGTGTTGTTGTGTTTTTGTGTGTTGTTGTGTTTTTGTGTGTTGTTTGTTTTTGTGTGTTGTGTGTTTTTGTGTGTTGTTTGTTTTTGTGTGTTGTTGTGTTTTTGTGTGTTGTGTGTTTTTGTGTGTTGTTTGTTTTTGTGTGTTGTGTGTTTTTGTGTGTTGTTGTGTTTTTGTGTGTTGTGTGTTTTTGTGTGTTGTTGTGTTTTTGTGTGTTTGGTTGATCCCCGGGTCACCAGGCCTTTCTGTGTGGAGTTTTTCATGTTTCTCCTCGTGTCTGGATGGGTTTCCTCCGGGTACTCCGGTTTCCCCCATCAACCAAAACATGAACGCCCTTCAGACAACTGTTGTTGTGAGTTTGGGCGTTACAAAAATAAAATGAATTGAATTGAATGAACTCCGCCCTCTGCTCCACACAGGTGTGACTGTTAAACTCCGCCCTCTACTCCACATATGTTGAACTCCGCCCTCTTCTCCACATATGTTAAACTCCGCCCTCTTCTCCACATATGTTAAACTCCGCCCTCTTCTCCACATATGTTAAACTCCGCCCTCTTCTCCACATATGTTAAACTCCGCCCTCTTCTCCACACAGGTGTGACGGGGCTTTTGGTGGGTGTGTTCTGCCTCATTGTCTCCATCAAAATTAAGTTTACTATTTTTTAAATCCTGGGGTCAGGCGCCTCCCACTACAGTAGTAGTAGTGGTAGTAGTAGCAGTAGTTGCACTAGCAGTAGCAGTAGTAGTAGTAGTAGTGGTAGTAGTAGCAGTAGTTGCACTAGCAGTAGCAGTAGTAGTAGTAGTAGTAGTAGTAGCAGTAGTAGTAGTAGTAGTAGTAGTAGTAGCAGTAGCAGTAGCAGTAGCAGTAGTAGCAGTAGTAGTAGTAGCAGTAGTAGTAGCAGTAGCAGTAGTAGCAGTAGTAGTAGTAGCAGTAGTAGCAGTAGTAGTAGTAGCAGTAGTTGCAGTAGTAGTAGCAGTAGTAGTAGCAGTAGTTGCACTAGCAGTAGCAGTAGTAGTAGTAGTAGTAGTAGTAGTAGTAGTAGTAGTAGTAGTAGTATTTTTTGTCCTGTCAGTGTTAGCTAAGTATCGTGACGTCAGGTTGTGTTTCTGACATAACTGGCCTCCAGCCCACTTCCCTTATCTCGACAATAAAACTCCACTGTGTCTGTGCAGCAGAAGAGAGAAGACACGAGCCGAGGGGCAGAGAGGAGCAGAGGAGCAGAGAGGAGAGGAGCAGAGAAGACACGAGCCCAGGAGCAGAGAGGAGCAGAGGAGCAGAGAGGAGAGGAGCAGAGAAGACACGAGCCGAGGAGCAGAGAGGAGCAGAGGAGCAGAGAGGAGAGGAGCAGAGAAGACACGAGCCGAGGAGCAGAGAGGAGCAGAGAGGAGCAGAGGAGCAGAGAAGACACGAGCCGAGGAGCAGAGGAGCAGAGAGGAGGAGCAGAGGAGCAGAGAAGAGCAGAGAGGAGCAGAGAAGAGCACAGAGGAGCAGACAGGAGGAGCAGAGGAGCAGAGAGGAGCAGAGGAGCAGAGAGGAGCGGAGCAGAGAAGACACGAGCCCAGGAGCAGAGAGGAGAGGAGCAGAGAAGAGAGGAGCAGAGAAGACAGGAGCAGAGAGGAGGAGCAGAGAGGAGCAGAGCAGACAGGAGGAGCAGAGAGGAGCAGAGCAGACAGGAGGAGCAGAGGAGCAGAGCAGACAAGAGGAGCAGAGCAGAGAGGAGGAGCAGAGAGGAGCAGAGCAGACAGGAGGAGCAGAGGAGCAGAGCAGACACGAGCCCAGGAGCAGAGGAGCAGAGGAGCAGAGAGGAGAGGAGCAGAGAGGAGCAGACAGGAGGAGCAGAGGAGCAGACAGGAGGAGCAGACTCTGGATGTGTCTTCTGAGTCTTTCACTCTCAGGTTCTGCTGAAGGTAACCCTCACGTGTTTGTCTCTTAAACTTTGAGCTGTGTCACTCTTCTGTTGTGTTGCTCTGGGGTAATGCCACACTGCGGGACATTTCAGGCTAAGCTTCACTGTGAAGGACAAAAGTTACACAGTGAAGCTTTAGTTTTGTCAGAAACATGTTGAGATATTTTGGCTAAAATAAAACAAACACAAAACACCCGTGAGGACACGCGACTTTAAATGGAGTGTGTTTAATGAAGCTAATTCAAACTGGAGGGACTGTTGTGTCTGTAGTTTGTTCAGCTCAGACGTTTGGATCATCAGATTATTTCTGCTGCTTTTAAAACATTTAGTCGTAATTTAGTTTGGTTCATTCAGTCAAAGCTCCGTCTGACTCTGATCTGTTTAATGTTTCCTTTCGTTTGTGTTTCAGAGGAGTCAGTTTGTGTCTGTTTCAGAGGAGTCAGTTTGTGTTTCAGAGGAGTCAGTTTGTGTGTGTTTCAGAGGAGTCAGTTTGTGTGTGTTTCAGAGGAGTCAGTTTGTGTGTGTGTTTCAGAGGAGTCAGTTTGTGTGTGTTTCAGAGGAGTCAGTTTGTGTTTCAGAGGAGTCAGTTTGTGTCTGTTTCAGAGGAGTCAGTTTGTGTTTCAGAGGAGTCTGTGTTTCAGAGGAGTCAGTTTGTGTTTCAGAGGAGTCAGTTTGTGTTTCAGAGGAGTCAGTTTGTGTTTCAGAGGAGTCAGTTTGTGTTTCAGAGGAGTCAGTTTGTGTCTGTTTCAGAGGAGTCAGTTTGTGTTTCAGAGGAGTCAGTTTGTGTTTCAGAGGAGTCAGTTTGTGTCTGTTTCAGAGGAGTCAGTTTGTGTTTCAGAGGAGTCAGTTTGTGTCTGTTTCAGAGGAGTCAGTTTGTGTCTGTTTCAGAGGAGTCAGTTTGTGTTTCAGAGGAGTCAGTTTGTGTCTGTTTCAGAGGAGGTGTGACATGGAGCTGGAGATGGAGAGGAGTCAAAATGGAGGCTCTAAACGGAGTGGAGGATCAGATGCTCAGAAACGAGGAGCCACCGTCAGTTTCCACAACATCCACTACAAAGTTCAGCAGAGAGGAGTCTTCAGCTGCAAGAAGAGCCACAAGGACATACTCATAGACCTCAAGTAAGTGAGAGGAGGAGGAGGAGAGGAGGAGGAGAGGAGGAGGAGAGGGGGAGAGGAGGAGGGGAGGAGGAGGAGGAGGAGAGGAGGAGAGGAGAGGGGGAGGAGAGGAGGAGAGAAGAGGAGAGGAGAGGGGGAGGAGAGGAGGAGGAGAGAAGAGGAGGAGGAGGAGAGGGGGAGAGGAGGAGGGGGAGGAGGAGGAGAGGGGGAGGAGGAGAGGAGAGGGGGAGGAGAGGAGGAGGGGGAGGAGAGGGGGCGGAGGAGGAGAGGAGGAGGAGAGAAGAGGAGGAGGAGGAGAGGGGGAGAGGAGGAGGAGGAGGAGGAGGAGAGGGGGAGGAGAGGGGGAGAGGAGGAGGAGGAGGAGAGGGGGAGAGGAGGAGGAGGGGAAGAGGAGAGGAGAGGGGGAGGAGAGAAGAGGAGAGGAGAGGAGGAGGAGAGGAGGAGGAGGAGAGGGGGAGGAGAGGAGGAGGAGGAGGAGGAGAGGGGGAGGAGAGGAGGAGGAGGAGGAGGAGAGGAGGAGGAGTCTTCAGCTGCAAGAAGAGCCACAAGGACATACTCATAGACCTCAAGTAAGTGAGAGGAGGAGGAGGAGGAGAGGGAGTTCATGTAGGTGGAGGTGTGCACCTCCCTGATTTCACATGTTTGTCGTGTACGTGCTGCTCCTCGTCCTCCACCTGAGGACAAACGTGACTCCATCAAAGCCCCGAGGAGGAAGGAGACGCAGGGGCCACAGCCAGAGGAAGAAGAACAATACACAGGAACACCGCCAAACACAACACCACCCGCATACACCCCAGCACACACACACATAACACCAACCATATACATAACACCACACACACACACAACACCACCCACATACACAACACCAGCATACATAACACCACCAGCATACACCCCAGCACACACACACATAACACCAACCATATACACAACACCACCAGCATACATAACACCAACCGCACACATAACACCACACACACATAACACCAACCGTATACATAACACCACCCGCACACATAACACCACACACACACATAACACCACCAGTATACACCCCAGCACACACACACATAACACCAACCACATACACAACACCACCAGCATACACCCCAGCACACACAACAGCACACACACAACACCAGCACACATGTGTCAGATGCCCTCCCTGTGTCACGTGTCAGGAGCAGTGGTTTATCTCCAGGTCGAGTCTTGGTCAGGACGAGTGAATCTGCACCACATTAAAAGAAACTTATGTTTGAGATAGTCCTGGTTTAGTCCTGGTTTAGTCCTGGTTTAGTCCTGGTTTAGTCCTGGTTTAGACCTGGTTTAGTCCTGGTTTAGTCCTGGTTTAGTCCTGGTTTAGACCTGGTTTAGTCCTGGTTTAGTCCTGGTTTAGTCCTGGTTTAGTCCTGGTTTAGACCTGGTTTAGTCCTGGTTTAGACCTGGTTTAGTCCTGGTTTAGTCCTGGTTTAGTCCTGGTTTAGTCCTGGTTTGTGTCGATCCTAAAGGACAAAAGTGATAAGACACAAGCAGGTGTCAGACTCCTCCCAGAAAAGTTACATAGTGCAGCTTTAACTGAAGCCCAAAGTCTCTTTACCTGACGTGTCTGAGCCGAACGTCCAGCTCCAGTGCAGATTTATTATAAAAGTGGCTCTTGAGTTAAAATAAATCCTCTGTGTTCTGTCTGTATCTGATTATAAGGCGTCAGGAAGTGTGTGTTAGCATGCTAGTTGTTGTTAAGTTTAACGTGACAGCTAAAACTGCCCTCAGCTGTGAAAAGTGCTTATAAACTCATCATGGTGAATAATTAGGATGCTCTGAAGGCAGAAGATCAGTGAGGAGCAACTTTGGACCCAACTACAAACTGTTTAAAATGAAAACAATAAAAATAAAAGCGTAAAAGTCGGTGAGAGTTTAGGCTGAGTCGTGTGTAAAGCTCGTGTGGCTGGACTTTAAACATCTTTATGAACAGGATTCTGCTTTAATAATGTGCGATTGTGAGAGTTTAGTGAGCGGAGCAAAGTGCACGCCTTTATGTGCTTTACGACAGACAATCATTTACAGAGGTCAAAGGTCAAGCGCGCAGCAGAACAAAACCTCCAAACACGACTTTATCTGGGGACACGAGCACTCAGGTCACTCCTCACTGACCTGATGCATCTGAACATCAGGATTATTCACCACAGGGAGTTTAAAGCTCTTCTCTCCACTGAGGCCAGAGTGGAGCTCTCTAACGACAACTAGCATGGGAACAGTGCACTTCCTGATTATATCAAGAGCCGCTTATGCAATACATCTGTTCTGTTCTGGAGTAGGACAAAACAGCGACTAAAGTCATACTATTCTGAAGTAACAGTACTCTAACTCCGTACGCGTATTATTCTGAAGTAACAGTACTCTGACTCTGTACGCGTATTATTCTGAAGTAACAGTACTCTGACTCCGTACTCGTATTATTCTGAAGTAACAGTACTCTGACTCCGTACGCGTATTATTCTGAAGTAACAGTACTCTGACTCCGTACGCGTATTATTCTGAAGTAACAGTACTCTGACTCTGTACATTTGTGGGTAATCGTCTTTTGTGCAGTGTCACGTCTCAGAAAACCTGCTGCGTCGTGTTTAGTGAAAAGCTGCTGCGTCATGTTTAGTGTAAAGCTGCCGCGTCATGTTTAGTGTAAAGCTGCTGTGTCATGTTTAGTGTAAAGCTGCTGTGTCATGTTTAGTGTAAAGCTGCTGTGTCATGTTTAGTGAAAAGCGCTGCGTCATGTTTAGTGTAAAGCCGCTGCGTCGTGTTTAGTGTAAAGCTGCTGCGTCATGTTTAGTGTAAAGCTGCTGCGTCGTGTTTAGTGTAAAGCGCTGCGTCGTGTTTAGTGTAAAGCGCTGCGTCGTGGTTTGCGTGGGTGGAACTTCCTGTCCTGTGGTTTCTTTTCCTCTTGAGTCACTGAGTCACAGTTAAGGCCATGTCAGGTCACACTTTACATATCATATCTGTGGAGATGAAGGCAGCCAAAAGTCAAATTTAGTCTTTTTGTCTTATTTGCTTTTTGAATGAAACAACACACCTGACCTTTGACCCTTAAAGTCTACAGTGATATTGACCTGTATAAAGACGAGTTTGCGACGTCACCGCGGCGTTCGGCTCAGTTATACGTTATTAGGTGTCATAGCAACCAAAGAGCCAATCCAGAGCCGGGCTGTTGAAGGTAACGCCCCTTCCTGCCGCTCGAGCAGCTGCACAGCCTTAACGACGCTGTCAATCAAACCTGTTGCTAACGCTAACAGGAGCGACCTCGGGGAAAGAGCGCCATGTTCACTTCCTGTTTGTAACACTAGCGCTTTAGCTAAGTCCACTTATACCTGCAGTCTGAGGTTTACGCAGTATAAATCCACGGAGCTGATATGGAATTTGAATGTGACGAGACAAACGTGACACAAAACCCTGACGCCAAATCTCACGCTCAGCGACTCGACAATCCAATCATAGTCCTTTTATTTTCACGTTCGCTTCTTTTTAACAAATAAATAAGTGAAACGTGGAAGTGGAGTGACACGTGGGGGTAATCATCTTTTGTGCCGCGTCACGACTCACAGAAGCTGCTGCTGTGTCATGTTTAGTGAAAAGTGCTGACTCGTGGTTTTTATTTGTGGAAGTTTATGAGAAAAACAGAGTCAAACATTTCCTCTGGTCTGTGGTTTTCTGTGCGGCGTCTGATCTGGAGTTTTTTCAATTATATAAACGATTCAAATAATCTTGAGTCATGATTTGAATAATATGAACATAAAGTGTAACACAACAGGGAAAACAATGGATCAGTTTAGAACTTTTCATGACACCATTAATGTTCCGTAATGTGTGTTATTATTATTATTATTATTATTATTATTATTATTATTAGGCCCGAGCCCCTACAGGGCGTAGGGCCTATTGCTTCCGCAACGATGAGTGCGAAGCACTCATCGTTGCAGACTGTCTTCACGAAGTTGCGCGCGAAGCGCGCAACTTCGTGGCAGCACCGCGACCATGCACAGACTTCTGTGTCCTAGCAACCCATGCCGTAGGCATGGGTTTGCATATTTGTTGTTGCTAGCATGTCAGCGTCAACATCGAGTCAATGGGCGAAGCCCATTGACTCGATGTTGACGCTGACATGCGTCAACAGGAGTCAATAGGAGGAGTCGTCCCCCATCGCCCCCTGCACAGACTCCTGTGTCCTAGCAACCCATGCCGTAGGCATGGGACATGCATATTTGTTCTTGCTAGCATGTCAGCGTCAACATTGAGTCAATGGGCGAAGCCCATTGACTCAATGTTGACGCTGACGCAGCGCGAAGCGCTCATGTCCCCAAACACACTCCTGACATCGAGCCCTATCCAAGCCCCCATGCCGCAGGCATGGGCCATACTTATAACTGCTAAAATGAATGGAAGTCAATGGGAGGTCAATGGCGGAGCACGACGTCATGGCGAATGACGGGCGCGTCAGCGCCCGTCATTCGCCATTGACCCCACGGTGACGTGGGGAAAGTCGAGAGCTTTCAAAAAACGTATAATATGTCATTGTAATGTTATCGGATATATTGTTTTTGCTAAAATTATTATTATTTTTATTATTTTTTTTTTAGGCCCGAGCCCCTACAGGGCGTAGGGCCTATTGCTTCCGCAACGATGAGTGCGAAGCACTCATCGTTGCAGACTGTCTTCACGAAGTTGCGCGCGAAGCGCGCAACTTCGTGGCAGCACCGCGACCTTGCACAGACTCCTGTGTCCTAGCAACCCATGCCGTAGGCATGGGTTTTCATATTTGTTGTTGCTAGCATGTCAGCGTTAACATCGAGTCAATGGGCGAAGCCCATTGACTCGATGTTAACGCTGACATGCGTTAACAGGAGTCAATAGGAGGAGTCGTCCCCCATCGCCCCCTGCACAGACTCCTATGTCCTAGCAACCCATGCCGTAGGCATGGGACATGCATATTTGTTCTTGCTAGCATGTCAGCGTCAACATTGAGTCAATGGGCGAAGCCCATTGACTCAATGTTGACGCACACAGCGCGAAGCGCTCATGTCCCCAAACACACTCCTGGCATCGAGCCCTATCCAAGCCCCCATGCCGCAGGCATGGGCCATACTTGTAACTGCTAAAATGAATGGAAGTCAATGGGAGGTCAATGGCGGACCCCGACGCCATGGCGAATGACGAGCGCGTTAGCGCTCGTCATTCGCCATTGACCCCACGGTGACGTGGGGAAGGTCGAGAGCTTTCAAAAAACGTATAATATGTGTTTCTAATGTTATCGGATATATTGTTTTTGCTAAAAATATTATTATTTTTATTATTATTATTATTAGGCCCGAGCCCCTACAGGGCGTAGGGCCTATTGGTTCCGCAACGATGAGTGCGAAGCACTCATCGTTGCAGACTGTCTTCACGAAGTTGCGCGCGAAGCGCGCAACTTCGTGGCAGCACCGCGACCTTGCACAGACTCCTGTGTCCTAGCAACCCATGCCGTAGGCATGGGTTTGCATATTTGTTGTTGCTAGCATGTCAGCGTCAACATCGAGTCAATGGGCGAAGCCCATTGACTCGATGTTGACGCTGACATGCGTCAACAGGAGTCAATAGGAGGAGTCGTCCCCCATCGCCCCCTGCACAGACTCCTGTGTCCTAGCAACCCATGCCGTAGGCATGGGACATGCATATTTGTTGTTGCTAGCATGTCAGCGTCAACATTGAGTCAATGGGCGAAGCCCATTGACTCAATGTTGACGCTGACGCAGCGCGAATCGCTCATGTCCCCAAACACACTCCTGGCATCGAGCCCTATCCAAGCCCCCATGCCGCAGGCATGGGCCATACTTGTTACTGCTAAAATGAATGGAAGTCAATGGGAGGTCAATGGCGGACCCCGACGCCATGGCGAATGACGAGCGCGTTAGCGCTCGTCATTCGCCATTGACCCCACGGTGACGTGGGGAAAGTCGAGAGCTTTCAAAAAACGTATAATATGTCATTCTAATGTTATCGGATATATTGTTTTTGCTAAAATTATTATTATTTTTGTTTATTTATTTATTTTTATTTATTTATTCTTTCTCCTGCACTTTGAGCAGGATTTTGACCCCCTAAACAAATTTAAAAACTCACCAAATTTTGCCCAAAATTCAGGTCTGGCGAAAAATTTATTTTTTTATGTAGTGCATCATTGAGCATAAAAAAATGGCACGACAGCGCCCCCTGCAAAAGTCAAAATACATTGCGTCAATGGGAGACGTCCCGACGTCAACTTTGCCGTAGAGCCACGAAATTCGGTACATGCATTCTTCAAGTGATGCCAAACAAAAAAGATTATTATGGCCACGCCCTCTGACGCACCAGAAGTCGGCCATCTTGGATTGAACATTCCAAAATGCCGAGTCAGCGTTTTCGCTGACCTCGCATTTTCGTCAACTCCTCTGAAGGCACTTCACTTGGAGGGCTGAAAATCACTGTACATCATCTAGACAAGTGGGGCATCAAAAGTTATCCAATTTATGATGATGCCTATTATGGTTTCCGTGCGGCGAAGCCGCAAACTTCCATCGGAATTTTTGCAATTTTCAAATTTCAACATTTGCTCCCGTTTGCGCAAGCAAAGTCCGATTTGGCTCAAATTCGAATCAGTTGTAAAACTTTCGGGCCTAATTCTAATGTTTGTGAAAGAAATAAATTTGGCGCGACAGCGCCCCCTACAGAACATGTAATATATTTGTATGGATGGCCGAAAATTTAGTTTTCCCAAATGTTACCAAATTTGACACAAAATTCCATTGGGTCATCCCAATCAATAAAGTCAATCAGACCTATGTTGTCTTTTGCACCGTGTTGCCATGGTGATGCGCCAAACTGCCAATGTTATCCTAATGGGAAATCTCCAAATTTTTCCCATTCATGGGAAAAATATTAGTTTCATGGAATAATGTGAAATTTGGCACCATGACTCGTCATGTCATCCTGATCAAAAAAGTCAATCAGACCCAAGTCATATTTTTCACTGGGTTGCCATGGCGATGCGCAAAAGCGCCCATGTTATCGTAATGGGAAAATTTCCAAATTTTCGTACATTTCAAAGTCTTATAACGACTTATTTTCGTCAACGACGAACATAAAATTTAGCACAGTGATTCTTCAGGTTGTCCCCGTCAAAAAAGTCCGAGGGGCCAAGTTTGTATTTTGCACGGTGTTGCCATGGCGATGCCTGGAAAACCCATGTTTTTGCATTTTGTGCATCAGCACTTCGAATGTGTTTTGACTTGTTTGGTGAAGAGTGCAGCCCAAAGCCGCAATAAAGAAGGGACAAGTGGCGCATTAGCGCCACCCACAGGGAGTGCGGGGTCGGCCTAGTGCGAAGCACGGCCCGCGAGGGCCGTTCGATGCCGCTTGCGGCTTTAATTATTATTTTTATTTCTTCTTTCATCTGCTCTTTGAGCAGGAATTTCACCCCCTGAACATATTCAAAAACTCACCAAATTTTGCCCATAATTCAGGTCTGCTGAAAAATTTATTTTTTTATGTGGTGCATTATTGCGCATAAAAAAATGGCGCGACAGCGCCCCCTGCAAAAGTCAAATTTTCGGGCGTCAATGGGAGACGTCGACGTCAACTTTCTCATACAGCCACGAAATTTGGTACACGCATTCTTCACGTGATGCCAAACAAAAAAGATTATTATGGCCACGCCCCTTGACATACCGGAAGTCGGCCATCTTGGATTGAAAATTCCGAAATGCCGAGTCAGCGTTTTCGCTGACCTCGCATTTTCGTCAACTCCTCTGAAGGCGCTTCATCTGCAAGGCTGAAATTCACTGTACATCATCTAGACAAGTGGGGCATCAAAAGTTATCCAATTCATGATGATCCCTACTACGGTTTCCGTGCGGCGAAGCCGCAAAATTCCATCAGAATTTTTGCAAATTTCAAAAGTCTAAATTTGCTCCCGTTTGCGCATGCAAAGTCCGATTTGGCTCAAATTCGAATCAGTTGTAAAACTTTCGGGCTTAAAGCTACTCATTATGTAGAAACTAAATTGGCGCGATAGCGCCCCCTACAGAACACCTAATAAATTTGTATGGAGGACCGAAAATTTAGTTTTCCCAAATGTTACCAAATTTGACACAAAATTCCATTGGGTCATCCCAATCAATAAAGTCAATCAGACCTATGTCGTCTTTTGCACCGTGTTGCCATGGCGATGCGCCAAACTGCCAATGTTATCCTAATGGGAAACCTCACAATTTTTCCCATTCATGGGAAAAATATTAGTTTCATGGAATAATGTGAAATTTGACACCATGACTCTTCATGTCATCCTGATCAAAAAAGTCAATCAGACCCATGTCATATTTTCCACTGGGTTGCCATGGCGATGCGCGAAAGCGCCCATGTTATCCTAATGGGGAAATTTCCAAATTTTCGTACATTTCAAAGTCTTATAACGACTTATTACCGTCAACGACGGACATAAAATTTGGCACAGTGATTCTTCAGGTCGTCCCCGACAAAAAAGTCCAACAGGCCAAGTTTGTATTTTGCACGGTGTTGCCATGGCGATGCCTGCAAAACCCATGTTTTTGCATTTTGTGCATCAGCACTTCCCATGTGTTTTGACTTGTTTGGTGACAAGTGCAGCCCAAAGCCGCAATAAAAAAGGGACAAGTGGCGCGTTAGCGCCACCCACAGGGAGTGCCGGGTCGGCCGAGTGCGAAGCACGGCCCGCGAGGGCCGTTCGATGCCGCTTGCGGCTTTAATTTTTTTTATTTCTTCTTTCTTCTGCTCTTTGAGCAGGAATTTGACCCCCTGAACATATTCAAAAACTCACCAAATTTTGCCCATAATTCAGGTCTGGTGAAAAATTTATTTTTTTATGTGGTGCATCATTGGGCATAAAAAAATGGCGCGACAGCGCCCCCTGCAAAAGTCAAATTTTTGACGTCAATGGGAGACGTCGACGTCAACTTTTTCATACAGCCACAAAATTCAGTACATGCATTCTTCAAGGGATGCCAAACAAAAAATATTATTATGGCCACGCCCTCTGACGCACCGGAAGTCGGCCATCTTGGATTGAAAATTCCAAAATGCCGAGTCAGCGTTTTCGCTGACGTCGCATTTTCGTCAACTCCTCTGAAGGCGCTTCACCTGCAGGGCTGAAATTCACTGTACATCATCTAGACAAGTGGGGCATCAAAAGTTATCCAATTTATGATGATCCCTATCACGGTTTCCGTGCGGTGAAGCCGCAAAATTCCATCGGAATTTTTGCAATTTTCAAAAGTCAAAATTTGCTCCCGTTTGCGCATGCAAAGTCCGATTTGGCTCAAATTCAAATCAGTTGTAAAACTTTCGGGCCTAAAGCTACTCATTATGATAGAAACTAAATTGGCGCGATAGCGCCCCCTACAGAACATCTAATAAATTTGTATGGAAGGCCGAAAATTTAGTTTTCCCAAATGTTACCAAATTTGACACAAAATTCCTTTGAGTCATCCCAATCAATAAAGTCAATCAGACCTATGTCGTCTTTTGCACCGTGTTGCCATAGCGATGCGCCAAACTGCCAATGTTATCCTAATGGGAAACCTCCCAATTTTTCCCATTCATGGGAAAAATATTAGTTTCATGGAATACTGTGAAATTTGGCACCATGACTCTTCATGTCATCCTGATCAAAAAAGTCAATCAGACCCATGTCGTATTTTTCACTGGGTTGCCATGGCGATGCGCGAAAGCGCCCATGTAATCCTAATGGGAAAATTTACAAATTTTCGTACATTTCAAAGTCTTATAACGACTTATTACCGTCAACGACGAACACAAAATTTGGCACAGTGATTCTTCAGGTCGTCCCCGTCAAAAAAGTCCGGGGGGCCAAGTTTGTATTTTGCACGGTGTTGCCATGGCGATGCCTGGAAAAACCCAAATTTTGCAATTTTGTGCATCAGCACTTCCAATGTCTTTTCACTTATTTGGTGCCAAACGGAGTCCAAAGCCGCAATAAAACAGAGGCAAGTGGCGCGTCAGCGCAACCCACAGGGAGTGCGGGGTCGGCCTAGTGCGAAGCACGGCCCGCGAGGGCCGTTCGATGCCGCTTGCGGCTTTAATTATTATTATTATTATTATTATCATTATTAGGCCCGAGCCCCTACAGGGCGTAGGGCCTATTGCTTCCGCAACGATGAGTGCGAAGCACTCATCGTTGCAGACTGTCTTCACGAAGTTGCGCGCGAAGCGCGCAACTTCGTGGCAGCACCGCGACCTTGCACAGACTCCTGTGTCCTAGCAACCCATGCCGTAGGCATGGGATTGCATATTTGTTGTTGCTAGCATGTCAGCGTCAACATCGAGTCAATGGGCGAAGCCCATTGACTCGATGTTGACGCTGACATGCGTTAACAGGAGTCAATAGGAGGAGTTGTCCCCCATCGCCCCCTGCACAGACTCCTGTGTCCTAGCAACCCATGCCGTAGGCATGGGACATGCATATTTGTTCTTGCTAGCATGTCAGCGTCAACATTGAGTCAATGGGCGAAGCCCATTGACTCAATGTTGACGCTGACGCAGCGCGAAGCGCTAATGTCCCCAAACACACTCCTGGCATCGAGCCCTATCCAAGCCCCCATGCCGCAGGCATCGGCCATACTTATTACTGCTAAAATGAATGGAAGTCAATGGGAGGTCAATGGCGGACCCCGACGCCATGGCGAATGACGAGCGCGTTAGCGCTCGTCATTCGCCATTGACCCCACGGTGACGTGGGGAAAGTCGAGAGCTTTCAAAAAACGTATAATATGTCATTATAATGTTATCGGATATATTGTTTTTGCTAAAATTATTATTATTTTTATTATTTTTTTTTTTATTTCTTCTTTCTTCTGCTCTTTGAGCAGTAATTTGACCCCCTGAACATATTCAAAAACTCACCAAATTTTGCCCATAATTCAGGTCTGGTGAAAAATTTATTTTTTTATGTGGTGCGTCATTGGGCATAAAAAAATGGCGCGACAGCGCCCCCTGCAAAATTCAAATTTTTGACGTCAATGGGAGACGTCGACGTCAACTTTTTCATACAGCCACAAAATTCAGTACATGCATTCTTCAAGGGATGCCAAACAAAAAATATTATTATGGCCACGCCCTCTGACGCACCGGAAGTCGGCCATCTTGGATTGAAAATTCCAAAATGCCGAGTCAGCGTTTTCGCTGACGTCGCATTTTCGTCAACTCCTCTGAAGGCGCTTCACCTGCAGGGCTGAAATTCACTGTACATCATCTAGACAAGTGGGGCATCAAAAGTTATCCAATTCATGATGATCCCTTTTACCGTTTCCGTGCGGCGAAGCCGCAAAATTCCATCGGAATTTTTGCAATTTTCAAACGTCAAAATTTGCTCCCGTTTGCGCATGCAAAGTCCGATTTTGCTCAAATTCGAATCAGTTATAAAACTTTCCGGCCTAATTCTAATGTTTGTGAAAGAAATCAATTTGGCGCGACAGCGCCCCCTACAGAATAACAAATAAATTTGTATGGAAGGCTGAAAATTTAGTTTTTCCAAATGTTACCAAATTTGACACAAAATTCCAATGGGTCATCCCAATCAATAAAGTCAATCAGACCCATGCTTTTTTTTGCACCGTGTTGCCATGGCGATGCGCCAAACTGCCAATGTTATCCTAATGGGAAATCTCCAAATTTTTCCCATTCATGGGAAAAATATTAGTTTCATGGAATAATGTGAAATTTGGCACCATGAGTCTTCATGTCATCCTGATCAAAAAAGTCAATCAGAACCATGTCATATTTTTTACTGGGTTGCCATGGCGATGCGCGAAAGCGCCCATGTTATCCTAATGGGAAAATTTCCAAATTTTCGTACATTTCAAAGTCTTATAACGACATATTACCGTCAACGACGAACACAAAATTTGGCACAGTGATTCTTCAGGTCGTCCCCGACAAAAAAGTCCAATGGGCCAAGTTTGTATTTTGCACGGTGTTGCCATGGCGATGCCTGCAAAACCCATGTTTTTGCATTTTGTGCATCAGCACTTCGAATGTGTTTTGACTTGTTTGGTGACAAGTGCAGCCCAAAGCCGCAATAAAAAAGGGACAAGTGGCGCGTCAGCGCCACCCACAGGGAGTGCCGGGTCGGCCGAGTGCGAAGCACGGCCCGCGAGGGCCGTTCGATGCCGCTTGCGGCTTTAATTATTATTATTATTTGCTTGTAGCTCAACACAGACTCGCTCTGGTTCCAGAAGTACATTGTCCCCTTGTCCCACATACTTTACAAAAGATACAAATATTAAGTGTTCAAAGACATCGTGGAGGCTAACCAGCTACGTGCTAACTAATATCCATAACATGTTTGTTTTAAGTCCAAAAAGCACTTTTAAAATGCAAGAGTCAGCAAATTCTTTGATGAAAAAAATTCAAGTGATGTAAAGTGCCGTAAAGTGATGTAAAGTGATGTAAAGTGCCGTAAAGTGATGTAAAGTGATGTAAAGTGTTGTAAAGTGATGTAAAGTGATGTAAAGCTTTGCAAAGTGCAAATCTTTGACAAAATAATTGAAAAGTTAATCATATTTTAATGTTTTATTTATTTGTACGTTTGTCTCAGTGGGATCATGAAGCCTGGTCTGAACGCCATCATGGGAGCCACAGGCAGCGGGAAATCCTCGTGAGTAAACACCAACATGTGTATACGCCGCAGTAAACCGCAGTGATCTATTCTGTGAAAGAAACATTTAAAGACGGGGATAAATCTATTTTTTTAGACTTTCTCTTATGTTGTAACATTATTCCTTCCTCGATGTCATCCATGCATGTCTGAGTAATTTAACGATCCCTCCCAGGCCTGTACGAGGCTCCGCCCATGAGTCACCCACACGCCCACACAACAGGTCAAACACGGGGTTTATCTGAAGAGCATCATCAGGCTCTGGAGTTATGTCAGACCAGTGGGGCTCTCCCTAAACCACAACTGTTTATTTATCACTTTTGAATCAGAATCTGTTTATTTATATGTTTTGAGAATTATTATTATTATTATTTTTTTTAATGAATTTAAAAAAGCCATAACATTCACCTCTGAACCTGCTTTTCCAGAGCCTTAAAGGTCCATATCACACTGTCCTCTGATCTGTTCTGTTTCCTCGTCACACACAGACCTGGAGTTGTGTTTTGTTTCATTCTCACATGTTTAACACAAACCTGCAGATTTAGGCTGAAAACACTCTGTTCCACCTTGTGATGTCATCATGTGGTGATACAGGAAGTGCTCCACTGTGTTTTATTCCTGGAATTGACAATCTACAACTGAACTAAAGGGAAAAGGAGCTGTTCACTTGAAAACTCCCACTTGATGACATCACAAGGTGGAACAGAGCGTTTTGATTTTTGTAGATGTAACAGACTAATAATAAAGTGTGAGTCAAACATGTGTTTTCTGTTTACGTATTTTGAATGTGACTCTCGTAGGTTCCTGGACGTGTTGGCGGCCCGTAAAGACCCGTCCGGTCTCAGTGGAGAGGTTCTGATCGATGGAGCTCCTCAGCCTCCAAACTTCAAGTGTCTGTCAGGATATGTGGTCCAGGTGAGTCCAGGTGAGAGCGTGTGGTCCAGGTCTACACCAGGACTAAACCAGTAGGGCAGGTGAAGTGGCTGGTCCAGTCCTGGTCCAGTCCTGGTCCAGTCCTGGTCCAGTCCTGGTCCAGTCCTGGTCCAGTCCTGGTCCAGTCCTGGTCCAGTCCTGGTCCAGTCCTGGTCCAGTCCTGGTCCAGTCCTGGTCCAGTCCTGGTGTTGTGTGGGTACTAAATGTTCTCGTTCTCAGGATGATGTTGTGATGGGGACTCTGACCGTCCGGGAGAACTTCAGCTTCTCTGCAGCTCTGCGTCTGCCCTCCACCATCTCCCAGGACAGCAAGGACCAGAGGGTGGAGAGGCTTATCCAAGAGCTCGGCCTGGGCAAGGTTGCCGACTCCAGGGTACGTCAGGCCTGAGCCGGGACTAAACCGGGACTAAACCGGGACTAAACCAGGACCGAGCCAGGACTGAACTGGGACTGAACCAGGACTGAGCCAGTATTAAAGCAGGACTTGACCAGGCCTAACCCCGGTCTCACCCTCAGGTGGGCACTCAGCTGATCAGGGGCATCTCTGGGGGGGAGAGGAAGAGGACAAACATTGGGATGGAGCTCATCATTGACCCGTCCGTTTTGTTTCTGGACGAGCCGACCACAGGCCTGGACGCCTCCACCGCCGGATCTGTGCTGCTGCTGCTCAAGAAGTAACTAGTGCACACTACACGCTACATGCTACATGCTACACGCTACATGCTACACGCTACATGCTACACGCTACACGCTACATGTTAAATGCTACATGCTACTCTCTGCATGCTACTCCCTACTCACACACTACACTGTACACGCTACATGCTACATGCTACATGCTACACGCTCTCTATAGTGACACAGAGCAGTGTGATGCAGCTGCCATCTTGGATGTTTTAGTTTCAGAAACTTTGAAAAAAGACTTTTTGAGAAAAAATGTGAAAGAGGATAACCCCAGCACTAGCGCCCCCTGTGGTCCGTCTGCACACACTAGCGCCCCCTGTGGTCCCTCTGCACACACTAGCGCCCCCTGTGGTCCCTCTGCACACACTAGCGCCCCCTGTGGTCCCTCTGCACACACTAGCGCCCCCTGTGGTCCCTCTGCACACACTAGCGCCCCCTGTGGTCCCTCTGCACACACTAGCGCCCCCTGTGGTCCGTCTGCACACACTAGCGCCCCCTGTGGTCCGTCTGCACACTCTACCTGCTGTAGTGTCGATGCAGACATGTTTTTCTGTGGGTGTAGTGCCCCCTGGAGGCCATTTCTGGATCTATTTAAATAACTGCACAGCGTCCTGCTGCTTAGAGCGCCTTGAGTTGGACTAGTGGCCACTAAGTGGTACTACAACCAAAAAAATCCCTCCTGCCCAGAAAAGATTTTTCTCATAGAGTGAAATATAAACACAAACAGAGGGACAGGGCACTAGCACTTTCACAAAGGTCTAATTATGAGGCCATTTTTACCAACTCAAAATCCATTGTCTTAAAAACGTTTTTTGATCGTCGGGTTCGTGCTCATGGTCGACTCTGGCTCTGATTCACTTTGTGTATAAACAGCGCCCCCTGTGTCTGTCCCTGTGTCAGACTCATTTTGTCTTAAATGTTCGTATTAACCCTCTACATGATCCTGGGGTTTTTATTTCTCTATTGTGTCGGAGGCTCGGGCGTCTGCTCAGGAAGCCTCTTCTCCCTGGCATTTAACACCACACAGAATGTACAGGAGCTTTATTGTTCTTTACTTGTTTCTTGTGTTTTTGTGAAGCACTTGGGGCAGTTTCAGTTCTATTTTGAATGTGTATAAATCAAACAGTTTAGTTCAGACTGTGGCTCAGATACTTTCTACAGTTTGAGGAGTTTGAATGTCACGTCCTTTTAAACCTTATTTTGAACAGTGTGGTCTCGTTTTATGTTACGTACGGAGCAGGGTTGAGTGCTTTTGTTATGTCCGTGTTCTGTTTGGACTGCAGGGGGCGCCTTTGGACTGCAGGGGGCGCCGTAGTCTGTTTTGTTAATGTCAAACTCTGGGTGATGTCTGTGTTTTTGCAGAATGGCGGACGCCGGACGCACCATCATCCTGTCCATCCACCAGCCTCGATACGGAATCTACCGTCTGTTTGACAACCTCACACTGCTCGTCAACGGGAAACAGGTCAGAGCGAAGTGTCCAGAGCATGAGTGTCCAGAGCACGAGTGACCAGAGTGAAGTGTCCAGAGCACGAGTGTCCAGAGCACAAAGTGTCCAGAGCACGAGTGTCCAGAGTGAAGTGACCGGCCACTGAAATAAAAGAACACAATGAAATAATGGTTCAGCGTTTTCCGCCTTTTACCTGGAAATGTTTTATTAAATCAAACTGATAGAAAAAGAAAATGTATTTTCAACAGATATTTTAGATTTAGTGTCACGTGTTTAACTCTTTTTGCTCTGGTCTCAGGTGTTTAACTCTTTCCCTCTGATTTCAGGTGTTTAACTCTTTCCCTCTGATTTCAGGTGTTTAACTCTTTCCCTCTGATTTCAGGTGTACCACGGTCCAGCTCAAGAGGCTCTGGACTATTTCTCTGACATTGGTATAAACTCTGGATTCTTTCATTTCTAAAGACGTTTCCACATAAACATTTAGGTTTATCCAAACTGGGACTAAACCTGGATTAAAACAAGACCAGACCAGAACTCAACCAGGATTAGAAGTGGATCAGAGTCTATTCTAAACCAGGCCTAAACCAGGACTAAACCAGGACTGAACCAGGACTGAGCCAGGACTAAACCAGGTCTAAACCAGGATTAAACCAGGACTAAACCAGGACTAAATCAGGTCTAAACCAGGACTAAACCAGGTCTAAACCAGGACTAAACCGCATTTCATCACATTGGAGCAGGGTTAAAGCCCTACTGTGGGACATTAGCTCTAGTCCATTTGCTGTCTTCTCTGACACTGACTGGACTCTGTTTCCCAGGGTACACCTGTGAACCCCATAATAACCCTGCAGACTTCTTCCTGGATGTGATCAACGGGGACTCGACGGCCGTGGCTCTGAGCGGCGCCGACAGTGAGTGCAACAAACTGCATTTAAAGAGTATTTAAAGAGTATTTAAAGAGTATTTAAAGAGTATTTAAAGAGTATTTAAAGAGTATTTAAAGAGTATTTAAAGAGTATTTAAAGAGCATTTAAAGAGCATTTAAAGAGTATTTAAAGAGTATTTAAAGAGTATTTAAAGAGCATTTAAAGAGCATTTAAAGAGTATTTAAAGAGTATTTAAAGAGTATTTAAAGAGCATTTAAAGAGCATTTAAAGAGTATTTAAAGAGTATTTAAAGAGCATTTAAAGAGTATTTAAAGAGCATTTAAAGAGCATTTAAAGAGTATTTAAAGAGCATTTAAAGAGCATTTAAAGAGTATTTAAAGAGCATTTAAAGAGTATTTAAAGAGTATTTAAAGAGTATTTAAAGAGTATTTCAGCAGCATTTTAACAGTATTTTAAAGGTATTTTAAAAGTATTTTAAACATCTTTTGGGGTTCTCATCATAGCTAATTTTAGTGTTACCTTTATTGTGAAAAAACACCACCCGTTTAATGATTATTAAGCCCCTCCCCCTTCAGAGCACTATCACACTCAGCTGCATCGCACTAATGAAACTCCTACACATCACACCAGGTTTGTCGCGTCATAGTGCACAGTTTGTGTCGTGTTTTTGTTTATTTATGGAGGATTGTCACGTGGAGCGTGGGTGATGTAGGCTTGTGGGCGGAGCCTCGTACACACTCATACTGCTAACTGTAAGGAGGGTTTGAATAGAGCCTGGAGAGATCTCTAGATGACTCAAACATGGATGACATCTGAAACCTAATGAGGAACAGCGTTAGGACACGGGACAAACACCTCGTCTTTAAATGTGTGAAAAATGAGACGCCCAGATTATTAAACTTTTTATTTACAGTTATAGTTTTATTTATAGTTTTTTTTTACAGTTTTATTTACAGTTTTATTTACAGTTTTATTTACAGTTTTATTTACAGTTCGGTGTTGTTTGTGCAGATGCAGAGTCGCTGACGTCCACTCAGGCCATCGAGGAGAAGCTGGTGCAGGAGTACAGGACCTGCAGCTACTACAAACACACCAAAGCAGAACTCGGTAACACACGTTTATTTCATTTACTCTACGGACTTAAGCCTCTAAACGGCAGCAACTTCACACACACATTAATTTACACATTCACTCATTTCATTTCAATTTTCTTTACAGACGTGTCGTTTTTGTTTACAGATGTGTTGTTTTTGTTTACAGACGTGTTGTTTTTGTTTACAGACGTGTTGTTTTTGTTTACAGACGTGTTGTTTTTGTTTACAGACGTGTTGTTTTTGTTTACAGACGTGTCGTTTTTGTTTACAGACGTGTTGTTTTTGTTTACAGACGTGTCGTTTTTGTTTACAGACGTGTTGTTTTTGTTTACAGACGTGTCGTTTTTGTTTACAGAGGTGTTGTTTTTGTTTACAGAGCGTATTGTGGCGGGTAAACAGTCGGCTCCGTCCTCTCGCTCCAGGACCATCACATATAACACTGGGTTCTTCACACAGTTCAGATGGGTCCTCAAGAGAACCTTCAGGAACCTGGTGCTCAACCCCCAGACCTCCGTCGCACAGGTAACAAATACTACTACTACTACTACTACTACTACTACTACTACTACTACTACTACTACTACTACTACTACTACTACTACTACTACTACTACTACTATTACTACTTCATCTACTACTGACCAGGCGTGGCAGTACTCAGTTACATTTACTTGAGTAACTTTTTAAAGAAATAGTACTTTTCAGAATACTTTTCCAGCAGCATACTTTTACTCCGACTCAAGTACTGTTTGTACTGCAGTATCATGGTGTTACTGCAGTAAAAGTGTTGTTCCTCTTCCCTCTGAGTCTGAAGTGGCTGTTTATGAAATGATCTGAACATTTGTGTTTCTTTGTTTTATTTGTTTCTTTGGATCATTTTTGTGTTGGTTTGTTTCATTCACTTTAAATGATAATTCAGACGTTACTACTACTACTACTACTACTACTCTTTAAGTTACTCTTACCAAATACTTTTTTATTCTTACATGAGCAAGAGAACTGCTTTGTACGTACTTACCCTTCCACCTCTGGTACTGTGCTTGTGTCATGGCTGCGTTCCTCCTGTAGGTGTCGCTGTTTATTTGATCTCTGTGTTATCCCGGCTGTGTCCTGTAGGTGGTGGTCACGTTGTTCCTGGCGCTCGTGGTCGGCGCCCTCTTCTTCGGCGTCAAGAACGATCAGAGCGGGATTCAGAACAGGTGAGGAAATGAAAGTCCAGACTCATTTTCACGGAAAAACTCTAAAAACGTCGACAGATACGAACCTTTCCTGAATGTTCCACAGTTACCACGGTGACACAACGTACACCTTAGCAACGCTGTCAAAAAACATTTAAGATCGTCTGAAACCTCAGGAGAAACACCCCGAGGTGGTTTAAAGAGCGCGTGTTCAGGAGCCTGTGGTGTTTTGGGATCGTGACCCCAGTTTGTGATTTCGTTTATATTTTTGTTTTTGCGTTTCAGATTTGGAGCGCTGTTCTTCATCACAGTGAATCAGTGTTTCAGCTCTGTGTCGTCGGCAGAACTCTTCATCACGGAGAGGAAACTCTTCATGTGAGTTTGAAATTAATCAAATCAAAAACACGACACCAAAAATAAAATCACCACAAAAACAAAAGTAAAAACACCAAACAGCTCTGTGAATGAGTGCACTAAAGAGGGAGGGGCTGTGGACAGAGGGAGGAGCTGTGGACAGAGGGAGGAGCTGTGGACAGAGGGAGGAGCTGTGGACAGAGGGAGGAGCTGTGGACAGAGGGAGGGGCTGTGGACAGAGGGAGGGGCTGTGGACAGAGGGGCGGGGCTATGGACAGAGGGAGGGGCTGTGGACAGAGGGAGGGGCTGTGGACAGAGGGAGGAGCTGTGGACAGAGGGAGGGGCTGTGGACAGAGGGAGGGGCTGTGGACAGAGGGGAGGGGCTGTGGACAGAGGGGAGGGGCTGTGGACAGAGGGAGAGGCTGTGGACAGAGGGGAGGGGCTGTGGACAGAGGGGAGGGGCTGTGGACAGAGGGAGAGGCTATGGACAGAGGGAGGGGCTGTGGACAGAGGGAGGGGCTGTGGACAGAGGGAGGAGCTGTGGACAGAGGGAGGAGCTGTGGACAGAGGGAGGAGCTGTGGACAGAGGGAGGGGCTGTGGACAGAGGGAGGGGCTGTGGACAGAGGGGCGGGGCTATGGACAGAGGGAGGGGCTGTGGACAGAGGGAGGGGCTGTGGACAGAGGGAGGAGCTGTGGACAGAGGGAGGGGCTGTGGACAGAGGGAGGGGCTGTGGACAGAGGGGAGGGGCTGTGGACAGAGGGGAGGGGCTGTGGACAGAGGGAGAGGCTGTGGACAGAGGGAGGGGCTGTGGACAGAGGGAGGGGCTGTGGACAGAGGTGGGTGTTCGATGCTCGGGGGAGGCTCATGGTTACCGTGGTTACCGTGGTTACTGTCTCTCGTACAGACACGAGTACATCAGCGGGTACTACAGAGTCTCCGTCTACTTCCTGTCTAAGATCCTGTCTGACATCATCACGCTGAGGACCATCCCCGCCATCGTCTTCTCCTGCGTCGCCTACTTCATGATCGGTCAGATTCACACAACATTTACACAACTACCAGTAAAACTTTAAAACAGTTTTACTGCGGAACTTCTGCTTTGTAACCACAGGCTGCAGAAAATCAGAATTAAAAAAGTAAGAAAAGTACCTTTTTCCTCCATGTCCACAAAACTGTTCCTCACAAACATGTCTGGAGAAGATTTACATGTCATCCATGTTTGAGTAATCTAGAGATCTCTCCTGAACCCTATACAAACCTTCCTTACAGTTAGTCTGTACGAGGCTCCACCCACAAGTCTACATCACCCACGCTCCACACGACAATCCTCCATAAATAAACAAAAACATGACACAAACTGTGCACTATGACGTGACAAACCTGGTGTGATGTGCAGTAGTTTCATTAGTGCGATGCAGCTGAGTGTGATAGTGCTCTGAAGGGGGAGGGGCTTAGCACAGAGAGCAAAGAGAGGAGAGACTCAGAGCGACAGAAACAGAAGTGAAACTTATAAAACATGTTAATGTGATGTGTTGGGTGAATATAACATTTTCAAAACAATAAAAGGAAATAAAATATGTGATGTGTTACAGTTAATACCCCACAGGAGTAAATACCTCCTCTTTAATGCCCCACAGAGGTAAATACCTCCTCTTTAATACCCCACAGAGGTAAATACCTCCTCTTTAATACCCTGTAGAGTTCACATGTGCCTCCAGGGGGAGCTCTTCTGTTCCTCCTCGGTGCTTCTCTCACTCTTTTCTCCTCCCTCAGGTCTGAAGCCCACTGTGGAGGCGTTCTTCGTCTTCGCTCTGACCGTGGCGTTGGTGGCGTACACGGCAACGGGGATGACCATGGCCATCTCGGCCGATCAGTCGGTGGTCGCCATCGCCAACATCTTCATCACCATCTCCTTTGTCTTCATGATGGTAAAGCAACTTCTGTTATTCTTCTCTCCTCCCCCTCTCTCCTCCGTCTCTCCTCCCTCTCCTCCTCCCTCTCTTCTCTCTCTCCTCCCTCTCTTTATAAGTGTACATACATGTGTGTACATACGTGTGTGTACATACATGTGCACATCCATCCTCTCGTGTGTTCAGATCTTCACAGGTTTACTGGTGAACCTTCCGTCCATCGTGAGCTGGTTGTCCTGGCTCAAGTATCTGAGTATCCCCCGATACGGGTTTGGGGTGAGGGTCATATTTATCTGTACAACACACACACAACACACACACACACACCCCCACACACACACACACACACAACACACACACAACACACAGACACACACAACACACACACACACACAGACACACACAACACACACACACAACACACAGACACACACAACACACAGACACACAACAACACACACACACAACACACACAAGACACACACACAACACACACACAACACAACACACACACAACACACACACAACACACACACAACACACACACAACACACACACACACACACCCCCACACACACACACACACAACACACACACAACACACAGACACACACAACACACACACACACACACAGACACACACAACACACACACACAACACACAGACACACACAACACACAGACACACAACAACACACACACACAACACACACAAGACACACACACAACACACACAACACAACACACACACAACACACACACAACACACACACAACACACACACAACACACACACAACGACACACCCCACACACACACAACAACACACACACGCACACAACACACACACAGACACACACAACACAACACAACACACACACAACTCACAGACACACACAACACACACACACACACAACACACTTTACGTGTACTTTACGTGTACTTTACATGTACTTTCTCCTTTGTTTTCAGGCGCTGCAGATAAATGAGTTTGTGGGGCTGGAGTTCTGTCAAACCCTGAACGGCACCACGTTGTAAGAACTACACCCGTGTACTATAAGAACTACACCCGTGCACTATAAGAACTACATCCGTGTACTATAAGAACTACACCCGTGTACTATAAGAACTACACCCGTGTACTATAAGAACTACACCCGTGCACTATAAGAACTACACCCGTGTACTATAAGAACTACACCCGTGTACTATAAGAACTACACCCGTGCACTATAAGAACTACACCTGTGTACTATAAGAACTACGCCCGTGCACTATAAGAACTACACCTGTGTACTATAAGAACTACACCTGTGCTTTTTTTTGTCTCTGACATGAATCAGACTCAACTTTTCCTGTTTCAGGAAAATTAGGATAAACAAAATGATTATTTCTATTTGCAAAAAGAATGAGGAGGATTTTTACAGTGAGATTATTTTGACTTTAAACAGTTAAACGTCCTCGGTGCAGTTTCCTCCACGTTCATCTGTTCAAACAAACACGAGTATAAAGACCATGGGACTGTCCAGAGTCACACCGCTCAGGAAGGACACGTGTCCCAGAGACGAACGAGCTCTGGTCTGAATCAACACAAAACACACAAAAGAAAAAGACCTGGAAAGGACTGAGGACATGGACTGAAAGGACAGTCTGCAGAACGAAGACATGACTCCAAAAGACACAGAAAACACAGAGGACAGTTTGTAACAGGGACAAAGAGCTTCACTTTGAACAAAGTCATGAAAAATTGTCTTTAAAAAATCCTCCTCTTATTATTTTCATTTACAAACAGAAATAAATGTTCATCCAAACTGACCTGAAATTAGAAAAGTCAAACAGTGCACCTTTTTA
The DNA here is from genome assembly GCF_009829125.3 of Periophthalmus magnuspinnatus. NCBI lineage: Eukaryota > Metazoa > Chordata > Actinopteri > Gobiiformes > Gobiidae > Periophthalmus > Periophthalmus magnuspinnatus. Next base: position 446,370 of record NC_047143.1, on the reverse strand, counting down.
AACCCCCCTCTCTCTCTCTCACCCCTCTCTCTCTTACCCCCCTCTCTCACCCCCCTCTCTCTCACACCCCCTCTCTCTCTCACCCTCTCTCTCACCCCTCTCTCTCTTTTACCCTCTCTCTCTCACCCCCCCCTCTCTCTCTTACCCCTCTCTCTCTCACCCCTCTCTTACCCCCTCTCTCTCACCCCTCTCTCACCCCCCCCCCCCCTCACCCCCCCTCCTGTCTGCAGTTGCCGCTCAGGGGAGGACGTCCTGGCGGAGCAGGGCGTGGACCCGTCGCCGTGGGGACTGTGGCAGAATCACGTGGCTCTGGGCGTCATGACGATCTTGTTCCTGAGCATCGCCTACGTCAAACTGAGATTCATCCGGAAATTCACCTAAAACTAAAACATGTTTAAACACATCCGTTTGTTCAAATTTGTTTTGTCAAATGTTTTGTCTTTTTTCTGTGAAACTAACTCAGCCTTTTGTCTCCAAAATGTACCAGTGCTGCACTTTAAAACCAAAGTAATTACTGCACTAACTAACTTTTATTTTTCAAAACTGATTTAATAAAATAAACTTAAACCTGAAGCTGAGCCTGTGTTCATGACGCTGTGGTACAGCGCCCTCTAGTGCTGCTTATCACAAACTACAACTACTACGAGTTAGTCCTGCACCAGTGTCTATGGCCAGAATAGAGACGGTCGCCATGGTGACCCACAGTAAACAGTGTCCAGCTGTCGAAACATGACGGACGGAGACAAGAGTCTGACGGAGAGTCCTGTTTTATTACAAATACATTATATTTGAGGTAGTATTGCAGTAATTCTGCAGTTCTGTCTCTTTAATCACTGTGTACTCTGGCCCTGTGTTTACAGGATTTTACATCAGAATTTTGCTCCCACTCCACTCACAAGATGGCCGCCGTATTTGCTAACTGAACAGCTGTTGGCTAATGCTAATGCTAGCTTACGACTGTGATGTTATTTGAGGGACTTGTTTAACAGTGTAGTCCTGGTGTAGTTCAGGTCAGTCGACTCTTTGTGGTCAGATTGTGTTAAAACTAAACTCAGATCAAAGTCTCACTTTGGTAAGATTCAGACAGAGCAGTGCCTCTAGTTAGATTCACACTAGATGCAGCAGTGTGAATGTTCATAACATCAGCTGCACGTATCAATAATAGATCATGTTCTACTCCTACTCCTGATTTATTTACTCCTCCAGTATGTTACTCGAGTAAAAATAAGGGTTCTGGACACTACACAGAGAAGTTCCTTTGTTTCTGTCGCTGTTGGATCAATGTCCCATTGTATTAAAGCTGGTGTTGTGTCAGCAGACTCGTCTCCGTGGAAACGCAGAGTCTCAGGTTACGTTTTCCATAAAGACACAAAAGCCGGAGAGTAAATATGACATCAGACTATTTATTTATTCATCAGGGGGTTTCATATCTCACTGCTCCGTCTGTTTAACCAGAGACAGGCCCTACAGGTGGAGCTCGCAGGTGGAGCTCACAGGTGGAGCTCACAGGTGGAGCCCTCAGGTGGAGCTCACAGGTGGAGCTCACAGGTGGAGCTCACAGGTGGAGCCCTCAGGTGGAGCTCGCAGGTTGAGGTCGCTGTGTAACTGTCAGATACACGTGTTGACCTGGTTTGGTCCTGGTTTGGTCCTGGTTTGGTCCTGGTTTGGTCCTGGTTTGGTCCTGGTTTAGTCCTGGTTTAGTCCTGGTTTAGTCCTGGTTTAGTCCTGGTTTGGTCCTGGTTTGGTCCTGGTTTAGTCCTGGTTTAGTCCTGGTTTAGTCCTGGTTTAGTCCTCCTCACTACTGTCCTGAGTTTGTGGTTCTTTGCTCTGTACAAGTTTCAATATGTGGCCCTCTGTGTGCAACCAGAGTGTGCTTTGTGTGTGTTCTGCTCGTGTTTTGTGTGTGTTCTGCGTGTGCTTTGTGTGTTCTGCGTGTGCTTTGTGTATGTTGCAGACAAAGAGGACACGGCTCAGACGTGTCTCATGAACAATGCATCAGGACTCAAGTTTCTGAAGGAGACAAACTGACCCTGGAACAGTTTAAAGGCGTTAAAGTCTGGAACCAAGAGCAGGAAACACACAACAGGTCACACACAACAGGTCACACACATCAGGTCACACACAACAGGTCACACACAACAGGTCACACACAACAGGAAACACACAACAGGTCACACACATCAGGTCACACACAACAGGAATCACACACAACAGGTCACACACAACAGGAAACACACAACAGGAAACACACAACAGGTCACACACAACAGGTCACACACAACAGGTCACACACAACAGGTCACACACAACAGGTCACACACAACAGGTCACACACACCCAAAGCAGTCAGCATCAACACCCAGTATCTGATGTGTCACTTATGCTCCACTTTTGTATGTAAACTCATCTGTACCACACCCCCAAAACCGGCACCTCCCAACAGAGGACCAATCAGAAACCAGCCTCACCTCAGTGTCCTTCCTGACGTCCAATCAAAGTTCAGCAGCCATCCTCCAAGCAGCGTGGAGAATACGGCGTCTCAGAACGCCAAAAACTCACTGGAAATACCTTCAGTTTCATCAGAGGAAACCAGACTGAAACCACGGCAACGGGGCCGAAACCACGGCAACAGGACCGAATCCACGGCAACAGGACCGAAACCACGGCAACAGGACCAAATCCCCGGCAACAGGACCGAAACCACGGCAACAGGACCAAATCCCCGGCAACAGGACCGAAACCACGGCAACGGGACCAAATCCCCGGCAACAGGACCGAAACCACGGCAACGGGACCGAAACCACGACAACAGGACCAAAACCATGGCAACGGGACCAAAACCACGGCAACGGGAATGAAACCAGAGCAACTTTGAAGGTTTAAGTGTGAGGCTGTAGTAAAGTCTTTGCTCTAAACTAATGCTGAGGTTTGCAAAGAAACAAGGGACCAGGAGAAAACCAGAGTTATACTTCAAACTTTTATTTTAAAGGGTCATTATTTGTTGGTGTTTATGATTTATGTTTAAGAAAATAAATGTCACAAAATATATACATTTAAAACAGATTTTATCTTCAAAACGATTAGAACATAATCTGCACATGGCATCTGATTTAAACATAACAGTGAGTCACTTAATCCCTGTATATCCTGGTTATAATCATGTATTTGAGGTTATAATCATGTATTTGAGGTTATAATCATGTATTTGAGGTTATAATCATGTATTTGAGGTTATAATCATGTTTTTGAGGTTATAATCATGTATTTGAGGTTATAATCATGTATTTGAGGTTAAATATACTTCAGAGCAGGGTCGGCTTCAGTTTAAGGCGGATGGTTTGGGCGACTGTTCCTCTGCTCCCACTGATCTCTGCACTTCACCTGAAACACAAAATCTGTTCATCTGAATGTAGTTAGTCGGAGGTGTCGGTGAGTTAGCGACGGTAGGACGTAGTTAGTCGGAGGTGTCGGTGAGTTAGTGACGGTAGGACGTGTCGGTGAGTTAGTGACGGTAGGACGTAGTTAGTCGGAGGTGTCGGTGAGTTAGAGACGGTAGGACGTAGTTAGTCGGAGGTGTCGGTGAGTTAGCGACGGTAGGACGTAGTTAGTCGGAGGTGTCGGTGAGTTAGAGACGGTAGGACGTAGTTAGTCGGAGGTGTCGGTGAGTTAGAGACGGTAGGACGTAGTTAGTCGGAGGAGTTGGTGAGTTAGTGACGGTAGGACGTAGTTAGTCGGAGGTGTCGGTGAGTTAGCGACGGTAGGACGTAGTTAGTCGGAGGTGTCGGTGAGTTAGCGACGGTAGGACGTAGTTAGTGATGGTAGGACGTAGTTAGTGATGGTAGGACGTAGTTGGAGTTACCGTTGGGGGCAGAGTAGGCGTGGCGTCGCTGAGGATCGGCGTCACACAGCTGTATATGTGAGTGTGGACGTCAGTCTGAGTCGCTCTGAAACAGACACAGAGACGTCGGCCATTTTGAACAGATTGTTTGTCCAGCTCCATGACGACTCGCTGCTGTGGGTTACATCGCACAGACACGTGCTTTTGCTTTAGATGCTCCCAAAACTCGGGCAAAATATCCACAATACGGACTTAAAACAGATTTTTGAGCATTAAAGGGGAGTATGACTAATGATAAACTACATTTCACGTTTTATAAGTTTGAGAGGAGCTGCACCGATCCAACTTTTTCAGTTCTGATGCCCGATATCAACCGATACCAGAGCAGAGACTGAAAACAGCATTTATTTCCTTTAAAACAAAAATAAGACTAAACTGGTCCCAATGTTATTTATGTCTCACGTAACTACAGAAGAGCTTTGTAGAAATGAAAGTTCAAACATCCTGAGGCTTTATACAGGGCGTCTCAAAAAAATGTACTCACACTTTAACTGTTGTGATGTTTGTGAATCCTTTGGTGTGTGTTATCTGCGTTATCTGGACAATAATGGTCATCAATCTGAACATTTGTGAACATGATTCTTCAATTACATTTGTCTTCTGTATTTGAAGCTCTTCCATTTCACTCCATGTTCATAAATAATGTTTTTCTCGTCATTCAGAGTGTGAGTATATTTTTTTGAGACACCCTGTACATCACACACATTATTACAGACATGTTCATGCTCAACCAGGAAATCGACTGGACCGATATTTAGAAGCCGACAGCAGATTTCTCTGGATCGGCGCCGATATTAGAGACCAGTATCAGATTAGTACATCCCTGTTAATCACAACCACCAGTTCATTTGGAGGCATCACTGCGACAAACGGCGCCTCAAAGCGGAGTGCTCTTTAAACATGTCACTTATTTTACCAAAGACACAAACTCATCAGCTGCAGAACTTCAGATATTCTTTAGTCAACATTCCAAAAAATATGACCTGGAAAAATCCATGTCTGAGCTGCAAAAACATCTGACATTTTTTTATATGAAGGGCTGTAAAAACCAAACCCTAAGTACAATCTGCATAATCTCTTGTATAAATGTTGATGATTGTTCACAAATGTCATTTAAAGTGTTTATGAGCTGGACACATAGTTTTTTCATTGTTTTCTTGCATAAAAGTTACTCAAAAGTACATTTGTTTTTATATTTTTCTTCTACTTAAACTGGTACTACACGTTTATTCGATGCATCAATGTAAAAATAAGGATGGATTTGTGTGAGAAAGGGCAAAAGTACAGGCTGATACCTCCTTTAACATGATTTTTATGTATGAAAACAGAAAAAAAGTGTAGGTGACAGGGATTCAGCTTTTTCAGTTCTGATACCAATGTCGATACTTTGACCTTAAGTATTTACTGATGCCTGATATCAACCAATTCCAGTGTAGGGACAGAAAAGGCACAGTTTACTTATTACACGAGAAATCCAGCTGTATATAACTTATTTATCTGACTGTTTTTTAAGATGTTTGTTCAGTATCTGCTCTGATATTTTATACCTGTATCGTGTCGGTGGAGCCCTAATCGTTTAACTTTTGCACTGGCTGATAAAATCATCAGATCCAGTATCGCCCCCTCGTGGTCTGTGTGTTTACCTGAGTGGGCTGTGGGGGGCGCTGTGTCCCGTGGATGTCACCTGAGTGGGAGGGGCCAGCAGCAGCAGAGGCGTGGAGGAGGGAGGTGGAGGAGGAGGGGGGGAGGAGCAGAACAGGTCCTCAAACTGGTCCCATGGGTCCGGCTCATCAGCAGCCACGTTGGGGGCCACGTTGGGGACCACGTTGGGGACCACGTTGGGGGCCACGTTGGGGGCCACGTTGGGGGCCACGTTGGGGACCACGTTTGTGTCCTCGTTTCTCTGTTGGTGGGTTTTCGCCCTTGTTTCCTCTTGACTCTGGGTCGGAGCTTTACTTTGGGCCAAGGTTGAACCGGAGCAGACTACACCCCCCAGAGTCCTGGTCTTCGTGTGATGAAGAGCGTTCAGGGCCTCGCTCCTCCACCTGGGGCCGCCGTGGTCCACCTCAGCTCTCGTTTCGGTTTCACACATGTTTAATCCTTTGTTCAGCTGTGAGGGGGCTGTTGGGGTTGGATCAGTGTCGTCAGATGAAGCTAATCTGGATTCAGTTTGAGTTTTTGACCCAAAGCCTGAATTTAAATCTTTGTCCCGTTTCTCTGAAGCGTCTGTAAGCTCCTCGTCCCTCGTAGGACCTAATAATGTCTCGTCTTTGGGACCTGTGAAAAGTTTACCACTGTCTAATGCTACACTTGGCGCTCGCTCCACGGGAAAGTTACTGACTAGAGCTTTTATCCTCAGACGATGTGCGTTCGGGGCATCCGGGTTACTTTTGGAGGCTTTAGGGAGGTTGCTCGGCTGTGGAAGTGACTGCAGCATGATCTTGGACAGACTGTGAGAGGGAGCGGACATTTTGAAGCTGTTGAAATCTATATTTGTGGCCTGTTTTGAGATGGAAGCCTCCAGACTCGGGTTGAGCTTTGGTTTGGAGATGTTCTCAGACACGGCTGGGTGTTTTGCCATACAGCTCTCCAGCGTCTGACTCGACTTTGAGATCCTGTCCTCGTTACTGTCGGCTGCAGGTGGAGCTTCTTCTCGTGCATCTCCTGTTCTTTTTGCAGTTTGAGGCACGGTTAACGTCGAATGGCTTCTCTCCGGGTCAAACATGAAGTCTGACACCAGCTGTTCTCCGGTTCCTCTGAGCACTTTGGAGCTGGCGTTTAGGTTCTGAGGCTCTGGTTTCTTCTTCACAAACCTCTGGCTCTGCTCTGGGTGTGCAGCTTTAAGAGCTTTGGAGCTTAGACTCACTTTAGCTGGATCTTTCGCGTTGTCATGTTTGGTTTCAGGCGAAGGCGCTCGGCTGGCTTTAGCTTTGACACCTGGGTTGCTGGTGGACGTTTTTGCTGTGTCTTGAGTGTCCTTGGGTTTTACAGCTTTAGTTTTGGTTCCTGTGGTCTTCGTCGGTTTGGTGGTGGTTTCCGGAGCGGTCAGATTGGCTTTTGGGAGCTTGGCCTGTCTCACGGCTCTGGTCTTGTCATCGTTCGGCTCTTTCTCCTTTTTGGTTCGTAGTTTTTCGTCCACGTTTTCAGGGAGTTTGTGTCTTTTCTCTTTCTCCTCTGGCTCCTCTTTGGTGTGACCCATGGTGCTTTTGGGGATTTTGGGCAGAGTGGAGTTCTCCCTGTGGTCCTTTTGGATCTTTGCATTAAGTTCGTCTGAAAACCTGCGAAGACAAAGACTAAATGTTAAACCACGATTATTACCAAAAAAGTTCCATCTCTTTGCAACTTGAGACATAAACAATCCAGTGTTTTATTTCATTCTAAATCTAGGACTAAAAACAGCGTCACCCTTTGATATAATTCAGTTGCTCATGTTTGTACTGTCTGTGTCACGTTTGGACCAATGATGTCACATTTAACCACCCGTTCAAACCTGACACGACCGAACCCGACACGACCGAACCCGACACGACCGAACCCGACACGACCGAACCCGACACGATCGAACCCGACACGACCGAACCCGACACGATCGAACCTGACATGAACCTGGCTGTACCTGACAGGGTCGTACCTGACGTTGAAGGAGTCGTGGGTAAAGAAGTCGTGCTCGAGCAGCTCTGAACACTCAGGCCTCTGCTCCGGCGCCATCTGGAGGCAGCTCTAAGCAGAAGAAAGAATCAGACTTTATTCAGACTACACCAGGTCTAAACCAGGTCTAAACCTGGTCTAAACCAGGTCTAAACCAGGTCTAAACCAGGTCTAAACCAGGTCTAAACCAGGTCTAAACCGGGTCCAAACCGGGTCTAAACCAGGTCCAAACCAGGTCCAAACCAGGTCTAAACCAGGTCTAAACCAGGTCTAAACCAGGTCTAAACCAGGGCTCGGGTGCGGGGCGGCTGTACCTGGGCCAGGCTGAGTGTCGTGGGGAGGAGGGAGGGGAAGCGCTGCTGTAATGTGATTGGTCCAGAGCACTGAGGCAGACGCACTCCAGAGAACAGAGGGTTTGAGTGGAACAACTGCTGATGGTGAGACGTCAGGTCTCCTGTAACAGAACCAGGGACAGGACAGAGTGACAGAGCAGAGGGACAGAGCAGAGGGACAGGGCAGAGGGATAGAGCGGGCTAACTTATGACTGTAATGTTATTTGAGATGGACACAGAGATGGACACAGAGACGGTCAGCTCTTTATGGTCAAATTGTATTAAAACAAAGTGCAGATTAAAGTCCATCTAAAGAGCGTCAGACAGAGGAATGCCCCCAGTTAGCATCACACCTCTAGGGAATAACAGTAACACCAGTAACATCAGCTGCAAAGTATCTGTTTATGTCACCGATGAGATAACCCTAAAGCAGGATGTCCCACCAACTCTCAAACACCCTGAAAAATGATCGTTAGGGTTACCCTGGTTACCGTGGTTACTGTGGTTACCCTGGTTACCGTTTCCATGACATGTCTCTGTATTCTCTCACCGAAACAGCGCACAATGTGGTGGATCTGGTCCAGGTCTGACTCTCCGGGGAACAGGGGCTGACTGGTGAGCATCTCCAACAGCAGACAACCCACGGCCCACACGTCCACAGGCCTGAGAGGTCAAAGGTCAGAGAGCACAGGTCACGTACTTCACAGCCCGTCATACGTGCACGCTCAAGAATTTTAACGGCGCAAATTGACTTGACACTTACTTTCCGTAGTGCGTGTCTCCCACCAGTAGCTCGGGGGGGCGGTACCAGCGCGTGGCCACATAGTCGGTGTAAGCTCCGCCCTCCGACACAGACACGGTGCGAGCGAAGCCAAAGTCGCACAGTTTGACCACACCCCCCTGAGAAATGAGGATGTTCTCGGGCTTTATGTCGCGATGGATGACCTGCAAGAACACAAACACAAACATACAACACACACGTCTAGAGACACGAACATACAACACACACGTCTACAGAGACACGAACATACAACACACACGTCTACAGAGACACAAACATACAACACACACGTCTACAGAGACACAAACATACAACACACACGTCTACAGAGACACACAAACATACAACACACACGTCTACAGAGACACGAACATACAACACACACGTCTACAGAGACACAAACATACAACACACACGTCTACAGAGACACAAACATACAACACACACGTCTACAGAGACACACAAACATACAACACACACGTCTACAGAGACACAAACATACAACACACACGTCTACAGAGACACAAACATACTACATATGAGTGTAGTTTTACATGTATAAAGAGGTGTATATGAGTGTAGTTTTACATGTATAAAGAGGTGTATATGAGTGTAGTTTTACATGTATAAAGAGGTGTATATGAGTGTAGTTTTACATGTATAGAGTGGTGTATACGAGTGTAGTTTACGTTGTGCTGGTGGCAGAAGGCAGTCGCTCTCAGGATCTGGTACAGGTATTGTCGACAGGTGTGTAGCTCTAGACCCTGAGGTTTCTGCTCCAGCTCGTCCAGAAGAGTCCTCTCCACAAACTCAAAGACCAGGTACCAGCGCCGCCGCCTCTTCCACACCTCCAGAAGGTTCACTAGGTTATCATGACGCAGGTGCTGCCAACAAGAGAACAGGGTACTCCACATTCAGACCGACGGGTGCTCCACATTCAGACAGACGGGTGCTCCACACTCAGACCGACGGGTACTCCACACTCAGACCGACGGGTACTCCACACTCAGACCGACGGGTACTCCACACTCAGACCGACGGGTACTCCACACTCAGACCGACGGGTACTCCACACTCAGACCGACGGGTACTCCACACTCAGACCGACGGGTACTCCACACTCAGACCGACGGGTACTCCACACTCAGACCGACGGGTACTCCACACTCAGACCGACGGGTACTCCACACTCAGACCGACGGGTACTCCACACTCAGACCGACGGGTACTCCACACTCAGACCGACGGGTACTCCACACTCAGACCGACGGGTACTCCACACTCAGACCGACGGGTACTCCACACTCAGACCGACGGGTACTCCACACTCAGACCGACGGGTACTCCACACTCAGACCGACGGGTACTCCACACTCAGACCGACGGGTACTCCACACTCGGACCGACGGGTACTCCACACTCAGACAGACGGGGTCGGGTAGAGTGGGTGGCTGAGGCAGAACTATGGGCAACACAACAGACTAAATGTGTATCTGTGTTTTTGGCCTAATCTTTGTCCATGGAGATATTTTTTTAGCTCAAATCAGGTTCACACTGTGCAGAGCGTAGCTAGCCCTTTAGCTAACGATATGGGAGCGATAAATGACACTTCAGCTCGTCCAACAACCATTAATCTGCTCACACAGACTCAGAAACGTGTTCTTAAAGAGCCTCCTTAGTCACTTCTGTTCTTTGAATTTGTTCCATTTGTGCCAATAAGCTACGCTCTTTGTGTTACAGAAAACCCTTTGCTGGGCACTACGTGGATTGTTTTATAATCCAAATCCATGCACTAAACCAGCATCGGTACAAAGGTAAATCAGGATTCTGTGCTCATTATATTGGACACTAACATGTGGTTTAACTGTCAGAGTCTACCTTAAGGAAAGTTCAGCTGTGATAAACAGATCTGCAGGGGCCTGTGGTTTACCTCTCCACTCGGTTCTTGTTTCAGAGTCAGGTACAAACTAAATATTGAGCATAGTTTAGGATTTTTATATTGATTATTAAGCTATAGCAGCTCTGTGACATTTTAGATTTAGTGTTTGAGCTTTTAATAATAATAATAATAATAATACTGAAGTCTTATACGGTGCTTTTCCAGACACTCAAAATCACTTTATAGTTTTGTGCATTCTTCATTGACTCATACTCGAGGTAGTGACATTATCATAGCCACAGCTGTCCTGGGACAGACTGCCAGAAGCGAGGCTGCCATGGTCTCCCCAGCAGTCTCCCATTGGACCTGCCTATTTTAGATCCTAATATTTGAGATCAGGCTTTGACAAGGAGGTTTGGCCAAAACTTGCTGCTAACTCTAAAAATAAAGAATGTCGTGATGTCATCTGCGTAACCTCTGCACGTTGTACGTCCGTGCACTGAACAGCTGCAGGGACAGCGTTGTCATGGCGACCACATAAACAGCGTCTCACCCGCAGCAGCCTGACCTCCCTCTGAGCGATCTTCTTCACCGTTTTATCTTCGTCCGAATCCAGAAACTTCTTGATGGCGACGAGACGGCCGCTCTCCCTGTGACGACACTTCAGCACGGCGCCGTAACTGCCCTCGCCAACCAGGCCCAGCGACTCGTACCGCTCCATGGAGACGGGAGGGGGAGGGGACAGTGGGGTTTGGGAGGAGGCGGAGAAGGAGGGACAGGTAAGGGGAGAACAAACAACCTGAAAAACATAAGACAGAACTCAAGATTAAATCAGTCCAACTTCTGGAGCCAGGTGAATATGGACATGACAGACAGAACAGTCATGTGTCGGGCTCAGTGTTTATACTGTGTGTCTCTGCGCCGGTGGGACATTAGGCGCAGTATCAGTGTGGGGGGTGTGAGTGTTTGTCCTCTGATCTGAACACAGCAAAAGACAAAGTTTAAATCTGTCACTGGACAAATCGTTGTAGGAGTGAAGACGTTTGACACGTTTAAACTTCGTCTTTTGCTGTAGATCAGACCAGGACGACTGAGGGATCACACAGACTCTGATCTGAAGGTTGGTGGTTCGAATCCCCACTCTCGTCGTAAACATTATTGGTTCCACTGACTCACAGGTTGGTGGTGTGATTCCAGCTCCCACAGATGAATGCTGTCATTGTGTCTTTGGGCAAGACACTTAACCCCCCTCGCCCCAGAGTCTGTGTGCACTGTGTGTGAATGTGTGTGTGAATGTGTGTGTGAATGTGTGTGTAGTTCCATGATGTAATGAGCTCTGTATAAAAATGTGATTACTGTGTGTTTTTCTTGCACCTGTTTTTATGTTTTTCACTTGTTCTGTGCAGTTTTGAAAAGCGCTCATGAATAAGATGCATTATTATAATTAACAATAATTTGTTACGATATAATTATTTATCGTCTGGATTTACTTTACTCAAATAGAGGTCGCTAGGAGAAAAAGGTTGGGAAACATTGAGCGGATGTGCCAAACGCTCAGAGATCAAATCAGAGCAAAAATAATGTAAAACAGAACAAAAGAGCCCTGAATCAACAAGCTGCTGGGTCACTACCACAGTCTGTATATACAAATGGACAGAGCTAACATGGTGCACTTCCTGCTCCACCGACTCTGGCTCCAGTTCACTTTCTGTGTAAAAACAGCGCCCCCTGTGTCTGTACCTGCTGCTGTCAGACTCATTCTGGTCTTAAATGTTCATATTAACCCTCTACATGATCCTGGGGTTTTTATTTCACTATTGTATCTGTAAATAAAGATATGAACATTAATAACAGACAAATCAGGCGTCTTTCCCCGAGGTCGCTCCTAATACTACTAGCTACTAATACTCAGAATGTCAGAATTCCAAATATGGAACTCCGCTGCTTCATCCACTTCTTTACAGTCTGTTAGGACTTCTTTGCACTTTTTATTTACATGTGTAGACCTGGTGAAAATGTGAAGTCTGGAGCATGAAACAAGAAAAACCACTGTTGTGCATGTGTTAGCTTAAACTGCACGATCTGTCCATACTGTTACAGCTGAATGGTAGTTAAGAGGCATCGCGTTTAGCATTTCCAGATACAGTGGTGTCGGGGGCAAATGTATTCAAGCCAGTAAAAAAGTACAAAAGTAAAAGTACTGAAGTAAACATTTTAGATCCTATATTACACAAAACTGACTCTTGTGAGCTTTAAGTCATGTTCTAAAGCCGTTTCCTCCTCAAAAACAGACCTGGAGTTGTGTTTTGTTTCATGTAACACTTTATTATTAGTCTGTAACCTCTCCAAAGCTCAAAATGCTCTGTTCCACCTTGTGATGTCATGAAGTGGTAGTTTTCATGTTAACAGCTCCTTTTACCTTTAGTTCAATCGAGATAAGTGACAACTCCAGATTTGAAATGATCCAGATGATTCTAGTGAAGGTGGAGTTTAAAAACACAGTGGAGCACTTCCTGTATTGCCACATGATGACATCACAAGGTGGAACAGAGTGTTTTCAACTTGGGAGAAAGACTCAGCCTAAATATTGTAGTGTTCTGGTGCAAGGAATTTCTTTTTCTATTGTAAGCCATAACCCATACCAAAACAACAGCAAGACAACAGCAAAACAACAAGACAACAGAAAAACAACAGCAAAACAACAGCAAGACAAAAGCAAGACAACAGCAAAACAACAAGACAACAGCAAGACAACAGAAAAACAACAGCAAGACAAAAGCAAAACAACAGCAAGACAAAAGCAAGACAAGAGCAAAACAACTACAGCCACAATTCTCCCAAACAGACAACTGACCAACAGAACCTTCACATCAACTTGGCAGAGCGACCAAGTGTCACATACAAAAACATTAACAACAACATAAACAGTCACAAAAACAACACAAGAGTCAACTCTGAACTCCACTCAGATCATTACAATCTGCACATGTGTGTGTTAAACATGTGAGAATGAAACAAAACACAACTCCAGGTCTGATGTGTTTAATGTTTCCTCATGTCAGACACATGTGGCCCCTTTAAAGTGCAGGTCTAAAGCCTGTCACAGTAACCACACACAGAATATGTGTACACAACATTTACAGTCCACGGTCAGAGGGTTTAACAGAGGGACTGTCCCGTAACCAGAGAGTCTCAGGTCAAAGTCTCTAATGCCCCGAGTTAAACTCACCTCCTCCCGGGTCTGGAGCCTGTCCCCCGGGTCTGGAGCCTGTCCCCCGGGTCTGGAGCCTGTCCCCCGGGTCTGGAGCCTGTCCCCCGGGTCTGGAGCCTGTCCCCCGGGTCTGGAGCCTGTCCCCCGGGTCTGGAGCCTGTCCCCCGGGTCTGGAGCCTGTCCCCCGGGTCTGGAGCCTGTCCCTGGTCCGTGGTGTGTGTCCTGGTCCGTGGTGTGTGTCCTGGTCCGTGGTGTGTGTCCTGGTCCGTGGTGTGTGTCCTGGTCCGTGGTGTGTGTCCTGGTGGGAGCTGCGGTGTGTCACCGGACACCGCCTCCGCCTCTGTCACTACAGCGCGCGTTTCCATGGAGACCGCCCCACTGTGCTAAAGGCTAACAGCTAAAGGCTAACGGCTAAAGGCTAACGGCTAAAGGCTAACGGCTAAAGGCTAACGGCTAAAGGCTAACGGCTAAACTGCTCAGGCTGTCGGTTTCAGATGACATTAGCACATTCTACAGTATTTAACACAGATGGTAGTGAATATTGTTAAAAAGCTGATTTGTGTTATGAGTTTTTTGAGTCAACAATAAAAAAACATTTAGTAATTTACCTTTTGGACATTTCACTGCAAATACAATGTACAATGACATCGAGCTCCCCCTTGAACTTCCGCCTTATCGAGGTGGAGTCTGAATGATCCTGGGGACTCTGTTGTCCAGGTCCTGGATGTGGTCTCCCGTGACAGGTCCCACGTGACGGGTCAGACTAAGAGCAGTTACCCTATGATGGAAAATAGAACCAGGATGGTGACGTGGCCCGGCATGGCGGGGCCCCACCCTGGAGCCGGGCCCGGGGTTGGAGCTCGAATGCGAGCGCCTGGTGGCCGGGCCTTTGCCCACGGGGCTCGGCCGGGCTCATCCCAAAAGGACGACGTGGGTCCGCCCTCCTGTGGGCTCACCGCCCGCAGAGGGTCTCATAGGGGCCGGGTGCGTAGAGGACTGGGCAGTGGTCAAGGTGTCGATGACCCGGTCCACGGACACAGCATCTGCCTGTAGCACGTGGACCGTCACCGGGGGCAGGAGCCCGAGCTCGTGCAGGAGGTTGAGGTCTACTCGGCCTCACCTCCAGCACAGTTTGGGCTCTGGAACCAACTCGCCTTGAGAGGGACTGGACCCTCCACTTCTCTGGCGTTGCCAGACGAGTTTAAGCCTTTACCAGAAGAGTTCTGGTGAGTTTTATGTTACATTTTGTCTGATTTTGTAAGGTGCATTTTGCCATCGTTAAATCAGGTCATTTAGAGCATTTAAAGTCGCTGAAGACAACAGAAAACTGCATATTTGTGTTGACTGTAGTTTTATTTGATACTGTTCAAGCCTCACTGTATTTTATTTATTTATTTTGTGTATATTTCAGGTGAAACGTGTTAAATTGTAGTCGTGCGGAGCAGCCGCCATTTTGAGTTTTCATAAAGTCACGTAGCCACGTCAGGCGCTTCATTTACAGGAGATTTATTTTTACTAAATGGACTAAAATGATTTTGTTCGTGGTCTGTCCTGCAGGTCAGGGTTTGTTCTCAGGAGAAGTTGGGAGAAGGTTCTGGACTCTGACCTTCCCACTGAGCTGCAGAGGAGCCTACACAGGGAGACAAAGGCCTACAGCCCCACGTGGTCCTGTGTCCACAGAGACAAACTCACGGCCAAGGCTGAGGTGGGACAAAGACACTTTTTACTCTGTGGATCTCAGAGACATTAAAGCAGAACTTGAACCAACGGGACACACTGCTGAAGGACATTTAGAAAATGTTTTCATTTTGCTTCAATTTTATTTGGATTAATGACAATTTTGTAAAATATAAAGGGGCACGTGGCGTAAAGTTAAAACTGATTTGAAAAGTGCACAGGGTGAATACACAGAACTTAAAACAGAGCTTAAACATAAGATTAACAAAATTATATTCACAACTAAAACCCTCTAAATGAATAACTGATCGTCTTAAAGAAAAACATTGAAATAAAGAAAAAACTAACTAAAACCAAACTTTCATTCAAACTTAAACTGGAAAGTAAAGACTGAAACAATATAAAAGGATGTTTTAAAAGTGCCTTATACAAATTAAGTGACAGTAATTTATTACATGTTTGTTAACTGTTTCCCGCCTTTTCCATTTAAAGTGAACTTGACTCTGGCTCTTTTTACATTTCATTTGCTCCTTCAAACCTATAACTGGTCCAGTGGCGTGTTTCCTCGGCCTAATCGCATCGGTGCTGCACAGGACTAACAGGACTACCTGCCCTGTCATATCAGCTCCCCCTGAATATCTTCAGACCTACTGTGTCAGCTGACCTACAATCCTACTCTAAGTCCTGTTATAGTCATGGTCTTGATCTGGTCCTGGTCCTGGTCCTGGTCAAAAGTCAGAGCAAAGAACTTGCCTTGGGCAGAGAGGAGAAACAGAGCAGTGAGAATAATAAATATAACAATAATAATAAATATAAAGTCAATGAGAAAATGAAATGGTGCAAATGCAGAGACTGACGGTGGGACATCTGGACACAGACACACTGGACATCGCTCCTCACGAGTTTAGTTTAGTCACAGTTTTAAAATGTGAACATTCTGACGAATATTATGGTAAAAAAAAACATCAGATTATTGTGATACTTAGTTTTAGCAAGAAAAACCACAAACGCTGAACAGATAAGAATGTGTTAAAAACAAACTCAAACACGTCAGAGTGCTGGTCTAGTCCTGGTTCAGTCCTGGTTCAGTCCTGGTTCAGTCCTGGTTCAGTCCTGGTTCAGTCCTGGTTCAGTCCTGGTTCAGTCCTGGTTCAGTCCTGGTTCAGTCCTGGTTCAGTCCTGGTTCAGTCCTGGTTCAGTCCTGGTTCAGTCCTGGTTCAGTCCTGGTTCAGTCCTGGTTCAGTCCTGGTTCAGTCCTGGTTCAGTCCTGGTTCAGTCCTGGTTCAGTCCTGGTTCAGTCCTGGTTCAGTCCTGGTTCACTTGTTCCTAAATACGTGAGAATCTCCCTGTAGTTTGTCCTATTGGCTCAGAGCGGTGATGTCACAGCCCTGTGTGTGTCCTATTGGCTCAGAGCGGTGATGTCACACATGTGTGTCCACAGACTCGGTGCGTCTGGTCTCGGGGCCCAGTCTGTGCTCAGGATCAGTGCAGATCTGGGACCAGTCCTGGACCTGGGTCTGTGAAGGGGCCTTGGACCAGCAGGGGGCAGAGGTGCTGTGCAGGGAGCTGGGCTGTGGGGCTCCTTCTCTCCTCCAGGGGGCGCTCTCTCCTCTGAGGCAGACGTTCCACTGTGAGGGCCATGAGTCTGCTCTGATGGACTGTCCCCGCTCCGGCTCAGAGACCTGCTCCTCTGGAGCCGCTGTCAACCTCACCTGCTCAGGTAAAGGGGCGTGGCCTCATGGCTCAGGTAAAGGGGCGTGGCCTCATGGCTCAGGTAAAGGGGCGTGGCCTCATGGCTCAGGTAAAGGGGCGGGGCCTCATGGCTCAGGTAAAGGGGCGGGGCCTCATGGCTCAGGTAAAGGGGCGGGGCCTCATGGCTCAGGTAAAGGGGCGGGGCTCACTCTGTCTCTTGTCTGTTCAGAGCCGCTCAGGCTGGTGGGAGGGGCCAGTCGTTGTGCTGGGACTGTGGAGGTGAAACACAGAGGAGAGTGGAGACGAGTGAATGAGCCACATATGTCCAATGGCCCCTGGGTCCTGGAGGACACAGCTGCTGTGTGCAGAGACCTGGACTGTGGCTCTGCTGTTTATGGAGAAGAGAGAGATGATTTTCCAGAGTCCAGTGTGGTTGGTCTCTGCTGACTGTGTGAAGAAGAAGTCTGCAGTGAGAGAATGTGTCGATGGTTCAGACTCTTCCTCTTCCTTGGGTGTGGAGGTGGTGTGCTCAGGTAAAAGTCTGATCTCACATTTTTATGTTTCTCAGGTGTTTTTTTCTAGTTGCTCCAGGGAACTGTCAGGTGTAAAATGTGTGATGTTCACTCCTCTGTGTCACACACACTCCTCTCCACAGACTGAACTGTCCAATCATCTCTCTCCACAGACTGAACTGTCCAATCATCTCTCTCCACAGACTGAACTGTCCAATCATCTCTCTCCACAGACTTACTGAATCGTCCGGTCATCTCTCTGTCTGTGTCTGACGGGGCTTCCCAGGCCCGGCCACAGGGGGTCCGGGTGCTGCTGGGGTCAAAGTTCAGGGTCAAATGCTCTGTGGAGCCACAGTACCCGGGAGGCTCCTTCCAGCTCCTCTCTCCCACTGCCCCCCTCGGTCAGAACCACACCCTGCCCGCTGTCAATCACTCCGCACACTTCCTGTTCTCTGACACTGGCTCCGCCCACAAAGGAAACTACACCTGTGTTTACCACCTGCATGTGTTCAACCACAACTTCTCCTCTCAGAGCCCCAGCCTCCAGCTCTCTCTGGGAGGTACGTCCAGCAACAGCCTCATGTGAGGGTCAGGGGTCACACAGGGTCATGTGAGGGTCACACAGGGTCATGTGAGGGTCACACAGGGTCATGTGAGGGTCAAGAGTCACACAGGGTCATGTGAGGGTCACACAGGGTCATGTGAGGGTCTTGGTCATGGTCCTGGTTCTGGCCTTTGTCTTGGTTCTGATCTTGATTCTGGTCTTTGTCCTATTTCTGGTCTTGGTCCTGGTCCTTGTCCTGGTCCTGGTCCTTGTCCTGGTCTTGGTCTGGACTGACCTGGGTCTTTTGTGTTGCAGCTCCAGTCTCAGACCTGATCATCAGAGTCCTGCTCATTCTACTGTTGAAGCTCCTCTACATCCTTCCAATGTACTACTACTACTGCAAGGTACTGCACCTTTAGACCCGGGGTAGACCTGGTTTAGACCCGGGGTAGACCTGGTTTAGACCCGGGGTAGACCTGGTTTAGACCCGGGGTAGACCTGGTTTAGACCCGGGGTAGACCTGGTTTAGACCCGGGGTAGACCTGGTTTAGACCCGGGGTAGACCTGGTTTAGACCCGGGGTAGACCTGGTTTAGACCCTGGTTTAGACCCTGGTTTAGACCTGGTTTGTGGACTTAGTTTAAGGTCTGGTTTATATGGTCTTTGTTTTGTGACCTATGGATGAATTGTTTCCTGATGTTTCAGGTCCGGGCCAGAGGGGGCGCTAGAGACAGGACCTCAGAAGACCTGGACTTAGACCAGGTCAGATCCACTTGAGACCTGGACTGGCAGTTTGTGAAGAAAAGATGAAAAATGTGTTAATAATGACAGGAAGTAGAGAGTTCTATTTGGACTTTGACAGAGTTCTCCCACACTGAGGACGTCGCACTGAGGACGTCGCACTGAGGACGTCGCACTGAGGACGTCGCACTGAGGACGTCGCACTGAGGACGTCGCACTGAGGACGTCGCACTGAGGACGTCGCACTGAGGACGTCGCACTGAGGACGTCGCACTGAGGACGTCGCACTGAAGACGTCGCACTGAGGACGTCACACTGGGAGAACTCTGTCAAAGTCTGGCACCAATTACACAAGAAACACATTTTTCTGACAGTTTAAACATGACTCCAACAAAATAACTGTTTTATTACATTTTTATTTGTCAAATATTAATCTCTGACATTAGAGGAGTTTTGGGTTAGTGTACTACATGGTTGCTAGGTAACAGTAATGGAATTTCCTCGTGTGATGTGATGATCTCCAACCAAGAAGTACAATTTTAAAACCTAAAAAAAAAAACAATCCCAAACTGGGATTTAATTTTTCTAAAATTTCACAATCGTAACTTTGTTTTAGTTACACTCTAGTGTCAGTTACACTTTTTATAACCAGTATCTTTTGTCTGTGTTTATTTTGGTATAATGTACTTTTGCTGATGTTTGATAAACTGTTTGAATCCTCATGTTTTTAGAGACTCTTTTGTGTATTTAAACTTGTGTCCTGGAGTTACTCTGGTACTTTGGTTAAACGGCCTGGTACGTGTGTGTTCCATAGAGATATTACATATGCATGTGTCCATATTATCCTTATAACTCCATGAATAAGAATAACTCCAATATGTTTATTAAATGTGTAATAAAGGTCTGTATCACACATACCTGTGGATTTTCAAAATAAATGTAAGAAATTAGTTACAATACACACAAATAAAACATGTAAATACGGCATTTGAACTTCTGTGTCATACTTTGTCCCAGCAGCAGGGGGCATTAGATATTATAAAGGCTAGACTGACTATCGCCATGGAAATAAGAATAATGTAAATCCAGTTGCAGCGGCCATGTTGTGACTTCAGTATTCTATAAAGAACTCATTCAAACCAACAGAAAGTGCACTTTATAAAAATAAATTTCTCTTAAATACTTGGATCACGTGACTTGTTAATATGTAGTTCTTTTATATACTTCTATAGTTCTAATGTTCTACCTAATGTGAAAACTCATGTGAAGAAATATTGAACTATTATAAATATTCTCTTGTATTAATACTTTACAGCTGACATCATGTATATTCTCGGGGTGTGATGCAAACTGTACATTCCCGCATCATTATGACACAAATACACCTTTATCTGTCTCTTTACACGTGTTTTCTGTGTTTTCGTGACGTTTCTGCTGCTCTTACAATCCCAAGATGGCCGCCGCGGTTGTCACGGTAACAGTGTGTGGTCTCTAGTTTTATTTCACCACAGGGGGGCGGGGCGAAGGCGGCTCTGAGCCTGCGCAGCTTCCGGAGCGCTCGGGTTAGTGCGGGAAACTAAATGGACTAGACCAGGACTAAAACAGGACTAAAACAGGGCTAAACCGGGACTAAACCAGGACTAAACCGGGACTAAAACAGGACTAATGACAGGCGGGTTGTTCCCGGGCGGATGGCGGAGCTGAGGCGGGTCCTGGACCAGTTCAGAGGCTGCACTGACGCGGTGAGTAAAAGACCAGGACTAAACCGGGTCTGAACCGGGACTAAACCGGGACTGAACCGGGACTAAACCGGGACTAAACCGGGTCTGAACCAGGACTAAACCAGGACTAAACCGGGACTGAACAGGGACTGAACCAGGACTAAACCGGTCTAACTCGGGTCTGACTCGGGTCTGACTCGGGTCTAACTCGGGTCTTGCTCTTGCAGGAGTCTCAGTGGCTCCAGGAGCTGTTTGTGTTTGTCCGAGCTCACCTGTGCAGTGGCCCCGCCCCCTCAGGTGAGTGTCGTTATAATGTGTTTATAAACTATTCAAAATGTACAATATCACACTAAACCAGAGTGAGCTGACCCTCACCCCTCTGACCCTCACCCCTCTGACCCTCACCCCTCTGACCCACTGACCCTCACCCCTCTGACCCTCACCCCTCTGACCCTCACCCCTCTGACCCACTGACCCTCACCCCTCTGACCCTCACCCCTCTGACCCTCACCCCTCTGACCCACTGACCCTCACCCCACTGACCCTCAGCCCTCTGACCCGCAGACCCTCACCCCTCTGACCCTCACCCCTCTGACCCTCACCCCTCTGACCTGTACAGACCCTCACCCCTCTGACCCACAGACCCTCACCCCTCTGACCTGCAGACCCTCACCCCTCTGACCTGCAGACCCTCACCCCTCTGACCCTCACCCCTCTGACCTGCAGACCCTCAAACATCTTCATTTATAAATCTTGACTGGTAAAACCTCACCTCCCTGGGTCAGTTCAGTTCTCATTACTGTACCAGGTCTGTGGAGAGGCTGACTTATTTATGTAACACTCTCATAAACTCTTGAACGTGTTAATCCAAACGCAGAGCGACGTGGTGGATGTTCAAACTCTGAAACGTTCTCATAGTTTTTCAGTAGAAATTCCAAGATGGCGGCGCGCTCAAGTCGTCATGTACGAGGAGGAAAACTCCACCTCCGAGGACGACTGGAAGGCACCATAATCTGAGGCCGTGTCTGTCTGCGACGCGCCGGTTTCTCACGTTGTTCTTGGTTTCAGATGACGTCAGGACTTCAGTGTCGGAGCTGAGTTTGGCGCTGGTGAAGATCCTCCAGGAAACTTCAGCCTCCGGATCTCTACCTGTGTCCTACAGGTGAGAGCGCCCTCTTTAGGACGGGCACAGACGGGTTTATTTGTACAACTGGTACACAAAGTCATACAAAGACTTTTACAGAATAAGAAACATTAAGATCACACAAATCAAAACATAAATAATCATCATAAATTGAACATTAAAGGAGAAGTCCTGGTTTATCCCTGAGACTTGTTCACACAGAGCAGCTTTAAAGTCTCTGAGCCACAGGAGCCAGAGACTGAGCCACAGGAGCCACAGGACACATGTGTGAAGTACTTCCTGGTTCTAGTCCTGACCCGAGCAGCAGTGTTCTGGATGTTCTGGATGTTCTGGATGTTCTGGATGTTCTGTTCTGTGGCTCGTTTGTAGAGTCCAGTGATCAGGACGTTACAGTCGTCTAATCTACTGGACACAAACGCAGGATAAGTGTCTCTAAGATGATAAAAAGCTGCAGATGTTACTGATTTGATGTGTCTGTTAAAGTTCAAGTCTGAGTCCATTTTTACCTCTAGATTTCTGTCCTGAGTTGAAGGTTTTAGAGACAGAGACTGGAGGTGACACTGACACTTTATGTTTCTGTGACTTGAGTCTTGTCTGAGTTTATCTGGACAAAGTTGTTTTTCCTCCACACACTGATCTGTTGATGCAGTGTGCGTCTGCAGAGTTGTGTGTTGGTCTTGTTTTTGGTCTCAGGTCTTGTTTTTGGTCTTGTTTTTGGTCTTGTTTTTGGTCTTGTTTTTGGTCTCAGGTCTTGTTTTTGGTCTCAGGTCTTGTTTTTGGTCTCAGGTCTTGTTTTTGGTCTCAGGTCTTGTTTTTGGTCTCAGGTTGGTTTCTGTGTCGGAGCTTGTGTCTCTGCAGCGTCTGCCCTGCGTCAGCTGCCTCTCCTGGACGACCAATCAGCATCGAGCGTGGGCCCGGGAGGCGGAGCAGATCCCTGGACTCCGCCCATTCCCCCGAGTGAAGCTGCTGCTGATTGGATGGCTGTGCAGGGGGCGTGGCCCGGACCTCAGTCTGAAGGACGCCACTGGAGAACTCAGCTGTCAGGTACCAAACCCCCCCATTTTAAGGCTCTGTGTCCTCCTCCCCTCTGTCACCCTGCTCTGTGAGGAAATGTCTCACAGTGGAGCTTTAACCCTGCTCTGTGAGGAAATGTCCCACAGTGGAGCTTTAACCCTGCTCTAATGTGTGAAATATCCCACAGTGGAGCTTTAACCCTGTGTTTCAATAATCCTGCTCAGCTCAACACTGTTACACTTGGTGATGTCATCAGGTGGTTCCTCTCTGTGTTTCTAAAGGTTCTGACCCAAAACTGTTTCTGTTCAGGTCCCTGCATGGTCCCAGGGTCTGGACCAGGGTCTGGACCAGGGTCTGGACCAGGGTCTGGACCAGGGTCTGGACCAGGGTCTGGCCCGAGCCGTGTTTCTGCCGCACTGGAACTACATCCCCCATGATGCACCGGGACGGGGGCATCTGGAGCTGATTGGCCGTCCTCTGTCACTGTGCCCCGCCCCTCAGGGGCAGGGATTGGCCAGCAAGGCGGAGGGGGCGGGGTCTCTGAGTGTCAATCAAGCGGCGACTCTTCTGCTGCAGCACAAGAGCAGGTCAGAGTTTGGGGTTTAATGTTTTAATTTTGATTTAATCTGGAGGATAAAACCTGTTTAAACAAATCACAAAAACACAAATCAAGAAGCAGTTTGTGAACAAAAAGTGAAAAATGTGTTGAAAATGAGGGTTCTATTTAAAGTCCCACACTGATGACGTCACACTGAGGGAATCCTGTCCAAGGGTGAAGTCACAATTGCAACCAGGAAGTCAAATTTAAAAACGTAAAAAATCACTATAATAACTAAGAAAAAATGCTGGTATTTCAAATTAATATTTATTGTTTTTAGTAAAATCTTAAATGAAATGATCTTAAATGTGTTTGAGTAAATAGAATGAGTCACTCCACAGTCGCAGACCTGGATCTCCTCCTTTAATCTTTAAAAGGAACGTGTCTCCTCAGGACGCGGCGCCGTGGCGATGGCGGACACGTCTCACAGCGGCGCGTCTCAGTCAGGGGCCTGGTCTCTGCAGTTTGCCCCCTACTGGACATCGGTGGAACCACATTCTTCATCTTTTCTCTGACACAAAACAACACGACCATCAACGTCCTCGTCAAGGTCTGAACTACTGCCATGTCCGACCTGGTTTAGACCTGGTTTAGTCCTGGTTTAGTCCTGGTTTAGTCCTGGTTTAGACCTGGTTTAGACCTGGTTTAGTCCGGGTTTAGTCCTGGTTTAGACCTGGTTTAGACCTGGTTTAGACCTGGTTTAGACCTGGTTTAGACCTGGTTTAGTCCTGGTTTAGACCCGGTTTAGACCCGGTTTAGACCCGGTTTAGACCCGGTTTAGACCCGGTTTAGTCCTGGTTTAGTCCTGGTTTAGACCTGGTTTAGACCCGGTTTAGACCCGGTTTAGACCCGGTTTAGACCTGGTTTAGACCTGGTTTAGTCCTGGTTTAGACCCGGTTTAGACCTGGTTTAGACCTGGTTTAGACCTGGTTTAGTCCGGGTTTAGACCTGGTTTAGACCTGGTTTAGACCTGGTTTAGTCCTGGTTTAGACCCGGTTTAGTCCTGGTTTAGTCCTGGTTTAGACCTGGTTTAGACCCGGTTTAGACCCGGTTTAGACCTGGTTTAGACCTGGTTTAGTCCTGGTTTAGACCCGGTTTAGACCTGGTCTAGTCCCGGTCTGGTCCCGGTCTGGTCCCGGTCTGGTCCCGGTCTGGTCCCGGTCTGGTCCCGGTCTAGTCCCGGTCTAGTCCCGGTGTAGTCCCGGTCTAGTCCCTGTCTCTCTTTAGGACACTTCATGTCGGCTGTGGTGGAGCAGGAGCGTGCACGTGGGCATGAGCGTGCACGTGACACAGCTGCGAGCGTGCACGTTACGCAGCTGGAACAGGAACAGCGTCCTGAGCGCCACCGGCCAATCAGAGCTCACCGTTCACCCGGCAGACCAATCACAGCCCTCCGTTCACCCGACAGACCAATCACAGCCCTCCGTTCACCCGACAGACCAATCACAGCCCTCCGTTCACCCGGCAGACCAATCACAGCCCTCCGTTCACCCGACAGACCAATCACAGCCCTCCTTTCACCCGGCAGACCAATCACAGCCCTCCGTTCACCCGGCAGACCAATCACAGCCCTCCGTTCACCCGGCAGACCAATCACAGCGCGTCTTTGAAGAGATGCAAACCCAGGACCAATCAGAGGCTGAGGCTTTGCCCAGGGACCAATCAGGACTGAGACGCTCCTCTGTCATCAACTACAAGGTAACGTCTGTATTCTGCATTCAAGACGCCATCGCTCCAAAAATCACTGTTTTCCCCTACCCCCCAGACATGCCCACTGCTCTGTCTTTTTGCTCCAGTCCTATTTTAGTCCCGCTCTAGTCCCGCTCTAGTCCCGCTCTAGTCCCGCTCTAGTCCCGCTCTAGTCCTATTTTAGTCCCGCTCTAGTCCCGCTCTAGTCCCGCTCTAGTCCTATTTTAGTCCCGCTCTAGTCCCGCTTTAGTCCCGCTTTAGACCCGCTCTAGTCCCGCTCTAGTCCCGCTCTAGTCCCGCTCTAGTCCCGCTTTAGTCTCGCTTTAGTCCTACTTTAGTCCTGCTGAGGGCTAACCACTCTGCCGCTCTTCCAGGGCACTGTCACGGAGGTCCTGAGCAGAGGGGCGGGGCTTTACGTGATTGACAGAAAGGTGGGACTGTGTTTGGCCAATCAGCCGCTGCCGTTGAGAGCCATTAGACCCGGGGACACTTTACAGGTGAGTCCAGGATCTGAACCGGTCTAAAGGGGGTCTTTCTCTGGTCTCTCGTGTGGATCTTAACTGGTCTAAAGGGGGTCTTTCTCTGGTCTCTCGTGTGGATCTTAACTGGTCTAAAGGGGGTCTTTCTCTGGTCTCTCGTGTGGATCTTAACTGGTCTAAAGGGGGTCTTTCTCTGGTCTCTCGTATGGATCTTAACTGGTCTAAAGGGGGTCTTTCTCTGGTCTCTCGTATGGATCTTAACTGGTCTAAAGGGGGTCTTTCTCTGGTCTCTCGTGTGGATCTGAACCAGTCTAAAGGGGGTCTTTCTCTGGTCTCTCGTGTGGATCTGAACCGGTCTAAAGGGGGTCTTTCTCTGGTCTCTCGTGTGGACCTGAACTGGTCTAAAGGGGGTCTTTCTCTGGTCTCTCGTGTGGATCTGAACCGGTCTAAAGGGGGTCTCTTGTGCACAGATCTCAAACGTGCACGTTCTGCGGAGGCCGAGCCCAGACCACGCTCCCATCATGCTTTGCTGCTGTCTGCGGTCCAGCGTCACGGTAACGGCCTTCAGTCCCGGTTACCGCGGAGACGAGGAGGAGAGTTGCCCTGGAGACGGAGTTTTGCTGCGGTTACTGCTGCACAAGGACGTGGGCGTGGCCATGTACCTGTGGATGTGTCACGTGACCACATGCCTCAGAGACAGGTTAGTCCTGGTCTAGTCCTGGTCTAGTCCTGGTCTAGTCCTGGTCTAGTCCTGGTCTAGTCCTGGTCTAGTCCTGGTTTAGTCCTGGTCTAGTCCTGGTCTAGTCCTGGTTTAGTCCTGGTCTGGTCTTGTTTCAGCCTGAGTCCTCAGAAGGAGCAGTGTGTGTGTCTTTTGTCGTGGAAGATTCTGGAGACTGTGACTGGACCCAGAAAGTCCCGACGCCGCGACATCTACGGCGAGATGATGGACACGCCCCACACCTGCACCGTCTCCAAGGTAACGGCTCAGGATGGGCAAGATACTGGATGATTGACACCAAGACGCCGATATATTGGTCGATTATATCAGTCGATATATCGGTCGATATATTGGTCGATGTCACCATTTCATACTGATATTTGTTGGCACTGCCCCATAGACTGTACACACACCAAACACACACAGTATAAACAAACACACACAGTATAAACAAACACACACACTATAAACAAACACACACACTATAAACAACTTGACTTGGGTCAAATGTTTTGGATTTCTTTCCAGAAGTTTCTCTCAAAAGTTGCAGGAGTTTTGTCCCAGTTCGTCCAGACAGAACTGGTGTATCTGAGCCCAGTTTGTGTCCGTCTCACTCGCACAGGCCTTTTCAGGTCTGTTCACATTTTCAATAGGACTGAGATCAGGACTTTGTGATGGACACTCCAAAACATCCACTTTGTTATCCTTAAGTCACTTTGTTATCCTTAAGCCTCTTTGGTATCCTTAAGCCTCTTTGTTATCCTTAAGCCACTTTGTTATCCTTAAGCCCCTTTGTTATCCTTAAGCCCCTTTGTTATCCTTAAGCCTCTTTGTTATCCTTAAGCCTCTTTGTTATCCTTAAGTCACTTTATTTTCCTTAAGCCTCTTTGTTATCCTTAAGCCCCTTTGTTATCCTTAAGCCTCTTTGTTATCCTTAAGCCTCTTTGTTATCCTTAAGCCTCTTTGTTATCCTTAAGCCTCTTTGTTATCCTTAAGCCACTTTGTTATCCTTAAGCCCCTTTGTTATCCTTAAGCCCCTTTGTTATCCTTAAGCCTCTTTGTTATCCTTAAGCCTCTTTGTTATCCTTAAGTCACTTTATTTTCCTTAAGCCTCTTTGTTATCCTTAAGCCCCTTTGTTATCCTTAAGCCTCTTTGTTATCCTTAAGCCTCTTTGTTATCCTTAAGCCTCTTTGTTATCCTTAAGCCTCTTTGTTATCCTTAAGCCTCTTTGTTATCCTTAAGCCTCTTTGTTATCCTTAAGCCTCTTTGTTATCCTTAAGCCTCTTTGTTATCCTTAAGCCTCTTTGTTATCCTTAAGCCTCTTTGTTATTTCTTAAGCCTCTTTGTTATCCTTAAACCTCTTTGTTATCCTTAAGCCTCTTTGTCACCAGTTTGTCCGTATGCTTCAGGTCTTTGTCCATTTGAAGACACATTTGTTGCTTTAATTTCCTGCTGATGTGTTGAGATGTTGCTTCAGTTTTTCCACATAATGTTCTTTCCTCCTGATGCATCTGTTTTGTGAAGTGCACCAGTCCCTCCTGCAGCAAAACAGCCCCACGACACGATGCAGACACCCCCGTGTTTCACAGTTGGGATGGTGTTTCTCAGGCCTTTTTCCTCCAAACATAACGAGGCTCATTCTGGTCAAACAGTTCAGTTTCAGTTTCGTCGGCCCACACGTGTCACAGGCGACGTCATTACTTATCTGACGTATTTCCCTCCTCCTCAGTACGGCTCCGCCTCCTCGCTGCCGCACGTGCTCAGTGTGTCGTCGCTCCGCTCCTCGCTGCTCTCGCACTGCTGGTCCTCCCTCAGTCTGCACTCTCTACTACCCCCCGATGGACAGAGTCTGAACTGCAGCCAGCTCAACGCAGCCATCTCCTGGTCCCATGTCGTCCTCGGATCAGACCCCGGGGACCAGAGACCGGACCAGAGACCGGACCAGAGACCGGACCAGAGACCGGACCAGAGACCGGACCAGAGACCGGACCAGAGACCGGACCAGAGACCGGACCAGAGACCACCTGCAGACTTCACCTTGAGGTAAGTCTCTGTCTGACGTCACCCACAGCGCTCAGCTCCAAATGAAGCTCATATTTGTAATTCTGACCGTGAGTATCATAGCAACCAAAGAGAAGGTACATGTCCCCGCCCACACCCCGCTGATTGGGCAGGAAGTGGGTGCTTAGCCACGCAATCAGTCAAACCTGTTGCTAACGCTAGTGGGGGTGACCTAGAGGAAAGAAGGCGTCTGTGGCGAGTCGATGGAGCTGAAGTGCGCCCATGATCATTTCCTGTTTGGAACGCCGCGGCGGCTAGTGGGTTAGCGACGTCCAGAGATATGTAGAGTCTGTGGTCTGACCCGTCTTTAAAAGTGTAGGAGAGCCTGGGCTTTGCTTCGGAGCTCTGGAGGAGTCTGGAGATGTCTCTGATCTTCTGACCCTGAGGACTCACATGGGACTGTTGTGCTCCTGTGTAGAGAGCGCCCCCTGCTGCTGGTGGGGATGCTGCACCTCCCGTCTCCAGGATCTGAGGCTCAGAGTCTGGAGCTCCGAGACTCCACCGGGACCGTGACCTGTGTGGTGACAGAGGCGGGACCGGACCGGGGTCTAGATCAGGACCCGGAGCGGGACTCGCCTCGGGAGCAGACGGCCGCCTTCAGCACGGCCTGGATCGGTACAGTCCAGTTTATTTGAGAGTTTGGAGATTCTAAACACGTCATTATATTTGCCAACGAGTCAGTGTGTAGAAGCCAGCTGCTGATTGGTTTAGGGTGATGAAGGTTCTCCTTAACGCTGGCTTCTGATTGGCAGGCTGCCTGGTCTGTGTGCGTCACTTCACCATGGTAACGGAGAGGTTCATCCAATCTGAGTTCCCCTCCTTCAGACACCTGGATCAAGAGCACTTCATCTCCCGCAAAGATGCCAGGT
Organism: Periophthalmus magnuspinnatus; assembly: GCF_009829125.3. Classification (NCBI taxonomy): domain Eukaryota; kingdom Metazoa; phylum Chordata; class Actinopteri; order Gobiiformes; family Gobiidae; genus Periophthalmus; species Periophthalmus magnuspinnatus. Next base: position 417,162 of record NC_047143.1, on the reverse strand, counting down.
AAGTCCTGGTTTAGACCCAGTTTAGTCCCGGTTTAGTCCCGGTTTAGACCCGGTTTAGACCCGGTTTAGTCCTGGTTTAGACCTGGTTTAGTCCTGGTTTAGACCTGGTTTAGTCCTGGTTTAGTCCTGGTTTAGTCCTGGTTTAGACCTGGTTTAGTCCTGGTTTAGTCCTGGTTTAGTCCTGGTTTAGACCCGGTTTAGACCCGGCTTAGACCCGGTTTGGTCCCGGTTTAGACCTGGTTTAGTGCTGGTTTAGTCCTGGTTTAGTCCTGGTTTAGACCCGGTTTAGACCCGGTTTAGACCTGGTTTAGTGCTGGTTTAGTCCTGGTTTAGACCCGGTTTAGACCCGGTTTAGACCTGGTTTAGTCCTGGTTTAGACCCGGTTTCTCTCTCTCTCTGTAGGATTTACCTCCAGTTCTCGCTCGACCAGGTGACTGTGCTCAGCCCGTCCGTTTCCATGGCGATTCAGCTGCGTCAGGGGGCGGGGCCTGGTAGTGATGCGAGTGGCGAGGAGTTGGAGCCCGAGGAAAGGAAGAGGAAGAGGAGACGAGATGAAGAAGGTGATATCAGGTCACACTTCTTCTTCGGGTCATTTCTATTTACTTCATTTATTTATTTAATTAGTATTTGGTCCATTGTCTTTAAACTGTTATTTGGGTCAAATGTTTTGGATATTTGAGGTATTTTGAGTTTTTGTTTTTTTTGTTTGTTTTTTTTTTTTAGGCGATTTTTTTGTTTTGGTCTTGTCTTTGTTCGTATTAACCCTCTACATGATCCTGGGTTCATTCTTTTTTTCTTTTTTTTTTAGTTGAGTTGTTATTTTTAATTGTATTAGTTATTTTGAGTTTGTTTGTTAATTTTTAGCTTATTTTCTTCATTTTGAGTTATGTTGAGTTTATTTTTTGAGTTATTTGAGTATTGGTTGTTCTTTTTAGTTATTTTGAGTTGATTTATTTTATGTTTTGTTATACTGAGTTTTTTGTGTGTTTTTTTTTAGGGTTTTTTTGGTGGTTGTTTTGATGTTTTGTTTTGGGGTTTGTTTGTTTTTTTGTTTTGTTATTTTGAGGTTTGTTTGTTTTTTTGTCTATTTTTTTGTTTTAGTCTTAAATGTTCGTATTAACCCTCTACATGATCCTGGGGTTTTTATTTCACTATTGTGTCTGTAAATCCAGATCTGAACATTAATAACAGACAAATCAGGTCCTTCTTTCCCCGAGGTCGCTCCTGTTAGCGTTAGCAACAGGTTTGATTGACAGCGTTGCTAAGCGCCCGCCCGATAAACCAGTGGATGTGATATTTCAAAACTGTTACCTAGCAACCATAGAGTTAACAATGACCCAAACTTGTCCAAATTACATTTTCACTAAAAGTTTCAGTGTTGGTGACATCGGTGGAGGTATTTTTGTACTTTTCTTGTGATTTAACAGATTTAGAGTGTCATAAATATTCAGACGAGGTTCTATCAGAGTCATTAGAAACAAACCTGGTGCACTTTAACCTGTATCTGCTGCTCGTGTGTTTACACAGAGGGCGAAGCCACAGTCTGCGTCTCCGTGGTGATTAGGGTGGAGCAGAAAGAGGGTGTGGCCTTGAGGAACGTGGAGGCGGGGCGCACGCTGTCATTCAACCTCAAAACCGCTGTGATTGGCCCGGTCGTCTGCTGGGGGCGGGATCCAAAGAACCATCCAATCACAGAGCGAGAAGTCACAGCGGGAGAAAATAAGGTACAAGATCTGACACCCGGTTTAGTCCCGGTTTAGACCTGGTTTAGTCCCGGTTTAGACCCGGTTTAGACCCGGTTCATAATACTTCTATATTTCTTCATATATTTGATCTGTGTCTAAACTGTAGAAAAATGTAAACAAAGAAAAAAACATTTATCTGGTCTAGTACATTCTATATGTTAAGTTTTCCCCACTCTCTGTCTGTCTCTGTCTCTCTGTCCCTGTCTGTCTCTGTGTCTCTGTCCCTGTCTCTCTCTCTCTCTGTCTCTCTGTTTCTGTCCCCGTCTCTCTCTGTCTCTCTCTGTCTCTCTGTCCCTCTGTGTCTCTGTCCCTGTCTCTCTCTCTCTCTGTCTCTCTATTTCTGTCCCCGTCTCTCTCTGTCTCTCTGTCCCTCTGTGTCTCTGTCCCTGTCTCTCTCTGTCTCTGTCCCCGTCTCTCTCTGTCTCTCTCTGTCTCTGTCCCTGTCTCACTGCTGCTGTTCCAGAGGCTGAGTCTGTCGTTCTCTGGAGCGTCCTCTCGCTGGTTCCCTCTACTGCAGGACGGACGCTACTACAGACTGTTGGCTCTCGACACTCAGGTCAGAGGTCACACGGGGGTCACACGGGGGTCACACAGGGGTCACAAACATAGATCCAAATGTGTAACGTTGAGTAATTTTAGATACTTTGTTTAAACCATATCCTGTACACGTCTCTGGACAGAGCTGGCCGCCGTGTTCTGGACTCAAACTAAACTGAAATAATCGCTCTCCGCAGGATCCGAGCGTTCTGATTGGCTGTGCTGTTACTGGGCAGACGGGGGTGGAGCTTCATGCTGACTCTGCCCTCCATGTGCACCCTGATTGGAGGTTTCACACTGTGCCCCGCCCCCAAACCACCCCTCCAGAGTCATGTGACCTCATCAGTTTGAGCGACGTCATCAACTCCAGGTAAATATCGGTCTGGTCCCGGTCTGGTCCCGGTCTGGTCCCGGTCTGGTCCCGGTCTGGTCCCGGTCTGGTCCCGGTCTGGTCCCGGTCTGGTCCCGGTCTGGTCCCGGTCTGGTCCCGGTCTGGTCCCGGTCTGGTCCCGGTCTAGTCTTGGTCTCTGTTTCAGGTCAGATCTGGTGAGTTTTTGTGGTCTGGTTTTGGAGAGAGTTGGAGTCACTGACAGGAGCCAGGACTTTGCACATACAGGTCAGATGCCCTCCCATCCTCCTCGTGTGTCAGATGCCCTCTCTTTACATCAGATGCCCTCCCTCTTTACATCAGATGCCCTTCCTCTGGACAGGTGTGCGCCTGACGGTGTGTGACCACAGTGGGCGGAGTCTGCAGGTGTACCTGGAGCTGAGCCACGCCCCCTTCAGCCCGGGCCTGTTGCCTGGCAACACCCTGAGCCTCAGTCGTGTGCAGAGGAAGGTCTCCAGGTGAGGTCGGAGGTCAAAGGTCACGTATAGTGATGGGACTTTTGGCTCTTTCTGTGGGATCTGGATCCGATTATTTCAAAGAATCTTTTAAAAGACTCTTTATATTAATATGACAGAAGCCAGCGTGAGAACCATTTAATCTACAAACTAATCACAGAGGACAGAGCTGCTCACCAGTGAGCACCCGCAGAGCACCCGCAGAGCACACGCAGAGCACCTGCAGAGCACCCGCAGAGCACCCGCAGAGGACACGCAGAGCACACGCAGATCTCACGCAGATCACACGGCTAAAAACATCAAGAAAATGTGATTTTCACGTTCAGGAGCCTGTGGTCTGAGCTCATGGTTCTGTTTAGAGTTTGATTTTACACAAAAAACTGTTGGCTAATGCTAATGCTAATGCTAATGCTAGCCTGTGACTGTGATGTTATTTGAGGGACTTGTTTCACAGCACAAACTGTTTGCAGGTGAATTTCACTCACATCGTGCCTTCTGTGGCTTCAGGTCGGGGACAGTGTACTGCTGTGGGGTCCCGGTCTCCTGTGTCTCTGTAATCTCTGTTGGACAAAGGTACGTCCCGTCCTCCATTTTGTCTTTACAGAAGTACGTCCCGTCCTCCATTTTGTCTTTACAGAAGTACGTCCCGTCCTCCATTTTGTCTGTACAGAGCCGATTACAGGATGGACTCGTGCGACTGAAACACTTAAGATCATTATATTTAACATTTAACAAAAAAATACAATTTTCTTTTAGTTTTTTTAGGATCCACATCTTACTTCCTGGTTGGAAATCATGACATCACACTAGGAAACTTTGTCACTGTTACCTAGCAACCATGTGGTACACTGGGCCAGGACTGAACCAGGACTGAACCAGGACTGAACCAGGACTGAACCAGGACTAAACCAGGACTAAACCAGGACTAAACCAGGACTAAACCAGGACTGAACCAGGACTGAACCTGTAATACACTGGTCCAAAACTCCTCTAATGTCAGAGATTAATATTTTACAAATAAAAATTTAAGAAAATACCTTTATTTTGCTTAAAGTGTCAGATAAATGTGTTTCTTGTGTAAATGATGCCAAACTTAATTAAAGAATTCTCCCAGTGTGACGTCATCGAAGTGACATCATCAGAGTGACGTCATCAGTGTCACACTGATTATATTGTTCAAAAATCTGCTGCTCTCGTTTGTAGTTCCACTCCGACACCACCTCCGTTTCCCATCATGCTCCTGGGACAGTGGGGCGAAGGGAGCGAGGTTAATGTGGCTCGGGTCAAAGGTCATCTGGTCTGCGTTATGTTCCTTCAACTTCAGTGGACCTGCTCCAAGTGCGACCGAGTCTACACCACGGTACTGAACCAGGACTGAACCAGGACTGAACCAGGTCTAAACCAGGACTGAACCAGGACTGAACCAGATCTAAACCAGGACTGAACCAGGACTGAACCAGGACTGAACCAGGACTGAACCAGGACTGAACCAGGGCCGAACCAGGACTGAACCAGGTCTTCTGTGTTTCAGTCGTGCAGTGGTCCTCAGTGCAGCTCCTCCTCGTCTGTGTTTCGAGCCAAAGCAAAGTCAGTGCCTCCACATTTACTCGTGTTTAAAATGGCGTCTTTTCTAAAATGTCGTCTCTTCTAAAATGGCGTCCAGGGTGGTGCTGGAGGACGGCACGGCGGAGGCTCACGTCTGCTTCTACAACCCTCTCGTCCGGGCTCTGCTGCGATTGGACGATTCACAGTGGGCGGGGCTTCAGCGGGCGCTCAAGGTCAAAGGTCATATCCAGGTGCAGCCCAGGGGGAGGAGCATGTCTGTGGTGAGTCTCTGCCCCCCCTTCTGCTCTTCTGCCCCTCTCCTCTGCTCCTCTGTTCCTTTGCTCTCCTCCCTTCCTCTCTCCTCCTCTCCTCTCCCCCTCTCCTCTCCTCCTCTCCCCCGTTGTTAACTCTCTCTCTCTCTCTGATCCAGACGGTGGACTCAGACCCCGTGTTCGTCTTCCTCCTGTGCGCGGCTCAGGACGCTCTGATTGGCTCGGTGTCTCTCACCTGTCGCCGCCAGCGCTCGCTCCGAGGTCCAGGTGAGTCTGCACAGAAACAAAAGCCTGTCACCATGGCAACAGGTAAAGAGACGGACGAGAGTGGGTGTTTAGTCGCAAATGATGTTGTAAAATAAGTATTTGGTCAATAACAAAAGTTCATCTCATACTTTGTTATATTCTCTTTGTTGCAGTGACAGGTCGTTTTCTGTCTCCAGAGGTTTTCTCTGTTGCTGTAGTTTGGTCCGTTCCTCCTGCAGATCTCCTCTAGAGCAGTGATGTTTTGGGCAACACGGACTTTCAACTCCCTCCAAAGATTTTCTATGAGGTTGAGATCTGGAGACTGGGCCACTCCAGGACCTTGAAATGCTTCTTACTCTACTCCTTTGTTGCCGGGGCGATGTGTTTGGATCATTGTCACACTGAAAGACACAGACACGTTTCATCTTCAATGTCCTCACTGATGGAAGGAGGTTTTCACTCAAAATCTCACGATACATGGCCCCGTTCATTCTTTCCTTTACACAGATCAGTCGTCCTGGTCCCTTTGCAGAAAAACGGCCCCAAAGCATGATGTTTCCACCCCCATGATTCACTGTAGGTCTGATGTTCTTTGGATGAAACTCTGCATTCTTTCTCCTCCAAACACAAGTTGAGTTTTAACCAAACAGTTGTATTTTGGTTTGATCTGACCATGTGACATTGTCCCAATCCTCTTCTGGATCATCCAAATGCTTCTGTCAAACTTCAGACGGGCCTGGACATGTCCTGTCTTAATCAGGGGACACGTCTGGCACTGCAGGATTTGAGTCCCTGGTGGTGTAGTGTGTTACTGATGGTCCCTTTGTTACTTTGGTCCCAGTTCTCTGCAGGTCATTCACTCGGTCGTGTGGTTCTGGGGTTTTTGCTCTTTGTTCTTGTGTCATTTTGACCCCACGGGGTCAGATCTTGGTGGAGCCCCAGGTCTTGGTCTTGTTCCATTTTGTAATACTTGCTCCACAGTTGATTTGTTGACTCCAGCTCTTACCTGTTGCAGATTGAGTGTTCGGGGCCTGGTGTCTACAGTTTTGTTTGTGGTTCCTTTGCTCTTTGGTCTTGTCCATAGTGGAGTTTGAGTCTGACTGTTTGAGGTTGTGGACATGTGTCTTTTATACTGAGGACGAGTTCAAACAGGGGCCATTAATACAGAGAACGAGTGGAGGACAGAGGAGCCTCTGAAAGAAGAAGGTACAGGTCTGAGACACAGATCTTTATTGTTTGTAGGAGACAAATACTTATTTTACCCAGGAATTTACCAATTAATTCATTAAAAATCCTACATTGTGGTAAATGAACCTATGATGAAAATTACAGGCGTCTCGTTGTTTTAACTGGGAGAACTTGAACAGTTGGTGGCTGAATACTTTTTTGCCTCACTGTAGGTATTCAGATTAATTCATGATTGTTGTAAAACCGTGTTCCGCTGCTAGCGAGCTGTGCAATCACCTGTGCAAAATGCTGTTCTAGTGCTAACCTAGCGATAGCAAAGTCCACACAAACACATACCATTATTCACACAAATACAAACTAAACTACGTTCAATAGTTTATTTCACATGGTATGTTGCGTATGATGGAGATTTTCAGCTCAAGTTTGTCAAACGGTGCAGGATGTTTGTGTCGTAAATGTGCGTCTTTAAGCTGCTCGTGTTTTCCGTCGGAGCCGTATCTTTTTTCCTTCAGACTCTGCAGATCGGTGGCTCGTCTTGTTGGTCTTATTTTTCATAATAATTCCACACATCAGACTGTCACCGAGATCCACTGCCCACGAGCCATGAGGGCGACTGAGGATGAAGATCCATCCCCAAATCAGAACAGGCACAGACGCAACAAGTGTCTTTGCTCTGACAGAGCGCCCCCTTGTGGACAAACACAAGAACTAACATCTAAACATTGTATTGAAACTGCAGACATTAGGCAGACTGGAGCCGTAAAGGTGATTATAAACATCGGCGATGATCACGATGATTAAAAAATCACACAAACAATTAATTGCGGATGTTTTTTATCGCGATTAGTGATTTTATCGTATATCGTCCTGTCCCTGTGTCAGACTCATTCTGGTCTTAAATGTTCGTATTAACCCTCTACATGATCCTGGGGTTTTTATTTCACTATTGTGTCTGTAAATCAAGATCTGAACATTAAAAACAGACAAATCAGGTCCTTCTGTCCCCGAGGTCGCTCCTGTTAGCGTTAGCAACAGGTTTGATTGATAGTGTTGCTAAAGCACCCGTTAAACCCGCGGTGTGGGCTGAAGGGGCGTGACCTTCAACAGCCTCGCTCCTGATTGGCTCTTTGGTTGCTATGACACTCATGGTCAGAATTTAACTAACTTTTCTGACTCATTAAGAACTAAACGGTTTGAGTCTGTTATTTATTTATGGCACGTCTTGGGTTTTTTTATGTTTTTATACATTTACACTGTTTTTGTGTCAGTGGCACAAATGAGTTTCACTGTTGTTGTTTCTCGTCTGTATTTACTTTTATTTACTATTTACACATGTCCAGCGTCAGAGTGTAACAAAAGACGTGGTTTAAATCTGTCACTGGACAAATCGTAGGAGTGAAGACGTTTCTCTGCTCGTCCAAGTCTCAGTTCTGGTCAGATTCTTCTTCAGTTCTGGTCAGATTCTTCTTCAGTTCTGGTCAGATTCCTGCTGGACACTGATTTATATCTGTGTGAGGGGAGGAGCTAACGACACTGAGACTGGAAACAGCTTTTGTCTAATTAGAACAGGATGCACTGGCCTCGTTTACAGGCTCCACCCACAAACTGGTATCGATCTGTGGACGACACTGGACTAAAGTCAAAATTCAAGTTCTCCAACCTTTTACTGCACAGATTAAAGCTGTGGATCAAACATCAAGTAAACTGGCCTTTTTAGATTGTGCAGTAACAACAGGAGACGACCAGGTAGAAGTTTAGAGGAAACGCACACACACACACCCACACACACACACCCCCGCACACACACACACACACACTGTTTGATTCACACCATCCGCAGCACAAACTCAGAGTCGTCCTCTACAACACGGAGCCACAGACACGGAGGGAAAAGTGATGGAGGATCAACACGTGGACAAAGTCCTCTCTGCTTGTGGACATCCAAAATGAACCTTCAATAGATCTAAGAGAACTAAAAAACAGGACAACGGGGAATCTGAACTCAGAAGGAAACGTGTAACTCTTCCTTACACTGAGGGTGTGTCTGAAAAACTTCAGAATTTTCAGACAGTTTGAGATTCTTGTCTTTTTCAAACCCAAAAAACATTTTAAGACCAAAGGACAAAACCCCGAGACATAAAGTAATGTGTCTCCTCCATTCAGTGAAGAGTGAGCGTCACACTGGAGAAACTAAACACTCCATAAGAGAAAGAACCAACACAGAGAGAGCAGCTCAGGACACAGTCTGCTGTTCATCTACATCTCAAACACACTGACCACTGCTTTGAACAGACTGAGGGTCAGATCTGAGCCAGAGGAAAGAAATGGTTTGAGAGGAGAGTTAAAGAAGATATTTTTGTTAGGAAATCCCTCCAGGAAAAGAGGGTCTCTCAACGATCTACAGCTCTAAGTCTTTGCTCTGGGTCTTTAGTGCAGTTTGCCTTATATTTATCTGAAGGGACTGTCCACCAATCTGACCAGAACAGAAGAAGCAGCAGGTCAGTTTTGGACCAATCAGATGTTTTTATTCTGAGGGGGCGGGCCTAATGCGCTGCTGTGCGACTGATTGGACGTTTGTCGTTTAATGTGTTTTTATATTTCTGTCTTTCAGAGCTGAGGCGGATGGTTCGAGGAGACCGAGACTTTGTGACCAAAATGAGGCCACCTCTACAGCTCACCTGTGTGCACCTGGAGAGAAACTGACCAATGAGACGAGAGGGACGGACCAATGAGACGAGAGGGACGGACCAATGAGACGAGAGGGAGAGGAGGGACGGACCAATGAGACGAGAGGGACGGACCAATGAGACGAGAGGGACGGACCAATGAGACGAGAGGGACGGACCAATGAGACGAGAGGGAGAGGAGAGGGACGGACCAATGAGACGAGAGGGACGGACCAATGAGACGAGAGGGACGGACCAAAGAGACGAGAGGGACGGACCAATGAGACGAGAGGGACGGACCAATGAGACGAGAGGGACGGACCAATGAGACGAGAGGGATGGACCAATGAGACGAGAGAGGAGAGAGACGGAACAATGAGACGAGAGGGAGAGGAGGGACGGACCAATGAGACGAGAGGGAGGAGAGAGAGACGGACCAATGAGAGGAGAGAGGAGACCCATGGACCAATGAGATCCTGTAAATCTAAAAGTCCAACCAGGAAAGCGGGTGAACGATCATGGAGCCGATACTGCCCCGGCTCCTTTCACTTCCGAGTCGCGGCTCACGTCAGACGGACGTCGGCTGAAGTTCGTTTGTTTTGATTCACTTTGAGTTTGACACAAAATGAGACGGATGAAAACAGTGAAAGTATTAAAGTGTTGAAATGTTCAAGTATTTCTGAGTTTTTGTACAAATAGTGAGACTTAAAGTACTGCAGAGAGCGAGTACTTTTACTATTGTTACTCCAAATACTACTCATGTACAAGAGTAAAGCCAAGTCACAGTACTTGGTAAACAGAGTACTGGGTAACTGAGGGCGGGGCATCTGTTTTATACTTTAAAGTGAATGTGACAAAACACAAGAAAAGTCATAAAATGTGTTATTTTCAAAGAGCCACAAAAATGATCCAAACTAAATCTGAAGAAACAAATGTTCAAATCGTCACCACTTTTACTCCAGTAACAGTACTGCTACTTCAATACAAACAGTACTCAGTAAGTACAGTATCTCAAGTAGCAGTAAAAGTATTAAAAGTACCCGCGGTTGCCTTGGTGACCATAAAGGAGAAAAACAAAATGTCCGACTGGTTTATGATAATAATATTTTATTCTGTGGTAAACTTTCTGAACAAACACAAAATAGTTTAAAAACAGTGACGTCATCGCGGTGAAACGTCTGTGATCCCATTGGTCCAGGCGAAGGCGCTACTGAGCGTGTGCAGTGGGTCCTTTAGCGTCCGGTTAGCCTCGGGAGCTAATGTCAACGCGAGATGCCTTTTTTCAAACTAACCAATGAGGATAAAAATAACACCATCTTTCAAAAGTTCATAATTCTGTCTGATAATATTAAAAGCTATTAAAATCAACTCCACTACGTCAATAATCTGTATTTAAACTTCAGTAAGTGCTCGGTCTGAGGAGGAGATGGGAGCTGGAGTCCTGTGGGTTTTGTAGTCCCTTAGGAAGCGACGTTCATGGGAGTTGTAGTCCAAACGCGTGTCCATATTTGGAGTCCTTTTGAGGCAATGGCAGTAGAATCTGTAGTCCTTTTGTAATCCAACAGAAAGGAGGTTTATCCATGATGCACAGTGGGATTTGTAGTCCAAAGATGGATGGTTTTGTAGTCCTTAAACGTTCTAGAGCCCTTGGTTCAGTCTGAGCTGGAGGACAGAGTCCAAACACAGATATTTGACCTGGTCTGTGGTTAATATCTGAGCCAGTTTTCGTTTCATGTGGATGAGCCCAGAAATTACACAAAGTTCTGTGCGTTCTCTGGCAGTTTCAACAAACTCGAGGGAAAAACATGTTTAGCTTTAAGAATAAACACAGGTGTGAGGATATGAACACGGGTTTATCATTTTGCGGAGCCCAGAACAGAAAAAAAAAACATATCGACAGCTGTCCTCCATCTTAGATCTGTACATCCACTTCCTGATCATGAACGCAGCCTTGTGTGGGAGTTGTAGTCCACCAGGGATCATTTGTAGTCCAGTTTTAAAGCGGGTGCAGTCCTCAGGCATGAAATGTAAACCGCTTCCTCCAAAACCAAATGCATCCTGGGATTTGTACTCCTTTCCTGCAGCTATAGTCCACGTTAGCATGTTAGCATGGAGGAGGTGCGGTCTGTAGTCCTTTAGCGTGGCTGTAGTTCAAAGTTAGCATGGAGGAGGTGCGGTCTGTAGTCCTTGAGCGTGGCTGTAGTCCATGGAGTTAGCATGGAGGAGGTGGGGTTTGTAGTCCTTTAGCGCGGCTGTAGTCCATGGAGTTAGCATGGAGGAGGTGGGGTTTGTAGTCCTTTAGCATGGAGGAGGTGGGGTTTGTAGTCCTTTAGCGCGGCTGTAGTTCACCACGTTAGCATGGAAGAGGTGGGGTTTGTAGTCCTTTAGCGTGGCTGTAGTCCATGGAGTTAGCATGGAGGAGGTGGGGTTTGTAGTCCTTTAGCGCGGCTGTAGTCCATGGAGTTAGCATGGAGGAGGTGCGGTTTGTAGTCCTTTAGCATGGAGGAGGTGCGGTTTGTAGTCCTTTAGCATGGAGGAGGTGCGGTTTGTAGTCCTTTAGACGAGTGGTGGGTGACCATGGAGGATCATGGTTGTGTAGTCCTTTAGCGTGAGGGGGTGTGGGATTTGTAGTCCATTATTCATCATAGATATAGATATAGATTTATTTATTCATTATAATAATTTCTCTATTGAAGCCCTGAAAAGACTGTGTGTTGAGCCCCATCGTTTGAACTATGTACACACACACAAGTCTTATATTTACACACACACATCTTATATTTACACACACACATCTTATATTTACACACACACATCTTATAATTACACACACACACACACACATTTATCTCTCCAGTCAGAACCAATACATCCAGAAATCAAGATTCTATAAATAGAGAAGTTCGTCAAGAGTTCAGGGGGCGTGGCCTCGAGACGGCAAGGGGTGGGGGTCACTTTAGACCAGGTTTAGTCCGGGTTTAGAGGAGGTTTAGACCAGGTTTAGTCCAGGTTTAATCCAGGTTTAGACCGGGTTTAGTCCGGGTTTAGTCCAGGTTTAGTCCAGGTTTAGTCCGGGTTTAGAGGAGGTTTAGTCCAGGTTTAGTCCAGGTTTCGTCCAGGTTTAGACCGGGTTTAGTCCAGGTTTAGTCCGGGTTTAGAGGAGGTTTAGTCCAGGTTTAGTCCAGGTTTCGTCCAGGTTTAGACCGGGTTTAGTCCAGGTTTAGTCCAGGTTTAGTCCGGGTTTAGTCCGGGTTTAGAGGAGGTTTAGTCCAGGTTTCGTCCAGGTTTCGTCCAGGTTTAGACCAGGTTTAGTCCAGGTTTAGACCAGGTTTAGTCCAGGTTTAGTCCAGGTTTAGTCCAGGTTTAGTCCAGGTTTAGTCCAGGTTTAGTCCTCTTTCAGGCCTACTCTTTAGGGGGTGTGGGGTCAGGATGATGAGTATAAAGCTAGAGGAACCATGGATACTGTGGCAGTTGTGGCGACCATGTTGTGACTGTGGGAAGAGCAGAGTTGTGATAAAACACGTCACAGGTCTATTGCAGTTACAGTATTTTTTATGTCTCTACGCTGTCAGACACATTCATTCATAATTATCGTGTTTATCGAGTTTACGCACTATACAAACACAATGATGTTTATATAGTGAGAGCACAAAACGTCACATGTTGTAACAGGCGCTCTCCCTGTTAGTGCTGTTTGTTTTACAGTCACAACATGGCCGCCGGGACTGGGTGTGTTTCTGTAGGTTACCATGGCGATCATTCCTTCTAGTTTATATTCATACCGCATTGTTTTAGGCCATAGAAATCACAGAAGCCGCAGGTTTCCCTATACCACACACACGGAGCGTCTGTAGTGCGTCCTCAAGTGGCCGCTAACGTGTACTACACTTAACAGTTTGCTCGGCTCAAAACGGATGAACTGGGTTTAAACTCTGATCTTTACGTGTTTCGTCGGTTCTTGACTAAAGTGCAGTGTGTGCTCCAACACGGCGGCCATCTTGGGTGTGTGAGGTTCAGGTCTGCGGCGTCTGTGATTCCTGAGGTCTGCGCTCCTCAGGGGGGCGTTAGGGTGGTGCGGGGGTTTTAGGCACTCCTGGGGGAATAAGGGTGCTCCCGGTGGATGTTACAGGCGTCTGGGGACCTTGGCCTGTTTTTGGGGTAGTCGTTGGGGGATGTTATAGGCGCTCTGGGGTGTTTTTGGCGTACTCATCGGTGTTTTAGGGGTACTCGTTGGGGAGTGTTAGAGGCGCTCTTGTTGGGTGTTTCTCAGGTACTCATCAGGTGTTTTTGGGGTTCTCGTCAGGTGTTTCTGGGGAACTCGTCGGGTGTTTCTGGGGTAATCATTGGGTGTTTTTTGGGGTACTCGTCGGGTGACGTTAGAGGCGCTCTCGCTGAGGCACCCAGATGTAGGGTCCGCTCTGCTCCTCGATCACCACCTTCACGTGATGATACACCTCCTCGAAACTGTCCCCGCCCACGACCGCTGCAGAGGGAGGAGAAAGAACGTTAGATCATCAGGAGGGAGGAGAAAGAACATGAGAACAGCAGGAGGGAGGAGAAAGAACGTTAGATCATCAGGAGGGAGGAGAAAGAAACAGCAGAGACCAAACTCACCGGTGAAGCACTGGAGAAAGTCCTGCTCCAGTTTCAGAGCTCGGTCCAGAGCTTTTCGAGCCTGATCCTCAGACAAACGTTTGTTCAGATCTCTGCACAAAAACAACGTTTAAAACAAAAGAACAAGAACACGCGTGTTTAATATTATAAGAACAAGAACATGTGTATGTTAATTGAACACTGAGGTCAAACTGAGGTTAAACTGAGGTCAAACTGAGGACACTGAGGTCAAACTGAGGACACACTGAGGTCAAACTGAGGACACACTGAGGTCAAACTGAGGACACTGAGGTTAACCTGAGGTCAAACAGGTCAAACTGAGGTCAAACAGAGGTCACATTGAGGTCACACTGAGGTCCCATCATAGACCTTCTTAAATGCTGGTCAGACGAGTCACAGACTGAAGACGTGACGTCTCCACAGAGACCACGAGTGTCAGAGCAACCACAGAGCCAATCAGGAGAGAGGATGATGAAGGCCACGCCCCTTCAGCCCACACCACTGGTTTAACAGAGGGCGGACGCTTAGCACCTGTTGCTAACGCTAGCAGGAGTGACGAGGACAGAAGGACCTGATTTGTTTGTTCTTAAAACCCCAGGGTCAGGACTTAATGTCGTCACAGGTTTTATTTTCAGGTGTAGATCATTTCGGTCGATTGTGTGATTTCAATTTTTATTAGGCTCAGAAATTAGCATTAGCATTAGCATTAGCATTAGCCCTGACACACAAAGACATTTGTAAAGTATCCAACATGTTAGTGATGTCCACCAGCTCCCTGTCCACTGTCTGACCTCTAACCTCTGACCCCCTCAGGAGACATTACATGACAGAGGAAATGATCCGACTGTCCCTCCGACCAGAAACTCCCCACTGAGGCAGTTCACTCTGTGTTAAACAGCGCCCCCTGTGTCTGTCCCTGTGTCAGACTCATTCTGGTCTTAAATGTTCGTATTAACCCTCTACATGATCCTGGGCTTTTTATTTCACTATTCGCTCCTGTTAGCGTTAGCAACAGGTTTGATTGACAGCGTTGCTAAGCGTCCGCTCCCTGTTAAACCAGTGGTGTGGGCTGAAGGGGCGTGGCCTTCATCATCCTCTCTCCTGATTGGCTCTGTGGTTGCTCTGACACTCGTGGTCTCTGTGGAGACGTCACGTCTTCAGTCTGAAACACGCTGCTAGAAAAATGTGACTTTTAACATAAAACACACTGGGGTTGATTTGATTTCTGTGGTAAAACACGCTAAAAACACGCTCCTAGAACACGCTAATAGAACATGCTAATAGAACACGCTAATAGAACATGCTAATAGAACATGCTAATAGAACATGCTAATAGAACACTGACGTACAGGATGTTCTCGAGGGAGCGCGGTCGGATGAAGATGGCGATGGGGTGCAGCTGCGCCACCTGCAGGCGTCGGACGGCGTTGGCAGAAACGTCCAGGATACAGTGTTTCCCCTGAGAGTCAAACAAACGACAAACAACAAACATGTCACATGTACGACCGCCACAGGCACACGGGGACTAAACCCAGTCTTGGTGGGGTCTTTTTGGCTCAGGGGGGTCTAGCTGGACTAAACCCGGTCTTGGCGGGGTCTTTTTGGCTCAGGGGGGTCTAGCTGGACTAAACCCGGTCTTGGCGGGGTCTTTTCGGCACAGGGGGGTCTAGCTGGACTAAACCCGGTCTTGGCGGGGTCTTTTCGGCTCAGGGGGTCTAGTTGGACTAAACCCGGTCTTGGCGGGGTCTTTTCGGCTCAGGGGGTCTAGTTGGACTAAACCCGGTCTTGGCGGGGTCTTTTCGGCTCACCTGCTCGGCGACCTGTCTCACGCTCTGCACGCTGGTTCCGTACAGGTGACTGTTGTATTGCCCCGCCTCTATGAAGCGATGTGATTGGATGTCACGCTCCATCTGTTCCCGTGACGACACAAAGTGGTAGTCCCGCCCATCGATCTCGTAGTCCCGTCTCGGACGCGTCGTGTCTGCCAAAAAAGGGCAACAGGAAGTGAGACATCTACAGCCAATCATATTTAACACGGATGACATCACACTCAGTGACGTCAGGTGTGTGTTGTGTGTGTGTTGTCGTCTCAGTGAGTTCAGGTGTGTGTTGTTGTCGTCTCAGTGAGGTCAGGTGTGTGTTGTTGTCGTCTCAGTGAGGTCAGGTGTGTGTTGTTGTCGTCTCAGTGAGGTCAGGTGTGTGTTGTGTGTGTTGTTGTCTCAGTGAGGTCAGGTGTGTGTTGTGTGTGTTGTTGTCTCAGTGAGGTCAGGTGTGTGTTGTGTGTGTTGTTGTCTCAGTGAGGTCAGGTGTGTGTTGTATGTGTTGTTGTCTCAGTGAGGTCAGGTGTGTGTTGTGTGTGTTGTTGTCTCAGTGAGGTCAGGTGTGTGTTGTGTGTGTTGTTGTCGTCTCAGTGAGGTCAGGTGTGTGTTGTTGTCTCAGTGAGGTCAGGTGTGTGTTGTGTGTGTTGTTGTCTCAGTGAGGTCAGGTGTGTGTTGTGTGTGTTGTTGTCGTCTCAGTGAGGTCAGGTGTGTGTTGTTGTCTCAGTGAGGTCAGGTGTGTGTTGTTGTTGTTGGACATTTCAAAATCCAGTGTGAATAAAAAAGAACTGTGACCCCTGACCCCATCTGGAGTATGACATCATCACATTCTACAGTCTGAAAATGACCAGTTGACCCTTTGCAGATGATGTCATCCACATTCTCTGGGGGTGTGATGCTAACTGGAGGCACTGCTGTGTCTGAAGCTGTTACTTAAATTGGACTTTAATCTGAGATTTGGTCAAACACAATCTGACCATAAAGAGCTGATCTGTGCTGTTAAACAAGTCCCTCAGATATCACAGTCACACGCTAGCATTAGCATTAGCGTTAGCATTAGCATTAGCATTAGCATTAGCCAACAGTTTTTCAGTCTCATCTTTTTGTGTTAAATCAAATTCAGGACCATGAGCTCTTTAAATCACTGTTGTGTTTTTTATTGAGTTGGAACGTAAAATTCTTTTGTCAGTGTTAATGTGTGATTGTGTCTCCATGGTAACTGCTGAACATTCTATCATAGAGTTACATGTAGAACACCCCCAGTGTGATGTCACTGCAAAAAATCAAGGAGCGTCCTCAAGGAAAAACTGGTTCTTGCCCCCAACTGGGTCTGGACCGGGTCTAGACCGGGTCTGGGTCAGAACTCACGGGGGACGCAGGAGCCGAACTTGTCAGGGAACTCGGACAAAAGGTCGTCGTTGATCCGGTCTTTGGTGGGACCAAGGATTATAACAGGACGAGCGTAATCCACTGAAACACACAAAGAATCATCAATATAAACCAGGACTAAACAGGGACTAAACAGGGACTAAACAGGGACTAAACTAGGACTAAACAGGGACTAAACCAGGACTAAACCAGGAATAAACCGGGACTAAACAGGGACTAAACCAGGACTAAACCAGGACTAAACAGGGACTAAACCAGGACTAAACCAGGACTAAACCGGGACTAAACCAGGACTAAACAGGGACTAAACCAGGACTAAACCGAGACTAAACTAGGACTAAACCAGGACTAAACAGGGACTAAACCAGGACTAAACTGGGACTAAACCTGGACTAAACCTGGACTAAACCAGGACTAAACAGGGACTAAACAGGGACTAAACCAGGACTAAACCAGGACTAAACCGGGACTAAACCTGGACTAACCCGAAACTAAACCAGGACTAAACCAGGACTAAACAGGGACTCACCTTCGATCTGGGTGACGAGTTCGTAGCTGTGGACAAAACCTTCTCGACCTGAGGAAAATAAAGAGGTGACATTTGATGAATCCTGGTCTGGACCCAGGTCTAAACCAGGACTTGGTCTGGTCCTGGTGATTCAGACTCACCTTTGGTCTTCATACGGGCCCACTCTTTACGCTCGACTCTGCAATGAAACAGCACAAAGTTCAACAACGTCTCTGTTTAAGGGCCCACAGGACTCTAAAATGGGCCCACATTAAAGGGCCCACATTACTCTATTAAAGGGCCCACATTAAAGGGCCCACATTACTCTATTAAAGGGCCCACATTAAAGGGCCCACATGACTCTATTAAAGGGCCCACATTAAAGGGCCCACATGACTCTCCAGACACACAGGGCTAAATGAATGAAAGTGTTTTTGTCCAATCAGAGGTTTTCCAGTGTAACCCCACCCCCTCTGCCCCGCCCCCTCTGCCCCGCCCCCTCTGTACCTGTGCTTGGACGGCACGTAGCCCAGCTCCTCTAGCTCCCCCTGCTGGGTGAGTCGTCGCGCCTGCCACCACTCGTCATCACTGGAGTCGACCACATGAAGAACCTCCCCAAAGTTAAAGTCCAAGGCCTGAGACAGAACGCCGCAATCCCACTGTTTATCATAGTCAAAGAGCGCCCTGACCGGGGGGAGAGGGGGGGAGGAGGGGAGAGAGGCGTTAGGTGTTATCCTGCTGTAGATGCTGCGTCTCCTACAGGAGGTGCTGTACCTGATGTAGAAGGAGCGTGGGCTCCTCAGACTCCCAGAGCTGTTCATCATCTGCTCCCTCAGGTCATGGATCTTTGCCTCAAAACGACTGTACTCTGGAAAAAGTACATGAGTATATGAGTATATGAGTATATGAGTACATGAGTACATGAGTACATGAGTATATGAGTACATGAGTACATGAGTATATGAGTACATGAGTACATGAGTACATGAGTACATGAGTATATAAGTACATGAGTATATGAGTATATGAGTACATGAGTACATGAGTATATGAGTACATGAGTACATGAGTATATGAGTACATGAGTATATGAGTATATGAGTATATAAGTACATGAGTATATGAGTATATAAGTACATGAGTATATGAGTACATGAGTACATGAGTACATGAGTATATGAGTACATGAGTATATGAGTATATGAGTACATGAGTACATGAGTATATGAGTACATGAGTATATGAGTACATGAGTACATGAGTATATGAGTATATAAGTACATGAGTATATGAGTACATGAGTATATGAGTATATGAGTACATGAGTATATGAGTACATGAGTACATGAGTATATGAGTACATGAGTATATAAGTACACGAGTACATGAGTATATAAGTACATGAGTATATGAGTACATGAGTATATGAGTACATGAGTACATGAGTATATGAGTACATGAGTATATGAGTACATGAGTACATGAGTATATGAGTACATGAGTATATGAGTACACGAGTATATAAGTATGTGTGTACACGAGTATATGAGTATAAACAAGTACATATGTACACAAGTACTCAAGTACACAAATATACAAGTATATAAGTACTCAAGTATATAAGTCCGAGAGGAAAGGCTGTACATGGATCAATCTGATATCGATATCGGTATCATGGTATCGGTAACAGCTGCCAGACATTTATAGAGTATCGATCCTCCTCAGACTCACAGAGGAGGAGATAAAGCAGCTGAAGATGGTCTGAGATGGTCTGAGATGGTCTGAGATGGTCTCAGATGGTCTGAGACAGAGGTGCTTTTGTATCTGGTAACTTCCAACTAATACAACTGTTGGTCTTTTGGGCTGTATTTTTCTTGGACCTGGTCTGGAGAGTGGGAGGGCATCTGACTTACCTTCGGGTCTGTACTGGGCGAGGATGGTGACCGTCTGCCCGGCGTTCTTCAGAGCTGCAGCCGCCTGTTCATGAGTGGCATATCTGAGGTCCACACCGTTCACCTGGAACAGAAGAACATGAAGAGCATGAAGAACACGAGGAGCGTGAAGAACACGAGGAGCGTGAAGAACACGAGGAGCGTGAAGAACACGAGGAGCGTGAAGAACACGAGGAGCGTGAAGAACACGAGGAGCGTGAAGAACACGAGGAGCGTGAAGAACACGAGGAGCGTGAAGAACACGAGGAGCGTGAAGAACATGAGGAGCATGAAGAACACGAGGAGCATGAAGTACACGAGGAGCATGAAGTACACGAGGAGCATTAGGAACACGAGGGACAAGAACATTAAGAACAGGAGGAATGTGAGGAAAGTAAAGAACACATGGAACATGAGGATCATGAGGAACATAAGAAAAAGGTCTGAACCAGATCTAAACCTCGGTCTAACCCCGGACTATCCCAGTCTAATCCTGTTCTAAACCCGATCTAACCCTGGCCTTACTCCGGTCTAAACCCCAATCCAAACCTCGTCTAAACCCGGTCTACACCCACCCTAACCCGGGTCTAACCCCGGCCTGACCCCGGCCTGACCCCGGCCTGACCCCGGCCTGACCCTAGTCTGACCCCGGCCTGACCCCGGCCTGACCCCGACCTGACCCCGGCCTGACCCCGGCCTGACCCCAGACTCACAGACAGGATCTGGTCGCCCTTCCGTAGTTCTCCGCTGAGGTCGGCTGGTCCCCCCGACAAGATGAACGAGATAAAGATGCCCTCCCCGTCTTCTCCGCCCACGATGTTGAAGCCGAGTCCCGACGAGCCGCGCTGCACCACCACACGCCGCGGCTCGTCTCCCATCATGCACCGGGACACGGGTGAGTACCTGCGCGGGGGCGAGGGGGGAGGGAGGGCCGCCGGGTACTCACACATGTACTCTGGCTCCATGTATGCTGCAGAGACACAGAGAGTTAGACTGGACCTGGACTGGACCAGGACTGGACCTGGACTGGACCAGGACTGGACCTGGACTGGACCAGGGCTGGACCAGGGCTGGACCAGGGCTGGACCAGGGCTGGACCAGGACTGGACCAGGACTGGACCAGGGCTGGACCAGGGCTGGACCAGGGCTGGACCAGGACTGGACCAGGACTGGACCAGGACTAGGTTTAGTCCTGTTATAGTCCGGTTATAGTTCTGGTTTTCATCCGGACTCACAGCTGATGTCGGGGGGGCTGTATCTCTCTTGGGGCTGGGAGAAGTGTGACGGCGCCACCTTCAGGTAGACCACGTCTCCAGTGTTTTTCAGAGCCGCCACGGCGTCTTCGTGAAGGACGTCCTCTAGACACATGTGGTTTACCTGGGACCAGAACCAGATCAGGATCAGAACCAGACCCAAACAAACACCTGAGACCCAAGACCCCGCCCAAAACCCGACCAGAACCAGACCAAACCCAGACCAAAGAGAGAAAGACGTCCTCCAGGCACGTCAGGGACCAGAACCAGATCAGACATTCTGAGGTGCCAAGGAAAAGGCAGTTGACCGTGAGCGCCCCCTGTCTGTGGGTGTTTGAGGAGCTTTGAGAAAGTTCATGTTTTGAAAATAGAAAACTGTGTGTGTAAATACAGTCCAGCAAAAAAGTGTTTATTCATCCTCCAACTGTTCAAGTTCTCCCAAAAAGACAAGACGCCTGTAATTTTCATCATAGTTTCACTTCAACTATGAGACAGAAAGAAACGAGGGAATCACACTGTAGGATTTTTAAAGAATTAATTGGTAAATTCCTCGGTAAAATAAGTATTTGTCTCCTACAAACAATAAAGATCTGTGTCTCTCTCAGACCTGTACCTTCTTCTTTCAGAGGCTCCTCTGTCCTCCACTCGTTCTCTGTATTAATGGCCCCTGTTTGAACTCGTCCTCAGTATAAAAGACACATGTCCACAACCTCAAACAGTCAGACTCAAACTCCACTATGGACAAGACCAAAGAGCAAAGGAACCACAAACAAAACTGTAGACACCAGGCCCCGAACACTCAATCTGCAACAGGTAAGAGCTGGAGTCAACAAATCAACTGTGGAGCAAGTATTACAAAATGGAACAAGACCAAGACCTGGGGCTCCACCAAGATCTGACCCCGTGGGGTCAAAATGACACAAGAACAAAGAGCAAAAACCCCAGAACCACACGACCGAGTGAATGACCTGCAGAGAACTGGGACCAAAGTAACAAAGGGACCATCAGTAACACATGACACCACCAGGGACTCAAATCCTGCAGTGCCAGACGTGTCCCCTGATTAAGACAGGACATGTCCAGGCCCGTCTGAAGTTTGACAGAAGCATTTGGATGATCCAGAAGAGGATTGGGACAATGTCACATGGTCAGATCAAACCAAAATACAACTTTTTGTTAAAAACTCAACTTGTGTTTGGAAGAGAAAGAATGCAGAGTCTCATCCAAAGAACATCAGACCTACTGTGAATCATGAGGGTGGAAACATCATGCTTTGGGGCTGTTTTTCTTTAAATGGACCAGGACGACTGATCTGTGTAAAGGAAATAATGAACGGGGCCATGTATCGTGAGATTTTGAGTGAAAACCTCCTTCCATCAGTGAGGACATTGAAGATGAAACGTGTCTGGGTCTTTCAGCGTCACAATGATCCAAACACATCGCCCGGGCAACGAAGGAGAGGCTTCATAAACAGCATTTCAAGGTCCTGGAGTGGCCCAGTCTCCAGATCTCAACCCCATAGAAAATCTTTGGAGGGAGTTGAAAGTCCATGTTGTCCCAAAACATCACTGCTCTAGAGGAGATCTGCAGGAGGAACGGACCAAACTACAGCAACAGAGAAAACCTCTGGAGACAGAAAACGACCTGTCACTGCAACAAAGAGAATGTAACAAAGTATGAGACGAACTTTTGTTATTGACCAAATACTTATTTTACAACATCATTTGGAAATCAATCCATTAAAAATCCTACAGTGTGATTTCCTGGATCTTTCATTCTGTCTCATAGTTGAAGTGAAACTATGATGAAAATCACAGGCGTCTCATCTTTTTAAGTGGAAGAACTGGAACAACTGGAGGAAGAATAAAGACTTTTTTGCCCCACTGTGTGTGTGTGTGTGTATATGTGTGTGTATGGGTGTGGGGTGTGTGTGTGTGTGTGTGTGTGTGTAGTACTCACGGCCAGGATCTTGTCCCCGATGCAGAGTCGTCCATCGCGGTGCGCGGCTCCGCCCTCGATGATCTTGGTCACGTAGATGCTGTTGTCTCCAGGAACATGCTGATTCCCCACTCCCCCAGCAATACTGAAGCCCAGCCCTGAAACAGACCAGAACCAGGTCTAAACCAGGTCTGAACCAGGTCTAAACTAGGTCTAAACTAGGTCTAAACCAGGTCTAAACCAGGACTAAACCAGGTCTAAACCAGGACTAAACCAGGTCTAAACCAGGTCTAAACCAGGTCTAAACCAGGACTAAACCAGGTCTAAACCAGGACTAAACCAGGTCTAAACCAGGACTAAACCAGGTCTAAACCAGGACTAAACCAGGTCTAAACCAGGTCTAAACCAGGACTAAACCAGGTCTAAACCAGGACTAAACCAGGACTAAACCAGGTCTAAACCAGGTCTAAACCAGGTCTAAACCAGGTCTAAACCAGGACTAAACCAGGTCTAAACCAGGACTAAACCAGGACTAAACCAGGTCTAAACCAGGTCTAAACCAGGTCTAAACCAGGACTAAACCAGGTCTAAACCAGGACTAAACCAGGTCTAAACCAGGACTAAACCAGGTCTAAACCAGGTCTAAACCAGGTCTAAACCAGGTCTAAACCAGGTCTAAACCAGGACTAAACCAGGTCTAAACCAGGACTAAACCAGGTCTAAACCAGGTCTAAACCAGGACTAAACCAGGACTAAACCAGGTCTAAACCAGGTCTAAACCAGGTCTAAACCAGGTCTAAACCAGGACTAAACCAGGTCTAAACCAGGTCTAAACCAGGTCTAAACCAGGACTAAACCAGGTCTAAACCAGGACTAAACCAGGTCTAAACCAGGACTAAACCAGGTCTAAACCAGGACTAAACCAGGTCTAAACCAGGTCTAAACCAGGTCTAAACCAGGTCTAAACCAGGTCTAAACCAGGTCTAAACCAGGTCTAAACCAGGTCTAAACCAGGACTAAACCAGGTCTAAACCAGGTCTAAACCAGGTCTAAACCAGGTCTAAACCAGGTCTAAATCTAGTCTCGGTCTCACCTTTGGGTCCTTTGAAGAGCTTGATCTGTGTGGCGCGCTCCTGAGGGGGGCGCCGGCGCAGCACGTACAGTCGCACCACTGGCCCCGCCTCTTTCAGCGCTTCCACGGCAACGGAGTGTGTGACCTCACGCACGTCCACGTCATTCACGAACACGATCGAGTCGTTCACCCTGATGACATCACAGTGACATCATCAGAGAGGCTTGGACTTTAGTCCTGGTTTAGTCCCTGTCCAGTCCCGGTCTAGTCCCGGTCTAGTCCCAGTCCAGTCCTGGTCCAGTCCCGGTCCAGGCCCCGGTCCAGGCCCCGGTCTAGTCCCCGTCCAGTCCTGGTCTAGTCCCGGTCTAGACCCGGTCTAGTCCCGGTACAGACCCGGTCCAGTCCCGGTCCAGTCCCGGTCCAGTCCCGGTCCAGTCCCGGTCCAGTCCCGGTCCAGTCCCGGTCCAGTCCCGGTCCAGGCCCGGTCCAGACCCGGTCCAGTCCCGGTCTTACCTCAGTCTGCCGTCCTGGCTGGCGGCTCCTCCTGGGATGATTTTGGTGATGAAGATACTGGGGTCGTCTCCGATGTGAGGATTATCTGTCCCTCCTGCGATGGAGAAGCCCAAGCCCGAGTTCCCCTGGAACCAGACCAGAACCGGGTCAGAACCAGACCAGAACTAGACCAGAACCAGACCAGAACCAGGTCAGAACCAGACCAGAACCAGGGCAAGAGCTGGTCAGGACTAAGACTGGATCAGGACCAGAGTCAGAGGAGCAGAGACAGAGGAGCAGAGACAGAGGAGCAGAGGAGCAGAGCCAGAGGAGCAGAGACAGAGGAGCAGAGGAGCAGAGACAGAGGAGCAGAGACAGAGGAGCAGAGGAGCAGAGACAGAGGAGCAGAGACAGAGGAGCAGAGACAGAGGAGCAGAGAAGCAGAGACAGAGGAGCAGAGACAGAGGAGCAGAGGAGCAGAGACAGAGGAGCAGAGACAGAGGAGCAGAGGAGCAGAGACAGAGGAGCAGAGACAGAGGAGCAGAGACAGAGGAGCAGAGAAGCAGAGACAGAGGAGCAGAGACAGAGGAGCAAAGGAGCAGAGCCAGAGGAGCAGAGACAGAGGAGCAGAGACAGAGGAGCAGAGACAGAGGAGCAAAGGAGCAGAGCCAGAGGAGCAGAGACAGAGGAGCAGAGACAGAGGAGCAGAGACAGAGGAGCAGAGACAGAGGAGCAGAGGAGCAGAGACAGAGGAGCAGAGACAGAGAAGCAGAGACAGAGGAGCAGAGGAGCAGAGACAGAGGAGCAGAGGAGCAGAAACAGAGGAGCAGAGGAGCAGAGCCAGAGGAGCAGAGCCAGAGGAGCAGAGGAGCAGAGACAGAGGAGCAGAGACAGAGAAGCAGAGGAGCAGAGACAGAGGAGCAGAGGAGCAGAGCCAGAGGAGCAGAGGAGCAGAGACAGAGGAGCAGAGACAGAGAAGCAGAGGAGCAGAGACAGAGGAGCAGAGGAGCAGAGACAGAGGAGCAGAGACAGAGAAGCAGAGACAGAGGAGCAGAGGAGCAGAGACAGAGGAGCAGAGGAGCAGAAACAGAGGAGCAGAGGAGCAGAGCCAGAGGAGCAGAGCCAGAGGAGCAGAGGAGCAGAGACAGAGGAGCAGAGACAGAGAAGCAGAGGAGCAGAGACAGAGGAGCAGAGGAGCAGAAACAGAGGAGCAGAGGAGCAGAGCCAGAGGAGCAGAGCCAGAGGAGCAGAGGAGCAGAGACAGAGGAGCAGAGACAGAGAAGCAGAGGAGCAGAGACAGAGGAGCAGAGGAGCAGAGCCAGAGGAGCAGAGGAGCAGAGACAGAGGAGCAGAGACAGAGAAGCAGAGGAGCAGAGACAGAGGAGCAGAGGAGCAGAGCCAGAGGAGCAGAGCCAGAGGAGCAGAGCCAGAGGAGCAGAGACAGAGGAGCAGAGACAGAGGAGCAGAGACAGAGGAGCAGAGACAGAGGAGCAGAGGAGCAGAGACAGAGGAGCAGAGACAGAGGAGCAGAGACAGAGGAGCAGAGGAGCAGAGACAGAGGAGCAGAGGAGCAGAGACAGAGGAGCAGAGACAGAGGAGCAGAGGAGCAGAGACAGAGGAGCAGAGACAGAGGAGCAGAGGAGCAGAGACAGAGGAGCAGAGGAGCAGAGACAGAGGAGCAGAGACAGAGGAGCAGAGGAGCAGAGACAGAGGAGCAGAGGAGCAGAGGAGCAGTACCCGTTCCAGTGTGATCTCCTCGTACTCCAGTTCTCCGTCAGACCCGTTCATCTGAAACAGAAACAGACTCATTAAACTCCTCATCCTCGGCCTGTCGCCACGGCAACAGCAGCTGTCGAGAGGTTACCACGGCAACTGCATCACCGTCACCCAGGCAACGACATCTCCTCTATCACTCCATCACCCACACAGAACCAGGACTGAACCAGGACTGAACCAGGACAGAACCAGGACAGAACCAGGACTGAACCAGGACTGAACCAGGACTAAACCAGGACAGAACCAGGACTGAACCAGGACAGAACCAGGACTAAACCAGGACTGAACCAGGACTGAACCAGGATTAAACCAGGATTAAACCAGGACTAAACCAGGACTAAACCAGGATAGAACCAGGACTGAACCAGGACTGAACCAGGACAGAACCAGGACTGAACCAGGACAGAACCAGGACAGAAGCAGGACAGAACCAGGACTGAACCAGGACAGAACCAGGACTGAACCAGGACTGAACCAGGACTAAACCAGGACAGAACCAGGACTGAACCAGGACAGAACCAGGACTAAACCAGGACTGAACCAGGTCTAAACCAGGACTGAACCAGGACTGAACCAGGACTAAACCAGGATTAAACCAGGACTAAACCAGGACTAAACCAGGATAGAACCAGGACTGAACCAGGACTGAACCAGGACAGAACCAGGACTGAACCAGGACAGAACCAGGACAGAACCAGGACTGAACCAGGACAGAACCAGGACAGAACCAGGACAGAACCAGGACTGAACCAGGACTAAACCAGGACAGAACCAGGACTAAACCAGGACAGAACCAGGACTGAACCAGGACTGAACCAGGACTAAACCAGGACTAAACCAGGACTAAACAGAACTAAACCAGGACTAAACCAGGACTGAACCAGGACTAAACCAGGACTAAACCAGGACTAAACCAGGACTAAACCAGGACTAAACCAGGACTGAACCAGGACTAAACCAGGACTAAACCAGGACTAAACCAGGACTGAACCAGGACTAAACCAGGACTGAACCAGGACTAAACCAGGACTAAACCAGGACTAAAGGCTTTAACAGGGACAGAGGATTGTTCTATTTTTACAGAACAAGAAAAACGTCTTTAGTCTCAAACACATGAATTATTCAGGAGCCACACACAGATGCCCTCCCCGTGTGTCAGATTGTGTCAGATGCCCTCCCCGTGTGTCAGATTGTGTCAGATGCCCTCCCCGTGTGTCAGATGCCCTCCCCGTGTGTCAGATTGTGTCAGATGCCCTCCCCGTGTGTGTGTGTGTGTGTGTGTGTGAGACTCAGGAGCAGCTGTCAGCCCAGAGAGAGAGAGAGAGAGAGAGAGTTATGTAACAGTTATGAAGGAGGAGAGAAAAGAGGGAGAGACAAGGAGCAGAGAGACAGAAGGAAAGAGAAAGAATGGAGAGAGGAGAGAGAGGAGATAGAAGAGGAGATAAAAGAGGAGGGAGAGGAGGGAGAGGAGGGAGAGGAGGAGGAAAAAGTCATCTAAAGTGAGAGGTAATTACAGCGGCACATTTCCCATGATGCCTCAGTGTGATTCTGTGTTAGATTTAAATGAATGTTAGCTTTAGCCGCTGTTAGCACCTTTTAATGCTAATGCTAATGCTACTCTGGTGAAGGGGGTGTGTCCCATCTGGGTTCAGTCCCGGTTTAGTCCTGGTTTAGTCCTGGTTCAGTCCTGGTTTAGTCCTGGTTTAGTCCTGGTTTAGTCCTGGTTTAGTCCTGGTTTAGTTCAGTTCAGAAGGAGAGATGAGAGATGGGGTGGAGGTAAAAGAGGAGGAGAGGGGGATGGAGGTAAAAGAGGAGGAGAGGGGGGTGGAGGTAAAAGAGGAGGAGAGGGGGGTGGAGGTAAAAGAGGAGGAGAGGGGGGTGGAGGTAAAAGAGGAGGAGAGGGGGTGGAGGTAAAAGAGGAGGAGAGGGGGTGGAGGTAAAAGAGGAGGAGAGGGGGGTGGAGGTAAAAGAGGAGGAGAGGGGGATGGAGGTAAAAGAGGAGGAGAGGGGGATGGAGGTAAAAGAGGAGGAGAGGGGGTGGAGGTAAAAGAGGAGGAGAGGGGGGTGGAGGTAAAAGAGGAGGAGAGGGGGGTGGAGGTAAAAGAGGAGGAGAGGGGGGTGGAGGTAAAAGAGGAGGAGAGGGGGATGGAGGTAAAAGAGGAGGAGAGGGGGGTGGAGGTAAAAGAGGAGGAGAGGGGGGTGGAGGTAAAAGAGGAGGAGAGGGGGGTGGAGGTAAAAGAGGAGGAGAGGGGGATGGAGGTAAAAGAGGAGGAGTTACCAGGAGTCTCTGTCGGTGGCGTTTGGCGCGGCGAACGTTGTTGATGAAACGGCGACCCATCTTTTTGGCGTACCACACCGATACAAACATGCCTCCTACTCCTACCTCCTAGATCCTACCTCCTACACCCTACCCCCTAGATCCTACCTCCTAGACCTTACCTCCTAGATCCTACCTCCTAGATCCTACCTCCTTGATCCTACCTCCTTGATCCTACCTCCTTGATCCTACCTCCTAGATCCTACCTCCTAGATCCTACCTCCTAGATCCTACCTCCTAGACCCTACCTCCTAGACCCTACCTCCTTGATCCTACCTCCTAGACTCTATCTCCTAGATCCTATCTCCTAGATCCTACCTCCTAGATCCTGCCTTCTACCTCCTAGATCCTACCTCCTCAATCCCACCTCCTAACTTCTAGATCCTACCTCTTAGGTCCTCCCTCTTAACTGCTACTTCCTAGCTCCTACCTCCTATGTCCTACCTCCTAGCCCCTACTCCTAACTTGTACTTAGCCTCCTTGTCTCCTAGTTCCTGCCTCTTCGTCTCCTACCTCCTAGCTCCTACCTCGTACCTAGCCTCCTCGTCTCCTAGTTCCTACCTCTTTGTCTCCTACCTCCTAGCTCCTATCTCCTACCTGGCCGCCTCGTCTCCTCGTCTCCTCTGTCCTTCTGTTACATAAATCTCACGCCATCGCAAACGCAGCCTCAGAAATGTCCAAGAGCGACGCGGCAACGCACACATCCGAATGAACGAGAGAGCGAGGAGGAGGAGAGAGGGAGGGAAAACAGAGGGATGTCTCGAGGCAAAAGAGAAGAGAGAGAGAGACGGAGGGGGTGGAGCGGCGAAAGAAAAGAAGCCACACAAAAGATGTGATATGTCAAATAAAAATGGAAGGATGAGGGAGGAGAGCAGGGGCGAGCGAGAGAAGGATGCACGATGAAAGGAGGAGAGAGAAAGAAAAAAAGCTCTGAGCAGACGGAGGGAAAGAATGGAAATGAATGAGCGAGCGAAGGACGAGAGCACAGGGGAGAGAGAAAGTGAGAGAGGGGCGGGGGAGGAGCGAGAGGAGAGGGAAAAGAGAGAGAGGGAAAAGAGAGGGAGGAGCGAGAGGAGAGAGGGAAAGAGAGGGAGGAGAGGAAAAGGAAGAGAGTTTGGTCTAGTCCTGGTTTATTTCTGCTTTAGTCCTGGTTTAGTCCTGGTTTAGTCCTGGTTTAGTCCTGGTTCAGTCCTGGTTTAGTCCTGGTTCAGTCCTGGTTTAGTCCTGGTTTAGTCCTGGTTTAGTCCTGGTCTAGTCCTGGTTTATTTCTGCTTTAGTCCTGGTTTAGTCCTGGTTTAGACCCGGTTCAGTCCTGGTTTAGTCCTGGTTTAGTCCTGGTTTAGTCCTGGTTCAGTCCTGGTTTAGTCCTGGTTCAGTCCTGGTTTAGTCCTGGTTTAGTCCTGGTTCAGTCCTGGTTTAGTCCTGGTTTAGTCCTGGTTTAGTCCTGGTTTAGTCCTGGTTTAGTCCCGGTCTAGTCTTGGTTATATTTCACACAGGGCCTGAGGACCCGCCCACTCTGTGATGTCACCGCCCACAGAGAGAGAGGCCTGTCGCCACGGCAACCAGTGCCAGAGGAAAGGAAACGAGGAGATAGGACACGAGGAAGAAATATATGAAGAGATTATTACAACGGCAGAGTGGTTATCCTGTCCCCTCCTCTCAGGTGTTGGTTCAGTCCTGGTTCCGTCCTGGTTCCGTCCTGGTTCTGTTCTGGTTCTGTCCTGGTTCCGTCCTGGTTCAGTCCTGGTTCCGTCCTGGTTCAGTCCTGGTTCCGTCCTGGTTCCGTTCTGGTTCTGTCCTGGTTCTATCCTGGTTCCGTCCTGGTTCAGTCCTGGTTCCGACCTGGTTCTGTCCTGGTTTAGTCCTGGTTCAGTCCTGGTTCCATCCTGGTTCCATCCTGGTTCTGTACTGGTTCTGTCCTGGTTCAGCCCTGGTTCTGTCCTGGTTCAGTCCTGGTTCAGTCCTGGTTCAGTCCTGGTTCCATCCTGGTTCCATCCTGGTTCTGTACTGGTTCTGTCCTGGTTCAGTCCTGGTTCAGTCCTGGTTCTGTCGTGGTTCAGTCCCGGTTCAGTCCTGGTTCCATCCTGGTTCTGTCCTGGTTCAGTCCTGGTTCAGTCCTGGTTCTGTCCTGGTTCAGTCCTGGTTCCGTCCTGGTTCCGTCCTGGTTCTGTCCTGGTTCAGTCCTGGTTCTGTCCTGGTTCTGTCCTGGTTCTGTTCTGGTTCTGGAGGTTGTGGGTTAGACTCCTGCTCTCTTCTTGTCTCTGGGTTGTATTTTTAGCTCTCGTTGTTATTTCGGTCTCTCTTAAAATATCTCCTGGAGCTTTGTTCATAAATGCGTCTCAAAATCAAACAGTGGCAGCGCAGCAACATCCCACCGAGGTGTTCTGCATGTATGTCTACGGCCGAATGTTCAGCCGTTACCACGGTGACACTATGAAAAAAGTGAATTAAAAAGTGATTTAAAGAGCTCATGTTAGAGTTTGATTTTACACAAAAAGGTGTTAGCTGTTGGCTAATGCTAATGCTAATGCTAATGCTAGCTTGTGACTGTGATGTCATTACAGGGGGACTTGTTTCACAGCACAGACTGGTGTAGTTCAGATAAATCAGCTCTTTATGGTCACACTGTGTTAAAATAAAACTCAGATTAAAGTCTAAGACGCCTCAGACAAAGCAGTGCCTCCAGTTAGCATCACCACAGACAGTGGATGACATCAGCAGCACAGTAACTACAGTGGTATCAGGTCCTGTGTAGTACTCAGAGTATAGTACAGTGTGTTCACAGTGCGGTTTAACGTCTGTGATTTTTGTGACATTTGATGAGAACCACATTTAAAACAAGAAACACATTCAGAACAAGAACCACATTCAGAACAAGAACCACATTCAGAACAAGAACCACATTCACAAGAACCACATTCAGAACAAGAACCACATTCAAAACAAGAACCACATTCAGAACAAGAACCACATTCAGAACAAGAACCACATTCAGAACAAGAACCACATTCAGAACAAGAACCACATTCACAAGAACCACATTCAAAACAATATGAATCGAGATTTGAAAATGTGTCTGTTCAGTTTGTCAACTGATTGAATAAAGAGTCTGTACGAGGCTCCGCCCAGAAGCCTCACCCACGCTCCACGTGACAATCCTCCATAAATAAACAAAAACATGACACAAACTGTGCACTATGACGTGACAAACCTGGTGTGATGTGCAGTAGTTTCATTAGTGCGATGCAGCTGAGTGTGATAGTGCTCTGAAGGGGGAGGGGCTTAGCACAGAGAGCAAAGGGAGGAGAGACTCAGAGCGACAGAAATGAAAGTGAAACTTATAAAACTTGTTAATGTGATGTGTTACAGTTAATACCCCACAGAGGTAAATACCTCCTCTTTAATACCCCACAGAGGTAAATACCTCCTCTTTAATACCCCACAGAGGTAAATACCTCCTCTTTAATACCCCACAGAGGTAAATACCTCCTCTTTAATACCCCACAGAGGTAAATACCTCCTCTTTAATACCCCACAGAGGTAAATACCTCCTCTTTAATACCCCACAGAGGTAAATACCTCCTCTTTAATACCCCACAGAAGTAAATACCTCCTCTTTAATACCCCACAGAGGTAAATACCTCCTCTTTAATACCCCACAGAGGTAAATACCTCCTCTTTAATACCCCACAGAAGTAAATACCTCCTCTTTAATACCCCACAGGAGTAAATACCTCCTCTTTAATACCCCACAGGAGTAAATACCTCCTCTTTAATACCCCACAGAGGTAAATACCTCCTCTTTAATACCCCACAGAGGTAAATACCTCCTCTTTAATACCCCACAGAGGTAAATACCTCCTCTTTAATACCCCACAGAGGTAAATACCTCCTCTTTAATACCCCACAGAGGTAAATACCTCCTCTTTAATACCCCACAGAGGTAAATACCTCCTCTTTAATACCCCACAGAAGTAAATACCTCCTCTTTAATACCCCACAGGAGTAAATACCTCCTCTTTAATACCCCACAGGAGTAAATACCTCCTCTTTAATACCCCACAGAGGTAAATACCTCCTCTTTAATACCCCACAGAAGTAAATACCTCCTCTTTAATACCCCACAGAGGTAAATACCCCCGCTGTAAAGTGCAGTTCTAGTGTGTGTATAATCCTGGACACAGAGGTGGGTGAAGTGTCTTGCCAAAGGACACGAGAACATCAGTGTGCAGTAGAAGCAACAGTATTCGTAGTATTTGTAGTACTCACAGCAGCAGAAGTAGTAGTAACAGTACTGGTATGATTTGCAGTAGTAGTATTGACTCACAGTGAGGGGCGGGTGTGCGTATCCGTCGAGTCGTGTGTGGGGGGTGTGGTCTGAGCTGCGTCCGTGCGTCATGTGACCGGGGCTGGGGTCAAGGGGCGGTGTCTCATCGTCATGGTAACGGTACTTCTGCAACAAGAAATACATACAAGTGTAAACATTTGACCCATCCTCCAGTGTCTCTGGGTTAAACCTGCATTTGACCCGTCCTCCAGTGTCTCTGGGTTAAACCTGCATTTGACCCGTCCTCCAGTGTCTCTGGGTTAAACCTGCATTTGACCCATCCTCCAGTGTCTCTGAACGACTGTCACTGGAGGATTTGACTCATGGTGCAAGTTTTTAGAACCAGGACTAAACCAGGACTAAACCAGGACTGAACCAGGACTAAACCAGGACTGAATCAGGACTGAACCAGGACTAAACCAGGACTGAACCAGGACTGAACCAGGACTAAACCAGGACTAAACCAGGACTGAACCAGGACTAAACCAGGACTGAATCAGGACTGAACCAGGACTAAACCAGGACTGAACCAGGACTGAACCAGGACTAAACCAGGACTAAACCAGGACTGAACCAGGACTAAACCAGGACTGAATCAGGACTGAACCAGGACTAAACCAGGACTGAACCAGGACTGAACCAGGACTGAACCAGGACTAAACAGGACTAAACCAGGACTAAACCAGGACTAAACCAGGACTGAACCAGGACTAAACCAGGACTGAACCAGGACTGAACCAGGACTAAACCAGGACTAAACCAGGACTGAACCAGGACTGAACCAGGACTAAACCAGGACTAAACCAGGACTAAACCAGGACTGAACCAGGACTAAACCAGGACTGAACCAGGACTAAACCATCAGGACTCCATTTGGACCAGAACACAGAACCAGACTAAAGCAACACGTACCTCCAAACAGGTTTATACCGGGACCTGCTTGGATTCAGCCCTAAACCGGGACTAAACCGGGACTAAACCCGGACTAAACCAGGTCTAAACCAGGACTAAACCAGGACAGACACAAGGTCTAAATCAGAACTAAACCAGGACTAACTCGAGGCTTGCTCAGCTCTGAACCGGGACGACACTGTACCGCGTCAAAATCTGGACTAGACCAGAACCAGACCGGGACCAGACCGGGACCAGACCGGGACCAGACCGGGACTAGACCGGGACCACGTGCCGTACCTTGGTGGTGACGATGCAGAGACAGTCCATGTCCCCATCACGCGCCCTCACATCCTCCTCGTTCCCTCCTTCCTCGCTCGCGTCCTTCCTTCCTTCTTTCCTCCCTTCCTCGTTTCCTCGTCTCCTCGCGCGCGCCCCCGTCTCTCGTGAATGGCGGGAGATCGCGGTGAATGGCGGTAAAATGGGGCTGCGCTCGCGCCTCTTTCCCTTTTTTTCCGCTTTTATTTATTTATTTTCTGTTATTTATTTGATTCTCTTTGGGAGGGATGGGGAGGTGTTGCCATGGAAACCTGCAGCTGTTGCCCCGGTGACGCTGCTGCAGCTGTTTCCAGGCAACAGGAGGCTGTAGGAGCGAGGAGACAAGGAGCTAGGACACGAGGAGAGAGGAGATGAGGAGAGAGGAGATGAGGAGACGAGGAGACGAGGAGAGAGGAGATGAGGAGAGAGGAGATGAGGAGACGAGGAGAGAGGAGATGAGGAGACGAGGAGCTAGGACACGAGGAGAGAGGAGATGAGGAGAGAGGAGATGAGGAGACGAGGAGACGAGGAGAGAGGAGATGAGGAGAGAGGAGATGAGGAGACGAGGAGAGAGGAGATGAGGAGACGAGGAGCTAGGACACGAGGAGAGAGGAGATGAGGAGACGAGGAGAGAGGAGATGAGGAGAGAGGAGATGAGGAGAGAGGAGAGGAGGAGCTAGGACACGAGGAGAGAGGAGACGAGGAGCTAGGAGAGGAGGAGAGAGGAGATGAGGAGAGAGGAGATGAGGAGACGAGGAGAGAGGAGATGAGGAGAGAGGAGACGAGGAGCTAGGACATGAGGAGACGAGGAGCTAGGAGAGGAGGAGAGAGGAGATGAGGAGAGAGGAGAGGAGGAGCTAGGACACGAGGAGAGAGGAGACGAGGAGCTAGGACACAAGGAGAGAGGAGAGGAGACAAGGACAGAGGAGAGGAGATGAGGAGAGAGGAGACAAGGAGCTAGGACACGAGGAGAGAGGAGATGAGGAGAGAGGAGACGAGGAGCTAGGACACGAGGAGCTAGGAGAGAGGAGACGAGGCGCTAGGAGACGAGGAGAGGGGAGATGAGGAGAGAGGAGATGAGGAGACAAGGAGCTAGGAGACGAGGAGAGAGGAGATGAGGAGAGAGGAGATGAGGAGACAAGGAGCTAGGAGACGAGGAGAGAGGAGATGAGGAGAGAGGAGATGAGGAGACGAGGAGAGAGGAGATGAGGAGAGAGGAGATGAGGAGACGAGGAGAGAGGAGATGAGGAGAGAGGAGACGAGGAGCTAGGACACGAGGAGAGAGGAGATGAGGAGACGAGGAGAGAGGAGATGAGGAGAGAGGAGACGAGGAGAGAGGAGATGAGGAGAGAGGAGACGAGGAGCTAGGACATGAGGAGAGAGGAGATGAGGAGACGAGGAGCTAGGAGAGGAGGAGAGAGGAGATGAGGAGAGAGGAGAGGAGGAGCTAGGACACGAGGAGAGAGGAGACGAGGAGCTAGGACACAAGGAGAGAGGAGAGGAGACAAGGACAGAGGAGAGGAGATGAGGAGAGAGGAGACAAGGAGCTAGGACACGAGGAGAGAGGAGATGAGGAGAGAGGAGACGAGGAGCTAGGACACGAGGAGCTAGGAGAGAGGAGACGAGGCGCTAGGAGACGAGGAGAGGGGAGATGAGGAGAGAGGAGATGAGGAGACAAGGAGCTAGGAGACGAGGAGAGAGGAGATGAGGAGAGAGGAGATGAGGAGACAAGGAGCTAGGAGACGAGGAGAGAGGAGATGAGGTGCTAGGAGACAAGGAGATAGGACACGAGAAGAGAGGAGATGAGGTGCTAGGAGAGAGGAGACGAGGAGGATGCTGTGTTTGCTCCAGTTCTGGGCCCAGGCAGAGTCCAGATCCAAACCAGGTCCTGGTCCAGGACTACACCTCACAGACCAGAGTCTGGACCAGGACGGACCTGAATCGGACCAGGGCCATGGTCCAGACCGTCATCTCTGAGGGTCTGGGAATCAAACCTGAAACCTTGTGGCTGTGGGTCGTGTAAACCAGGTCTAAACCAGAACTAAACCGGGACTAAACCAGGACTAAACCAGGACTAAACCAGGTCTAAACCAGAACTAAACCGGGACTAAACCAGGACTAAACCAGGACTAAACCAGGACTAAACCGGGACTAAACCAGGACTAAACCAGGACTAAACCAGGACTAAGCCAGGTCTAAACCAGGACTAAACCAGGACTAAACGGGGACAGGGTCTTACTTGGTCTGTCTCGTCAGGGTTCGTCTGGTTCTCGTTGACGGTCAGCTCATAAAACTCCTGGATATCTGCAGAGAGAGACCCGGTCAGGAACCAGGACTAAACCAGGACTAAACCGGGACTAAACCAGGACTTACCGAGCAGAGCCTGGAAGAGGTCACTCTGAAAAACATTGAGAAGTTTCTCTGCGCGACCTTTGACCTCTTCATTTTGTGCCGCCGCCTCCATCAGAGCCTTCTCCGTGTCTGAGCAAGAGAGACATGTGAAGAACCAGACCAGGACTAAACCAGGACTAAACCAGGACTAAACCGGGACTGAACCAGGACTGAACCAGGACTGAACTTGGACTAGACCGGGACTAAACCAGGACTAAGCCAGGACTAGACCGGGACTAAACCAGGACTGAACCAGGACTAAACCAGGACTAGACCGGGACTAAACCAGGACTAAACCAGGACTAGACCAGGACTAAACCAGGACTAAACCAGGACTGAACCACGACTGAAACAGGACTAAACCAGGACTAAACCAGGACTTTATCAGGACTAAACCAGGATTCCTTTTTTAGTCCTGCTTTAGTCCTGGTTTAGTCCTAGTTTAGTCCTAGTTTAGTCCTGGTCTAGTCCTAGTTTAGTCCTGGTCTAGTCCTGGTTTAGTCCTGGTCTAGTCCTGGTCTAGTCCTGGTTTAGTCCTGGTTCAGTTCTGGGTTAGTCAGAGTAAATGTTGTGTTACCTTCTCGTTTCAGGGGCATGTCGACGACTCATCAAACAAATCCTCTTTAGGGATTTAACTGCAAAGCACCATGGGAAATGGAGTCCACACAGACAGGCAGTGTGGGGGATGTAGTCTGAACCACACACAGCCCTGTGTCAGATGCCCTCCCGTCCTGTCCCTGTGTCAGATGCCCTCCCGTCCTCCTGTCCCTGTGTCAGATGCCCTCCCGTCCTCCTGTCCCTGTGTCAGATGCCCTCCCGTCCTCCTGTCCCTGTGTCAGATGCCCTCCCCTCCTGTCCCTGTGTCAGATGCCCTCCCCTCCTGTCCCTGTGTCAGATGCCCTCCCGTCCTCCTGTCCCTGTGTCAGATGCCCTCCCGTCCTCCTGTCCCTGTGTCAGATGCCCTCCCGTCCTGTCCCTGTGTCAGATGCCCTCCCATCTTCCTGTGTTAGACTGAGATCTACAGGTCTGTAGTTAATCTGCACATGTTGTGCTGTGTCAGATGCCCTCCCACATGTTCACCTCTGTGTGACCCCAGACACCAGCTGAACTTGACCTCTGTGTGACCCCAGACACCAGCTGAACCTGACCTCTGTGTGACCCCAGACACCAGCTGAACTTGACCTCTGTGTGACCCCAGACACCAGCTGAACCTGACCTCTGTGTGACCCCAGACACCAGCTGAACCTGACCTCTGTGTGACCCCAGACACCAGCTGAACTTGACCTCTGTGTGACCCCAGACACCAGCTGAACTTGACCTCTGTGTGACCCCAGACACCAGCTGAACCTGACCTCTGTGTGACCCCAGACACCAGCTGAACTTGAATTATTCTGACTCATTTATTCATAATGAAAAAGACTGGACGTGACGTCATTTATTTATGTTATTATTTAATGTCTTGGTTCAAGAGAATTATCCAATCAGAAACCAGAATGAATGTCACATGACTCTCTCATTTGTTTATTTATTTATTTATTTGTTTGTTTATTTGTTTGTTTGCTTATTTATTTGTTTGTTGAGACTTTGGGTTGTTGTCGATGCAGTTTTGGCGCATGCGCAGCTTAATCCCCGCTGTGCTCCCGCCTTTCAGCCTGCTCTGACCAATCCCTGCGCTCTGATTGGCCCTCAGTCCTGCCCCTGCGTTCTGATTGGCCCTCAGCCCTGCCCCTGCTCTCTGATTGGCCCTGGGCCCTGTCCATCACGCAGCGCAGATAAGGCGCAGCAGGGCCGTGGTCTCGGTTCTCGGGACTAAACTCCGCGCGGTTCTGGAGGATTTTTACCGAACAGAACCCGCGTGCACTCTGACACACGCACGCGCCTGCACCGGAGGTCTGACACGCGCTCGTGTGCTCGCGCACTGCCGGTACCGGGCGCGCTCCCGCTGCTCTGAGGCTTTAGTTTTGGGGTTAGCCTCTGAGGCTAACAGCGTTAGCTCTGCGTAAGGCGCTGATGACGACACACGTACAGAGGCGTGCTCACGCGACTGGACCACGCACGCGCTCGGTCACGGATCTAAACAAACAACAACAACAAACTTCTACAAACACCAGAGTGAGTATGAGAGGGACACAGTACTACTGCTGAAGAAGTACTGCAGTACTCTCAGGAGTGTAGTGGACTCAGTACTGCAGTACTCTCAGTACTCTCTGTACTCTCAGTACCCGCAGTACTGCAGTACTCTCAGTACCCTCAGTACTGCAGTACTCTCAGTACTTCAGTACTCTCAGTACTGCAGTACTCTCAGTACTGCAGTACTCTCAGTACTGCAGTACTCTCAGTACTGCAGTACTCTCAGTACCCTCAGTACTGCAGTACTCCCAGTACTTCAGTACTCTTGAGTACTTCAGTACTTTCAGTACTGCAGTACTCTCAGTACAGTACTCTCAGTACTTTAGCCTCTGAGGCTAACAGCGTTAGCTCTGCGTAAGGCTGCAGTACTCTCAGTACTTCAGTACTCTCAGTACTTCAGTACTCTCAGTACTTCAGTACTCTCAGTACTTCAGTACTCTTAGTACTGCAGTACTCTCAGTACTTCAGTACTCTTAGTACTTCAGTACTCTCAGTACTCTGACCCTGAGCTCTGATTGGTCGTTGTTCCGTGTCCTCTCCTCTGATTGGTCTCTCTCCTCAGCTGTGATTGGTGGAAGATGATGTCACTGGACAAACCCTCGGCTCTGGTCCAATCGGAGCCTTCCCTGCCGAAGCCCCGCCCCGTCTCCTCTCAGCCAATGGGGAAGCGGCGC
Organism: Periophthalmus magnuspinnatus; assembly: GCF_009829125.3. Lineage (NCBI taxonomy): Eukaryota > Metazoa > Chordata > Actinopteri > Gobiiformes > Gobiidae > Periophthalmus > Periophthalmus magnuspinnatus. The sequence continues at coordinate 378,282 of NC_047143.1, read as the reverse complement.
TGCTCGCTGGGCGGCTTCAGGGCCCCTCCCAAACGCCGTCGCCGTGCTAACAGCGAGAGCCAATCGGAGTCCGTCCTGCCCAGCCACTTCCTGTTGGGCGGGAACATCTTCGACCCGCTGAACCTGAACTCTCTCCTGAACGACGAGGTCAACAGGTCAGTGACCTCTGCCCCCTGGAGGACGAGTGTGGACACGCACCGAGCAGGACACGCTACCTCTGTCCTCCTCTCTCCTCCTCTCCTCCTCCTCCTCTCTCCTCCTCTCCTCTTCTCCTCTCTCTTCCAACTCTCCTCTCCTCTTCTCCTCTTCCTCCTCTCCTCCTCTCTCCTCCCCCTCCTCCTCCTCTCTCCACCTCCTGTCTCCTCCTGAGTGGCAGAGTGTTTGACTCCGCCTCTCCCTTGCAGACTGACCAATCAGGAGACTCCTCAGAGCTCGCCGCTGCCGCAGAGGGGCGGTGACACGGTGGAGATCGTGGTGCCGCGTGACATCACCGACCCGCTCAACCTGAAGGGGGCGCAGCAGAGGAGGCGCAGACACAGACACCGTCACGGGCACAGTACTTCAGAGAGTACTGCTAGTACTACAGCCGGTACTACAGCCAGTACTACAGAGAATACTGCAGCGGGTACTACAAATACTGCTGCAGGTACACACACAGGGCACAGTGTGAAGAGGCAGAGATGATACTACTACTACTACTACTACTACTACTACTACTACTACTACTGCTACTACTACTACTGCTACTACTAATACTGCTGCTACTACTACTGCTACTAGTAGTAGTAGTAGCAGTAGTATTAGTAGTAGTAGTAGTAATAGTAGTAGTATCAGTGTTAATATCAGTAGCAGTAGTAGTAGTAATAGTAGTAGTAGTAGTAGTAATAGTACTTGTCATCTCTCAGACTCGTCTCCGCTCTGGTGTGAGCTGAACACGGCGCTCACATGTCGAGACGACTTGGCTCCGCCCCCTCAGCGTAGACACACCCACCCCCCTCTGAGCGGTAACCGACGGCGGCGCACCACCTCCTCCTGCGTCACCACGGCAACCAGCAAGGCTCAGCCAATCCGCTTTGAGACGCCACAGGTGGGAGGGGCCAAAGCAGACAGGTGGGTTTACCTCAGATGCCCTCCCCGTGTGTCAGATGCCCTCCCCGTGTGTCAGATGCCCTCCCCGTGTGTCAGATGCCCTCCCCGTGTGTCAGATGCCCTCCCCGTGTGTCAGATGCCCTCCCTGTGTGTCAGATGCTGTCTTTACCTCAGATGCCCTCCCTCTCTTTCAGCGCCTCTCTCCGCCCCTCTGGTCGGCGTTTGCGGCCGAAGGACCGGAGCCGGTATCAGTTTGGAAACTGTAGTAAGTTTTACGGTTTCTGTGGTTGCTACGGCGACGGTGACGGCGTGGTGGGCGGGGCCGACGCGCGTCTCGGCCTGCTGGAGGACGGCTGGTTCAGGGGCCGCCGGGCGCTCGACGTCGGCTGTGGCCCCGGTCACGTGACTCTGTTCATCGCGCGCTCCTTTAGCCCCGCCCACATCCTGGGGGTGGAGCTAGACCCGCGCCTGGTGCACGCGGCCAATCAGAACGTTCGACACTTCCTGTCACATGACCTGGTTAAAGAGGAGCGGGCGAGGAGACGAGGGAAAGAAACGAGGAGGGAGGAGATGAGAAGAGAGGAGACGAGGAGACAAGGGAAGGGGACAAGGAGCGAGGAGCTAAACCAGGACCCGGGTCTGGACCGAGGTCTGGACCAGGACCGGGGTCTGGACCAGGACCGGGGTCTGGACCAGGACCGAGGTCTGGACCTGGACCCGGGTCTCGACCTGGACCCGGGTCTCGACCTGGACCCGGGTCTGGACCAGGACCGAGGTCTGGACCAGGACCGAGGTCTGGACCAGGACCGAGGTCTGGACCTGGACCGGGGTCTGGACCAGGACTTGTCTGAGCTGCAGAGGATCCTCTCATCTCTGTCGTTCCCACAGTCGTTTAGAGTCACTCGAGGTCCACTGTGTGCCCCTCTGCTCCCAATGATCCAGACCGAGGACCGGACCGAGGACCCTGCTCCTCTGGACTTCCCTCACAACGTCACCTTTCTTCAGGTGAGTTTCACTTACTCTGTTTTTTGTAAAACCACGACTGAACCAAGTTGGTCAAATATCCACGAGGTCCCAGAGGACCTCCTCAAAAACACCTGATGCCCTGGAGCATCCTGAGGAACAAGTGGAACGTGTGGAACTCAGAACAAAGTCCTGATCACACACAGTCCAGTGGAGTGGGCCAAATACCTCCTCTTTAATACCCCACAGGAGTAAATACCTCCTCTTTAATACCCCACAGGAGTAAATACCTCCTCTTTAATACCCCACAGGAGTAAATACCTCCTCTTTAATACCCCACAGGAGTAAATACCTCCTCTTTAATACCCCACAGGAGTAAATACCTCCTCTTTAATACCCCACACAGGTAAAGACCCCTGAGAGTCTCTGTGGGACCCCTGAGAGTCTGGGGGACCTGACCCCTGTGTTGTCCATAGAAGTATGATGAGGTCAGGCCTGATGATGTTATTAATTAATGGGTGTGGCTTATCATTTCCAGGGCGATTACGTGTGCAGTGGGGAAGCGTGGCCTGGGCGGGGCCTGTATGATGTCATCCTGTGTCTGGGTGTGGCCAAATGGATACAGCTGCAGGGCGGAGACGAGGGCTTGGCCAGGCTCTTCACACGAGCCTATCAGAGCCTGTCGCCGGGCGGATTATTCCTCCTAGAGACGCAGCCCTGGACCAGCTACTGCCACAGCAAGAGGGCCTCGGTAAGACCGGGTTTAGACCGGGTTTAGACCGGGTTTAGACCGGGTTTAGACCGGGTTTAGACCGGGTTTAGACCGGGTTTAGACCGGGTTTAGACCTGATGTGATGATGTCATAGCTCAGAGATTTATGACAAAATGTCTCAATGTTCATGTGATGATGTCATCTGAATCTAACCCACCTTTCTCCTCCTCCCTCCTCGTCTCCTCTCTCCTCGTCTCCTCTCTCCTCGTTTCCTAGGAGACTACCTTGAGGAACTTTAAAACTCTTGGACTTCGTCCAGAGAAATTCACGTCTTTTCTGACAGCGACGATCGGCTTCAGCTCATACCGTCTGCTCACACGTCCAGGTCTGTGCTGCGTTTAGACCTGGTTTAGACCTGGTTTAGTTCTGGTTTAGATCTGGTCTAGTCCTGGTTTAGTCCTGGTTTAGTCCTGGTCTAGTCCTGGTTTTAGACCTGGTTTAGACCTGGTTTAGTTCTGGTTTAGTTCTGGTCTAGTCCTGGTTTAGTCCTGGTTTAGTCCTGGTTTAGACCTGGTTTAGACCTGGTTTAGACCTGGTTTAGTCCTGGTTTAGACCTGGTTTGGCCCTGGTTTAGTCCTGGTTTAGTCCTGGTTTAGACCTGGTTTAGACCTGGTTTAGTCCTGGTCTAGTCCTGGTTTAGTCCTGGTTTAGTCCTGGTTTAGTCCTGGTTTAGACCTGGTTTAGTCCTGGTCTAGTCCTGGTCTAGTCCTGGTTTAGACCTGGTTTAGACCTGGTTTAGACCTGGTTTAGTCCTGGTCTAGTCCTGGTTTAGTCCTGGTTTAGACCTGGTTTAGACCTGGTTTAGTCCTGGTCTAGTCCTGGTCTAGTCCTGGTTTAGTCCTGGTTTAGACCTGGTTTAGTCCTGGTTTAGTCCTGGTTTAGTCCTGGTTTAGACCTGGTTTAGACCTGGTTTAGTCCTGGTCTAGTCCTGGTCTAGTCCTGGTCTAGTCCTGGTTTAGACCTGGTTTAGACCTGGTTTAGTCCTGGTCTAGTCCTGGTTTAGACCTGGTTTAGACCTGGTTTAGTCCTGGTTTAGTCCTGGTCTAGTCCTGGTCTAGTCCTGGTCTAGTCCTGGTTTAGACTTGGTTTAGACCTGGTTTAGACCTGGTTTAGACCTGGTTTAGTCCTGGTTTAGTCCCTGACCTGTCTCGTCTGTCCACAGGAAACCCACGCCCCATTTACCTGTTCCATAAAGGTCCCGCCCCCAGGAAGTGATGCACCTTAAATGAGGGATCTGATTGGCTGTGAAAATGGACTTAATGAATGGGCAAGGCATCGTGGGAAATGAGGTCCCCACAGCGACAGGAAGTGACTCATCAGGATTTAACCAATCAGAAGCTTTGGCTGAAATGACAAATGTGTGAAACTAAAACGCTGGAAATAAAGAAATAAACAAAGTCAAAGAAGAAAGTGTGAATTACAGAGACCAACCTGAGTCCTGGTTTAGACCTGGTTTAGTCCTGGTTTAGTCCTGGTTTAGACCTGGTTTAGTCCTGGTTTAGACCTGGTTTAGTCCTGGTTTAGACCTGGTTTAGACCTGGTTTAGTCCTGGTCTAGTCCTGGTTTTAGACCTGGTTTAGTCTTGGTCTAGTCCTGGTTTAGTCCTGGTTTAGTCCTGGTCTAGTCCTGGTCTAGTCCTGGTTTTAGACCTGGTCTAGTCTTGGTTTAGACCTGGTCTAGTCCTGGTTTAGACCTGGTCTAGTCCTGGTCTAGTCCTGGTTTAGTCCTGGTTCAGTCTTGGTTTAGTCCTGGTCTAGTCCTGGTTTAGTCCTGGTCTAGTCCTGGTTTTAGACCTGGTTTAGTCCTGGTTTTAGACCTGGTCTAGTCCTGGTTTAGTCCTGGTCTAGTACTGGTCTAGTCCTGGTTTAGTCTTGGTTTAGTCCTGGTCTAGTCCTGGTTTAGTCCTGATTTAGTTCTGATTTAGTCCTGGTTTAGTCCTGGTCTAGTCTTGGTCTAGTCCTGGTTTAGTTCTGATTTAGTCCTGGTTTAGTCCTGGTCTAGTCCTGGTTTAGTCTTGGTCTAGTCCTGGTTTAGTCCTGGTTCAGTCCTGGTCTAGTCCTGGTTTAGTCCTGGTTTAGACCTGGTCTAGTCCTGGTTTAGACCTGGTCTAGTCCTGGTTTAGTCCTGGTTCAGTCTTGGTCTAGTCCTGGTTTAGTCCTGGTCTAGTCCTGGTCTAGTCCTGGTCTAGTCCTGGTCTAGTCCTGGTTTAGTCTTGGTTTAGTCCTGGTTTAGTCCTGGTCTAGTCCTGGTTTAGTCCTGGTTTAGTCTTGGTTTAGACCTGGTCTAGTCCTGGTCTAGTCCTGGTTTAGTCTTGGTTTAGTCCTGGTTTAGTCCTGGTCTAGTCCTGGTTTAGTCTTGGTTTAGACCTGGTCTAGTCCTGGTCTAGTCCTGGTTTAGACCTGGTTTAGACCTGGTTTAGTCCTGGTTTAGACCTGGTCTAGTCCTGGTCTAGTCCTGGTTTTAGACCTGGTCTAGTCCTGGTTTAGTCCTGGTTTTAGACCTGGTCTAGTCCTGGTTTAGTCCTGGTCTAGTCCTGGTTTAGTCCTGGTCTAGTCCTGGTTTAGTCCTGGTTCAGTCTTGGTTTAGTCCTGGTCTAGTCCTGGTTCAGTCTTGGTTTAGTCCTGGTTTAGTCCTGGTCTAGTCCTGGTTTAGTCCTGGTCTAGTCCTGGTTTAGTCTTGGTTTAGTCCTGGTTTAGTCCTGGTCTAGTCCTGGTTTAGTCCTGGTCTAGTCCTGGTTTAGTCTTGGTTTAGTCCTGGTTTAGTCCTGGTCTAGTCCTGGTTTAGTCCTGGTCTAGTCCTGGTTTAGTCTTGGTTTAGTCCTGGTTCAGTCCTGGTTTAGTCCTGGTTTAGTCCTGGTCTAGTCCTGGTTTAGTCCTGGTTTAGTCCTGGTTCAGTCTTGGTTTAGTCCTGGTCTAGTCCTGGTCTAGTCCTGGTCTAGTCCTGGTTTAGTCTTGGTTTAGTCCTGGTTTAGTCCTGGTTTAGTCCTGATTTAGTCCTGGTTTAGTCCTTGTTTACCCTGTTCTTTCTCTTATCCTGGCCTGGGTCTCTGGGGCTCAGTCTAAACAGGGAGTCCCAGACTTCCCTCACCCCAGACACTTCCTCCTCTCAGAGACGTCGTGGAAATAAATCTTGTTTTTTCTGATAAAAGTTGAAGCAGAGACGAGTTTGTGTCCGACAGAATGTCCACGTCAGACCTGAGGTTCACACAGAAGAACCAGAGGACAGACTTTAAAGTGACGCTCCTCCTGAGGTGTGTCCAGCTCCTCCTCCAGGAGCTGGACACACCTCAGGAGGAGCGTGTCAGAACAAGGACCTGAGACAGTTTGGTCTGAGACAGTTTGGTCTGAGACAGTTTGGTCTGAGACAGTTTGGTCTGATCACGTCTTCAGTCTCATAAACACATTAATGAGATTAAGGAACAAAAGGAACAAAAGGAACAAAAGGTTTAATCAAAGTTTTTCTGTCCAGACCAAGTGAGTTTTAGAGACAAAACCACGCGGTTTGTCAAAGGTAAAATAATCACATGTTTAAATTTCCTTCACACGTCCTTCCTCTTGATTATTCATTAATCATTTCACATTTAACTTCAACATCAATGTATAGAAAAATAACAAAAATACACAAAAATAATACTAATAAAAAAATAAACACAAAGATAAAACAAAGAAGATCAGAGGAAAATAACGAGCTAAAATGGAGATACAGTTAAAACAATTTCTGATAAACACATTATTGTCAAATGGATTTAAAACTATCATCAGTGTCGTCAGGTAAAAAATAAAATAATGTGACTAGTTCAACACAAATAGTTCGTCTGAGTCAGAGTCCGTCTGATCTTTGGTTTCCCCTGGGACATCGTGCTCAGTGTGTCCTGGAGGAGACGTCATGTTCTTGAGCCATGAACCTTCAGTCTCCGTGGGCACAAATACGATTAAAATGGACACGATCGTTGTTAAAATCCAAGACACACAGTCCAGGCTCCAGGACTGAAGCCACGAGATGTTTGTCTGGAGCTGAAGACCTGCATGTGTTTAATGTTTGTGATGTTAAGTTCATCTGGGACGTGGAAGCAGCTGGAAGCATTGATCAGTTTACACACACCGCCTTTTTCAGTCAGAATGTCCAGGGCGAGTCGGCTGCTGTCGGAGGAGATGTTAGACGCCTGTGCCGGAGCTGGTTCTTCAGTTGGTGCCTGGAGGTTCTCTGTAGACGTTGGGTCGTCTCTGGGCTTTGGGACGTTCCTGCAGTGGTTGTTGTGTATCCACGTCGCTCTTTCGGTCTTGACGGACGTGTGTGTGTCAGGAGGATTTGGAGGGACGTGCCAGCGTCTGGAACAGCAGAGCTTCTTCTGCAGGACTTTAACCGTCCCCAGGTTGGGAGGTGTGGAGGTGTTTGGAGGTGTTTGGAGGTGTGGAGGTGTGTGGAGGTGTGGAGGTGTGTGGAGGTGTGTGGAGGTGTTTGGAGGTGTGTGGAGGTGTGTGGAGGTGTGGAGGTGTGTGGAGGTGTGTGGAGGTGTGGAGGTGTGGGGAGGTGTGGAGGTGTGTGGAGGTGTGGAGGTGTGGGGAGGTGTGGAGGTGTGTGGAGGTGTGGAGGTGTGGAGGTGTTTGCAGGTGTGGAGGTGTGGGGAGGTGTGGAGGTGTGTGGAGGTGTGTGGAGGTGTGGGGAGGTGTGGAGGTGTGTGGAGGTGTGGAGGTGTGTGGAGGTGTGGAGGTGTGGAGGTGTTTGCAGGTGTGGAGGTGTGTGGAGGTGTGGAGGTGTGTGGAGGTGTGGAGGTGTGTGGAGGTGTGGAGGTGTGTGGAGGTGTGTGGAGGTGTGGAGGTGTGGGGAGGTGTGGAGGTGTGTGGAGGTGTGGGGAGGTGTGGAGGTGTGTGGAGGTGTTTGCAGGTGTGGAGGTGTGGGGAGGTGTGGAGGTGTGGAGGTGTGTGGAGGTGTGGAGGTGTGTGGAGGTGTGGAGGTGTGTGGAGGTGTGTGGAGGTGTGGAGGTGTGGGGAGGTGTGGAGGTGTGGAGGTGTGGGGAGGTGTGGAGGTGTGTGGAGGTGTGGAGGTGTGTGGAGGTGTGGGGAGGTGTGGAGGTGTGTGGAGGTGTTTGCAGGTGTGGAGGTGTGGGGAGGTGTGGAGGTGTGGAGGTGTGTGGAGGTGTGGAGGTGTGTGGAGGTGTGGAGGTGTGTGGAGGTGTGTGGAGGTGTGGAGGTGTGGGGAGGTGTGGAGGTGTGTGGAGGTGTGGGGAGGTGTGGAGGTGTGTGGAGGTGTGGGGAGGTGTGGAGGTGTGTGGAGGTGTGGAGGTGTGTGGAGGTGTTTGCAGGTGTGGAGGTGTGGGGAGGTGTGGAGGTGTGTGGAGGTGTGGGGAGGTGTGGAGGTGTGTGGAGGTGTGGGGAGGTGTGGAGGTGTGGAGGTGTGTGGAGGTGTGGAGGTGTGTGGAGGTGTGTGGAGGTGTGGAGGTGTGTGGAGGTGTGGAGGTGTGTGGAGGTGTGGAGGTGTGGAGGTGTGTGTCTGAGACGTTTTCTGTCTCATCAGCCTGAGGAAGGAGTTAAATCAGAATAACCCACACTGTCTCTTTATGTCATTATGTCATTATGGCGTCTTGGCACAACAGCAGGATCCAGTCTGGATGAAACGTCATGTTTCACGTCGTGTTTGATGTTCATCCAGTCGTGTGATTGGTCGGTTTGGGCCTGGTAACCCCAGAGTGGGAGGAGTTTGTTTTTAATGTGGTAAATGATCAGCGTCACGTCTCCATGTGAGTTTGTCATGAGATTGAAGGTTCTGGGATTACATCATTTGGAAATTGTCTACAATAAGAGCACATTCCCAAAGACATCGTTTGTTTGTTTTGTGATTTTGAACGGTGGAGACAGACTTTTACCTTTTGATGTGACCCAGGAATGTGACTTTTCTTAAACAAATTGTACTTTTGACAGAGTATCTTTGTGGCCCTCTGCAGCGAGGAGCAGGAGTTTGACTGTGTCCTTTTCTCATTGTTGTTCAGTTGTAGAGCAGATCATTATGTCATCTACACACTGACGTAGGACCTGGAGTGAGGACTAAGGATTCAAGACTTTTCCTGAGCACATCGTTGTAAATGGTCGGACTTTCACAATATCCTCGACACAAACGAGTAAATGTGTGAGCTCGGCCACTGAAGTTAAATGCAAACCAATATGGACCGTCAGGATGGACTAAAGAAACATCTACACCAGAACAGTCCTTTGAATCAGGAGGAACTTGGGACAGAACAGTGTCCGGATCAGGAACGTCTGAGCTCGAGGCTGAACTGTGTTTACCGTCTGTGTCGTGGATAAACCTCCAGACTCATCTTTTCCTCTAATCTTTAATTGTGAGTGGAGGTCGTCACAGTCGAGTCATCAGAACATTTACTCCTGATACTTCAGAGATTCAAACTCGTGTTATTCCCTCAGTCTTCAGGGGATATTGTGGTTTACATCAGTGGTTTCCAACCCCCGGGCCGTGGACCGTCCAAGAAATAATTAATTATTTCCGTTGTATTTAGTCTGAGTCTGAACAATCGTTTATTTTGAAAAATGACCGGATTCTCTCAGTTCCATTTCTGTCACTTGAGCCTCGACAACTTAAGCCACAAATGAGTAAAATGAGTAAAAAACAGACGTCAAAGGGGAAAAGGCCCAAAGAAGAGACAGAAAAAGACACAACAAAAAGAAAAAGATTTTAACAGACAATACCAGGAGTTCTACTTGAACTATGGATTTATCCACAGGTGATTCCCACAGACCAAACCCACTCTGCAGAATATACGACCAGCTCTGTGATGAGGCGATGGAGCTTCACAACTGCTCCTCTTCATCTTCATCTTTGATCACAACAGGTTCACCATTTTTCTGAGGCCAACCTCATATTTTCTGACTCAGAGTGAGGAGCTTCTCGTGGAGCTGGGACAACCACAGCGTGTTCTTCTGTTTGGAAACAGCTGGATTCATAAACTCTTCAGGGGCAGATGGACTGTCCTCAGCAGTTTGTACTTTTTTATAAAAACATTTAAATGATGGAGAAAAAAAATGGATCAGACGTTTGTGTCAAATCAACAACTTTTAACAAAAGACACAAATCATCTGAATTATCAGAGGAGAGAGTGGACACAGGGACAGAGTGGACACAGGGACAGAGTGGACACAGGGACAGAGTGGACACAGGGAGAGAGTGGACACAGGGACAGAGTGGACACAGGGACAGAGTGGAGTCACAGAGGTCACAGAGGACACAGAGGTCACAGAGGTCACAGAGGTCAGAGGTCACAGAGGTCACAGAGGTCAGAGGACACAGAGGACACAGAGGTCAGAGGTCACAGAGGTCACAGCTCGTACTGAATGGATCTAAACAGTCTGTCTGTTCTTTTGTTTTGTTTATGATTTAAATCTCTTGGAGTCAGGATTGACTCAAAACTTCACTTCAAACAACATGTTAAAAAAATAGTTAAGATGAAATTTAATGTGTCAAATTTGCGACGTATTAGAGCAAATTTAACTCTGGATGATTCTAAACTTTAATGATTGTCCCTCATGATGAACTGACTCAGCCTCAGACGACTGAGACCTGCTCAAACAGTTTAAACACAGACCTCAAAATAAAACACAAGTCACATCATCATGTTTAATTCTAAAACAACATGATCAGTCTGATCAAACTGACTGCACACGTGTGGAAGATTCTGCAAGAGTTTGTCAAAAAAGGTCAGATTAGATCCAGAGCAGGTTCCAGAGGTGACTGTATGGTTCCATCTAGAAAAAGCACTTTTGGACAGAATCTTTTCTCTTTTCGAGCTTCACAAACTTGGAATTTTATCCCAGTAACAAAAGTGAGCTGCTCATTTTCAGAACATCTCAGCTCATGTCTGTTAGACAAACTCGTCCACACAATCAACTGACTCCAGTGGATTTTAGTGGTGACGCTGTGTTTGTTTGTCAAAGTCTTTATTGTTCTGTGTGTAGAACTGAAATGTATTTTCTCATGAATGTGTCATGTTTATTTTATAAAGCTGTAGTTTGATTATGTGAGTGAACTGAGGGCAGTGATCTGTGGAGTTTAAGATATGAAACAGGGTTAGTATTCTGTACTTTGTACTTTGTACTTTGTACTTTGTACTTTGTATTTTGTATTTTGTATTTTGTATTTTGTACTTCGTACTTCGTACTTCGTATTTTGTATTTCGTACTTCGTATTTCGTACTTCGTACTTCGTACTTTGTACTTTGTATTCCGTATTTCGTACTTCGTATTTTGTACTTTGTACTTTATATTTCGTACTTCGTATTTTGTACTTTGTACTTTGTGTATATATATTATATTGTTTGTATAATCTGTGGTGTTTGTGGGACTCGTCCTCGTGTCTCTTCATTAAATAATAAATAAACATCTGATGTGTTGGTTTTAGCCCATAGTCTTGTATTTGAAGAAGCTTCTCAGTGACATTTACACCCCCACTGTCCCATTTGTCCATAACAGCAGTGGACACAGACCTGGGACCTCTTGTTAAATGTGTCTTCCTGTGGTGGAGGTGTGTCCTGTGGTGGAGGTGTGTCCTGTGGTGGAGGTGTCCTGTGGTGGAGGTGTGTCCTGTGGTGGAGGTGTGTCCTGTGGTGGAGGTGTGTCCTGTGGTGGAGGTGTCCTGTGGTGGAGGTGTCCTGTGGTGGAGGTGTGTCCTGTGGTGGAGGTGTGTCCTGTGGTGGAGGTGTGTCCTGTGGTGGAGGTGTGTCCTGTGGTGGAGGTGTCCTGTGGTGGAGGTGTGTCCTGTGGTGGAGGTGTGTCCTGTGGTGGAGGTGTCCTGTGGTGGAGGTGTGTCCTGTGGTGGAGGTGTGTCCTGTGGTGGAGGTGTGTCCTGTGGTGGAGGTGTGTCCTGTGGTGGAGGTGTGTCCTGTGGTGGAGGTGTCCTGTGGTGGAGGTGTGTCCTGTGGTGGAGGTGTGTCTTGTGGTGGAGGTGTGTCCTGTGGTGGAGGTGTCCTGTGGTGGAGGTGTGTCTTGTGGTGGAGGTGTGTCTTGTGGTGGAGGTGTGTCCTGTGGTGGAGGTGTGTCTTGTGGTGGAGGTGTGTCCTGTGGTGGAGGTGTGTCCTGTGGTGGAGGTGTCCTGTGGTGGAGGTGTCCTGTGGTGGAGGTGTGTCCTGTGGTGGAGGTGTGTCTTGTGGTGGAGGTGTCCTGTGGTGGAGGTGTGTCCTGTGGTGGAGGTGTGTCCTGTGGTGGAGGTGTCCTGTGGTGGAGGTGTGTCCTGTGGTGGAGGTGTGTCTTGTGGTGGAGGTGTGTCCTGTGGTGGAGGTGTCTTGTGGTGGAGGTGTCCTGTGGTGGAGGTGTGTCCTGTGGTGGAGGTGTGTCCTGTGGTGGAGGTGTCCTGTGGTGGAGGTGTGTCCTGTGGTGGAGGTGTGTCCTGTGGTGGAGGTGTGTCCTGTGGTGGAGGTGTGTCCTGTGGTGGAGGTGTGTCTTGTGGTGGAGGTGTCCTGTGGTGGAGGTGTGTCCTGTGGTGGAGGTGTCCTGTGGTGGAGGTGTGTCCTGTGGTGGAGGTGTGTCCTGTGGTGGAGGTGTGTCTTGTGGTGGAGGTGTGTCCTGTGGTGGAGGTGTCTTGTGGTGGAGGTGTCCTGTGGTGGAGGTGTGTCCTGTGGTGGAGGTGTGTCCTGTGGTGGAGGTGTCCTGTGGTGGAGGTGTGTCCTGTGGTGGAGGTGTGTCCTGTGGTGGAGGTGTGTCTTGTGGTGGAGGTGTGTCCTGTGGTGGAGGTGTCTTGTGGTGGAGGTGTCCTGTGGTGGAGGTGTGTCCTGTGGTGGAGGTGTGTCCTGTGGTGGAGGTGTCCTGTGGTGGAGGTGTGTCCTGTGGTGGAGGTGTGTCCTGTGGTGGAGGTGTGTCCTGTGGTGGAGGTGTGTCCTGTGGTGGAGGTGTGTCCTGTGGTGGAGGTGTCACTTCTGTTCAGTTGGGGTTGTCCGTTTGGCCGTGGTGGTGTATCAGGTGGAGGTTCTGTGGGTGGAGTCATGTCACACATGGGAGTTTTGTCTTTTGAGAAAAGTATTTGAGTTTGTAAAGTTTTTCTGTTTCTTTTCTCAGCTTCAGTTTTTCTAAACTTTCTTGTTCTTTCAATGTTCATTTCTTCTTTCCCAGAACATGCAGCACAACAGAATCAACACGACACCATCACCATCGTCCTCCATCAGTAGAATCAACACGACACCATCACCATCGTCCTCCATCAGTAGAATCAACACGACACCATCACCATCGTCCTCCATCAGTAGAATCAACACGACACCATCACCATCGTCCTCCATCACATCATGTCCAGAGAGCGGCACAATCGTACAGTCAACATCAATAATTTATCACAGCTCACCAAAATTAATTTATCAAAGATTCCTCCTCCTCATCCTCCTTCAACAATAAACATGGCACTTTTAAACGTCCGCTCTCTGCTGAACAAAGCTTTTATTGTCAATGATTTAATTTTACACCACAAACTTGACTGTCTCTTTTTAAGGGAAACTTGGTTGGGTGGAGATGGTCCGGTTGTTCTCAGAGGCCTCCACCTCTGATTTTAACTATGCTTTTTCAATTAGGGGCAGTAAAAGGGGAGGGGGCACTGCTTCTATATGTTCAAGTGCTCTGGCCACAAACCTATTTTATTTAATCATTTTAAGAGTTTCGAATCCCACACAGTTGTTTTTAATAACCCACATATTTTATTCAAATTTTAGAGAACACTCCTCCAATAGTTTTACCTGCCTCCTGTGATTTTATTGTTGATGATTTTAACAGCAAACTTCAATCCACTTTAGATACAGTTGCTCCTCTTAAATTAAGCAAGGCCCCCCCCAAACCTGCAGCACCATGGAAAACTGAATCAATAAAACAACTTAAACGAAACTGCAGAAGGGCAGAAAGAAAATGGAGGAAAAACAAAATCACAATTAACTTTCAAATGTACACCCAACATCTAAAAACATATAATAACGCCATCAGAAACAATAGAAACTCATATTTCTCCAAACTAATCACAAACAATAAAAACAACCCCAAAATTCTTTTCTCCACTATCGACCATCTCACTAACCCTGTTCTTAAAACTCCAAACTCCCTCCCACTGACTCCCTTTGTGAGCAGTTTGCAGACCACTTCATGGGAAAGATAAACAAAATCAGATGTGACATTTTATCTAACCAAACCACTGTTTTTAACACATCTGATTGTTTGTCTTTACCAGAGGAAACACTGGACAGTTTTGTCCTGGTTAATGCTGAGAGGCTTGATGAAGTTTTCTCCTCAGTGAGACCCTCATGTCTTGTTGACCCCATTCCAACACGGTTCTTCAAGTCATTTTATGAATCTTTTAGAGACGAGCTTTTAAACATGATGAACTACTCTCTTCAGACAGGGGTCTTTCCCACTGCCTTTAAAGCTGCAGTGGTGAGGCCCCTGCTGAAGAAGAGCAATTTAGATTTTAATGATTTTAACAATTACAGACCAGTGTCTAACTTACCATTTTTAAGCACAATTTTAGAAAAACTTGTTTTTACCCAGCTTAATTATTTTTAAACACACAGAACATTCTTGAAGAATGTCAGTCTGGTTTTAGAGTAAACCACAGTACAGAGACAGCCTTGACAAAGATTTTAAATGATTTTAGACTAAATTATGATTCTAAACAGGTGACAGTGTTGGTTCTACTGGATCTAAGCGCTGCCTTTGATACAGTAGACCACACTATTCTTTTAAACAGACTCAAACACCTGGTCGGCCTCTCTGGTACTGTACACAAATGGTTTACTTCCTCACAGACAGAACATTTATGGTAAGCTTAGACACCTACTCCTCTCAGGTTCATAAAATCACATGTGGTGTGCCCCAGGGTTCCATTTTAGGTCCTATACTTTTTAACCTGTACATGCTCCCTCTTGGTGATGTCATCAGGACACATGGAATCAGCTTCCACAGCTATGCAGATGATACACAGCTTTACATCTCCATGTCTCCTGATGACACCAGCCCAGTGGATGCTCTTTTTAACTGTATTTTAGACATCAAATCCTGGATGGCAGAAAACTTCCTCCAGCTTAACCAGGACAAAACTGAGGTTTTAATCATCGGTCCTGAGGCCCAGAGAGAGAAACTTTTACCCAAATTACAGTCACAGTCTTTTAATCCATCATCACAAGTAAGAAACCTGGGCCTTATTTTTGACTCTGAGCTGACTTTTATTCCACACATTAAAAACATCACAAAAATTGGTTTTTACCATTTGAAAAACATATCCAGAGTCCGTCCCATTCTCTCTCGGGCCAACACAGAGACGCTGATGCTTTTATCACCAGTCGTATAGATTACTGTAATGCCCTGCTCTCTGCTCTTCCCAAAAAGGCGATTTCAGGTCTACAATTATTACAAAATTCAGCAGCACGTGTCCTGACTAAGACCAGGGGGCGGGACCACATTACACCGGTTTTAGAATCCCTGCATTGGCTCCCTGTGTGTTTCAGGATCGATTTTAAAGTTCTTTTACTGTTTTTTAAACGTCTTAATGGTCTTGGGCCTTCTTATCTTACAGAACTGCTTTTATCCTATGAACCCTCGCGGCCCCTGCGCTCCTCCGGCAGCAGGCTCCTAGTCATTCCCAAAGTCAGGACACACACGCATGGAGAGGCCTCTTTCCAGTTTTATGGCCCCCGTCTATGGAACAGCCTGGAGGACCTCAGGGCCGCAGAGAACATTCAGGTTTTTAAAAGCAGGCTCAAGACCCATCTTTTTAGCATAGCTTTTGATTAGTATTTATCATTTTAGTTTATTTCTCTATTTATTTAGTCTTATTTAGGCTGGATAGTGTGTTTATGTTTTACTTATGTTTTATTTACTTGTTTAGTTTTGACTTATTTTATTATTTATTGATTATTTTATTATTTATTGGTTATTTATTTTATTATTTATTGACTTATTTATTAGTTTTGACTTATTTTATTATTTTTAATCATTTTAGATTTGCCAGTGTTTCCTCTGAGGAGCCCTCTGCACCGGGAGCTGTGGTTGGCCCTGGCTCGTGGGCCCCGGCTCGTGGGCCCCGGCTCGTGGCCCCTGGAGGTTTGGTCTTGACCTCATCTCTTCTCTGGGCCCTGGGCTGGTGTCCTGTGGCTGTGGGTGACCCTGTTCCTGGTGCAGATGGTTCCTCTGGTGGTTCTCTCTCTCTCATCTGGTTCATCTTTATCAGCCTGTTCCACTTAAACATATTTTAAATGAAACCAAAGGTATTTTAACATGTGTTGGGGCGGGGGGTGGGAGTGTGTGTTGGGGCGGGGGGTGGGAGTGTGTGTTGGGGTGGGGGGTGGGAGTGTGTGTTGGGGCGGGGGGTTGTCTGGTTGTGTTTATTGATGTGTTGGGGTTGGTTGTTGGGCTGTGGGGTGGTTGTGTGGGTTTGGTGGGTGGGACTGATTTTAATGCTTTGTAAAGCACTTTGTGTTACTTTTGTTGTATGAAAAGTGCTCTATAAATAAAGTTTGATTTGATTTGAATGTTTTCTAATTTTTTCAGACATGTTTCTCTTTTTCCTCATTTCAGATTCAGTTTCATATTTTACTTTAAATGTTTTGCAGATCCTTTCACCTCAAAGTTCCTCCTGTGTGAAAACCATGTTCTGCAGCTGAGTCATGTAAATATTTAACACTTTTATCCACAGACTTTACGTTCATGATGTTCACAGTGGAGTTTCTGGACTCTCCTTTGACTTTGTGTGTCGTGTTGTGTCGTGTCGTGTTGTTTTGTGTCGTGTTGTTTTGTGTCGTGTTGTTTTGTGTCGTGTTGTGGCTGATGTCTCTGATAATGTCCTTGTGTTGTTTTGGGGACTGTGATGGTGGGGACAGGTCCAGACAGTGGACAGACAGTGGACAGACAGTGGACAGACAGTGGACAGACAGTGGACAGGCCGTGGACAGACAGTGGACAGACAGTGGACAGACAGTGGACAGACAGTGGACAGACAGTGGACAGACAGTGGACAGGCCGTTGTCTCGAGTGTCTCCAGTCTTCAGGTTTATGGTGAAACTGAAACCTCCTGAAACGTTGATCCACTTTGACAAACTGCAGTGAAAATGACTCACTGCTTCAGTCAGAAGAGCGCCCTCTGCTGGATTTGTGTGTGTGTGACTGTGACCCCGCCCCTTCCTCTAAACCCCACGCCCCTTTTCTGTGACTTTTGTCTGGATGAATTTTATCACTTGTGTTTTATTTTTATTCTCTTATAATTTATGTTTATTATGAAATTATTTTACATTATTTTGTGTGAATTTGTGTTTAAATTAAGTTTCTTTTCCACTTTTTAAAAAATGTGTTACACCAATAAAATGGCGACTTTCTAATAAAAAAACAAATACTTTTCAAACTTTACTCTGTGTGTCTTATACTTATGTTTGTATTAGTTTTACTCTGATTTACTGAAGACTTTGCAGCTGCAGAGACATTTTGGAAACACGAGAATAAAATGATGTGGTTAAAACTGGGACAGTGTTTGTGCGACTGTAGTTTTTCTGAAATTGGAACATTTTTGTAAAAGGTGTCGGGTGTGTCCCTCTGTATCTGTCCCTCTGTATCTGTCCCTCTGTATCTGCCCCTCTGTGTCTGTCCCTCTGTATCTGCCCCTCTGTATCTGTCCCTCTGTGTCTGTCCCTCTGTGTCTGTCCCTCTGTATCTGTCCCTCTGTGTCTGTCCCTCTGTATCTGCCCCTCTGTATCTGTCCCTCTGTATCTGTCCCTCTGTATCTGTCCCTCTGTATCTGTCCCTCTGTATCTGTCCCTCTGTATCTGTCCCTCTGTATCTGTCCCTCTGTATCTGTCCCTCTGTATCTGTCCCTCTGTATCTGTCCCTCTGTGTCTGTCCCTCTGTCCCTCTGTATCTGTCCCTCTGTATCTGTCCCTCTGTGTCTGTCCCTCTGTATCTGTCCCTCTGTATCTGTCCCTCTGTATCTGTCCCTCTGTATCTGTCCCTCTGTGTCTGTCCCTCTGTATCTGTCCCTCTGTATCTGTCCCTCTGTATCTGTCCCTCTGTCCCTCTGTGTCTGTCCCTCTGTATCTGTCCCTCTGTATCTGTCCCTCTGTATCTGTCCCTCTGTCCCTCTGTGTCTGTCCCTCTGTATCTGTCCCTCTGTATCTGTCCCTCTGTCCCTCTGTATCTGTCCCTCTGTATCTGTCCCTCTGTATCTGTCCCTCTGTATCTGTCCCTCTGTCCCTCTGTGTCTGTCCCTCTGTATCTGTCCCTCTGTATCTGTCCCTCTGTATCTGTCCCTCTGTATCTGTCCCTCTGTATCTGTCCCTCTGTATCTGTCCCTCTGTGTCTGTCCCTCTGTATCTGCCCCTCTGTGTCTGTCCCTCTGTATCTGTCCCTCTGTCCCTCTGTGTCTGTCCCTCTGTATCTGTCCCTCTGTATCTGTCCCTCTGTATCTGTCCCTCTGTATCTGTCCCTCTGTCCCTCTGTGTCTGTCCCTCTGTATCTGTCCCTCTGTATCTGTCCCTCTGTATCTGTCCCTCTGTATCTGTCCCTCTGTATCTGTCCCTCTGTATCTGTCCCTCTGTGTCTGTCCCTCTGTATCTGCCCCTCTGTGTCTGTCCCTCTGTATCTGTCCCTCTGTCCCTCTGTGTCTGTCCCTCTGTATCTGTCCCTCTGTATCTGTCCCTCTGTATCTGTCCCTCTGTATCTGTCCCTCTGTCCCTCTGTGTCTGTCCCTCTGTATCTGTCCCTCTGTATCTGTCCCTCTGTATCTGTCCCTCTGTCCCTCTGTATCTGTCCCTCTGTATCTGTCCCTCTGTGTCTGTTCTGTCTCACTCAAACTCACACTCGACACTTAACACAACACTGACCTAAAACTATGACTGTGTGTTATAGAGGCCCAGGTGTGTGTTGATGTGTGTGATGGTGTGTGTGTTGGTGTGTGTGTTGATGTGTGTGGTGTGTGTTGTGTGTGTTGATGTGTGTGTTGTGTGTGTTGATGTGTGTGTTGTGTGTGTTGATGTGTGTGGTGTGTGTGTTGGTGTGTGTGGTGTGTGTGTGATGTGTGTGTTGATGTGTGTGTGTGGTGTGTGTGTTGGGGTGTGTGTTGATGTGTGTGTTGTGTGTGTGTGGTGTGTGTGTTGATGTGTGTGGTGTGTGTGTGGTGTGTGTGTTGTGTGTGTGTTGTGTGTGTGATGTGTGTGTTGATGTGTGTGTGGTGTGTGTGTTGTGTGTGTGATGTGTGTGTTGATGTGTGTGTTGTGTGTGTTGATGTGTGTGTTGATGTGTGTGTTGTGTGTGTGATGTGTGTGTTGATGTGTGTGTTGTGTGTGTGTTGATGTGTGTGGTGTGTGTGTTGGTGTGTGTGGTGATGTGTGTGTGGTGTGTGTGTTGATGTGTGTGTTGTGTGTGTGTGGTGTGTGTGTTGATGTGTGTGGTGTGTGTGTGGTGTGTGTGTTGTGTGTGTGATGTGTGTGTTGATGTGTGTTGATGTGTGTGGTGTGTGTGTTGGTGTGTGTGTGTGTTGATGTGTGTGGTGTGTGTGTGGTGTGTGTGTTGTGTGTGTGTTGTGTGTGTGATGTGTGTGTTGTGTGTGTGTGTTGTGTGTGTTGTGTGTGTGGTGTGTGTGTTGTGTGTTGTGTGTGTTGTGTGTGTGGTGTGTTGTGTGTGTTGATGTGTGTGGTGTGTGTGTGGTGTGTGTGTGTGGTGTGTGTTGTGTGTGTGGTGTGTGTGTTGTGTGTGTGGTGTGTGTGTTGTGTGTGTTGATGTGTGTGGTGTGTGTGTGTTGTGTGTGTGTTGTGTGTGTTGTGTGTGTTGATGTGTGTGGTGTGTGTGTGTTGTGTGTGTGGTGTGTGTGTTGTGTGTGTTGATGTGTGTGGTGTGTGTGTGTTGTGTGTGTGTTGTGTGTGTTGATGTGTGTGGTGTGTGTGTGTTGTGTGTGTGGTGTGTGGTGATGTGTGTGTGGTGTGTGTGTTGATGTGTGTGTTGTGTGTGTGTGGTGTGTGTGTGGTGTGTGTGTTGTGTGTGTGTTGTGTGTGTGTTGTGTGTGTTGATGTGTGTGTGGTGTGTGTGTGGTGTGTGTGTGGTGTGTGTGTTGATGTGTGTGTGTTGTGTGTGTGTTGTGTGTGTTGATGTGTGTTGTGTGTGTGTTGATGTGTGTGTTGTGTGTGTTGTGTGTGTGTTGATGTGTGTGTGGTGTGTGTGTTGATGTGTATGTGGTGTGTGTGTGGTGTGTGTGTGGTGTGTGTGTGGTGTGTGTGTGGTGTGTGTGTTGTGTGTGTGGTGTGTGTGGTGTGTGTGTGGTGTGTGTGGTGTGTGTGTGTTGATGTGTGTGTGGTGTGTGTGTTGATGTGTGTGTTGTGTGTGTGTTGATGTGTGTGTTGTGTGTGTGGTGTGTGTGTTGATGTGTGTGTTGTGTGTGTGGTGTGTGTGATGTGTGTGTTGTGTGTGGTGTGTGTGTGGTGTGTGTGGTGTGTGTGTTGTGTGTGTGTTGTGTGTGTTGATGTGTGTGTGTGGTGTGTGTGTGTGTTGATGTGTGTGGTGTGTGTGTTGTGTGTGTGGTGTGTGTGTGGTGTGTGTGTGTGGTGTGTGTGTTGTGTGTGTTGATGTGTGTGTGTGGTGTGTGTGTGTGTTGATGTGTGTGGTGTGTGTGTTGTGTGTGTGGTGTGTGTGGTGTGTGTGTTGTGTGTGTTGTGTGTGTTGATGTGTGTGTGTGGTGTGTGTGTGTGTGTTGATGTGTGTGGTGTGTGTGTTGTGTGTGTGGTGTGTGTGTGGTGTGTGTGTGTGGTGTGTGTGTTGTGTGTGTTGATGTGTGTGTGTGGTGTGTGTGTGTGTTGATGTGTGTGTGGTGTGTGTTGATGTGTGTGTGTTGATGTGTGTGGTGTGTGTGTTGTGTGTGTGTTGTGTGTGTGTTGTGTGTGTGGTGTGTGTGTGTGTGTGGTGTGTGTGTTGATGTGTGTGTGTTGATGTGTGTGGTGTGTGTGTTGTGTGTGTGTGTGTGTGGTGTGTGTGTTGATGTGTGTGTGGTGTGTGGTGTGTGTGTGTGTGTGGTGTGTGTGTTGATGTGTGTGTGGTGTGTGGTGTGTGTGTGTGTGTGTTGTGTGTGTGGTGTGTGTGTGGTGTGTGTGTGTGGTGTGTGTGTTGTGTGTGTTGATGTGTGTGTGTGGTGTGTGTGTGTGTTGATGTGTGTGTGTGGTGTGTGTGTGTGTTGATGTGTGTGGTGTGTGTGTTGTGTGTGTGGTGTGTGTGTGGTGTGTGTGTGTGGTGTGTGTGTTGTGTGTGTTGATGTGTGTGTGTGGTGTGTGTGTGTGTTGATGTGTGTGTGGTGTGTGTTGATGTGTGTGTGTTGATGTGTGTGGTGTGTGTGTTGTGTGTGTGGTGTGTGGTGATGTGTGTGTGGTGTGTGTGTTGATGTGTGTGTTGTGTGTGTGTGGTGTGTGTGTGGTGTGTGTGTTGTGTGTGTGTTGTGTGTGTGGTGTGTGTGTGTGTGTGGTGTGTGTGTTGATGTGTGTGTTGATGTGTGTGTGTTGATGTGTGTGGTGTGTGTGTTGTGTGTGTGGTGTGTGTGTGTGTGTGGTGTGTGTGTTGATGTGTGTGTGGTGTGTGGTGTGTGTGTTGATGTGTGTGTTGATGTGTGTGTGGTGTGTGGTGTGTGTGTGTGTGTGTTGTGTGTGTGGTGTGTGTGTGGTGTGTGTGTGTGGTGTGTATCCTGTGTGATGTAACATGTCTGTGTCTGTTCTTACCTGTTGTTTTTTGTGTCTCTAAACCCACAGGAGTCAGACTCTGACACGACAAACTCCATCAAAATCCCACCAAGCAGCTTGAAACTGGAGCTCCACGTGTATCTGACACTTCTGACGTAACGAGGCCTCGGTTTGACTGGTCACGTGATTTTTGGCGTAGTGAAGTGTGTATCGAAACAACGGCCGTGTCACCAAATGCTCTTTTGAAGTTTCCCTTCTCAGTTCTCCTCAGTGTAGTTTGAAGGTTCCGGTCGAGAGTGTGTCCTCAGTGTCGTCTCCATCTCACTGAAGTGGGACAGGTCCACACCACGGACCGCACGTCCACCTCTGTCTTTGAGCGTACGATACGTACATTACGTACGTTATTTTTAATGATTTATTATTTAATAGAAGAAAAGTCAAGATGTCGTTTCAGCCGTTTCTTTCTGTTTAGATTGAATATCAATAGACAAAAATAACGTTTAAGGTGATTTTTTACTCAATTGTAGCTACTTCATAACTTTAACAAAATAAACCTTGTGAAAACGTAATAACAGAGACAGAGGAAACAGGATCATTTTCACATTCATAGTCTATAAACCAGAGACACTGATTAGTTGTACATATAGTGGGATATTTCAGTTTAATGGTTCAGTATTTTGTCCAGTGGCTGCACCACTTTAATAACAGTAGAGGGCGCTGTTTCCCTTCTATGTCGTGCCAGTTCTTTTAATCTTATTATTGTGAAGTATTTTCTAGCAGTGCAGCTACATCAAACTAGTGTCTTGATTTACTAACATGAAAGTAAATGACACGTGTCCACCAGGGGGCGCAGACGTATGGAATGTACCGGAACACATGAAGATTTAGTGCACGTCTCAGGACTCTGTTCTGTCTGTTCTGTCTGTTCTGTCTGTTCTGTCAGAATCGTATTGTCCCTGACCACCTGACTGTGTGTGTGTGTGTGTGTGTGTGTGGGGGGGGGGGGGGGGGGGGCACTGCCCATTTGACCAGACTCTGTGATGAAGGAGAGACCGTCTCCTCTGTCTCCTCCTTTAGGGGAGCCCATCTCCTCCTCTCTCCAGTGGGTGATTCTTCCTGCATGTTCTTGTCACTCTGGTCATAATTGCAGGTGTGATCTTCATCTTCGGGGGAGGGGGGAGGGGGGGTGAGGGGGGTGAGGGCGGGTGAGGGGGGGGGGGGGGGGGTGAGGGGGGGGAGCACACAGAGAGACAGAAAAGGCAGAATCATGACACAAACATAACAGACGGTTTTACGAAGGTCAAAATGATCCATAATAAAACAAATAAATATTTATGTTAAAGACATAACAATTTTGTTTGATATTTCAGGGAAATGTTTAATGTTTCAATTGTTGGATGTTTTATTGATTTTTAATCCATGTTTGAATTCACTTTTTAAGTTGCATAAATGTGACTTTTCATCAGTGCACCTCAGTGTTCAGTTTTATGTGATCATAAATTTGGGCTTTGTTTGTATAAACTGTCCTTTTTATTGTTATACGAGTGATAAAAATAAATAACATAATAGTCACAAATAATAAATAAAGACTAAAATTATTTCATTATCGTCATTATTCAGGATTTGGATTTACATTTAGTCTGTTTTGTTTTTTCTTTAGTTCTTTGAGATGAAGTGACGTCCACGTCTGAAGACGCTGAAGCTGGTGGTGCCTGATGATAAATTAAGTCATTTATCAGAGTGTAAACATTAGTCATTTATTAAAATAAATAAATATAATATGGTATTCAACACTAATGTTTTTGTGATAAACAGTTTGACTCAATGTTAGAGCCAAAATTGTATTAAATTATTTAAACTAATTTATGAACACCTGACTTCAGTCACACTTTTATCATCAAACATAAATATTTAAAGTATATTTAGTGGGTCTTATGTTAAACCTGATTTAGTCTAAACAGCTGTTTTTTATAAAAATATCTAAACCTTTTAAAACCTGTGTGTGTTTTCTCACTTTAGCCACTAGGGGCACATAGCGCCCTCCTGTGACACTGTCCCACTCTAGAGTCTTCATGTTTATGTTTCCGTCTGTACAGATCTGTGCTGGTGAGGGGCCCCTGAAGGCTCAGGCCGGCCCCGGGTGGAGGGTCCAGACGTCCCCACAGACCCCCACCTGTCAGGTCTGTCCTTCCTCCTCCAGAGGATCCAACTCAGGTGGTGCTCTACAGCTCTGCCCCTCTCCACCCGAGTGTCCAAGACACGGGGCCCGAGGTCAGACCGATGGACACACTCTGTGCACGGGGCCCGAGGTCAGACCGATGGACACACTCTGTGCACGGACATGGAGTTTGTTATGGACAAACTGTGACAAGTCCAAGGACACTGGACACAACGTGAGACCCCGACCCAAAGTCACAGGGACACGACCCTCTCACTCATCAGACCCTCCCCCCCGGGCCCCTGTCCCCCCGGGCCCCTGTCCCCCCTGGGCCCCTCCCCCCGGGGCCTTATGACACATCAGTCTCAGACGGATCGTAGCAAACAACATTTTATTATTTATATTTAAACATTTATTTAAATGTATTTGATATAAAGTCATGCAAAAGCTTCACTGCAACAGAACAAAGAGAAAGAGGGAGGAGAACGAGGGAAGAGAAAGAGGGAGAACGAGGGAGGAGAAAGAGGGAGAAGAGAAGAGAGGAAGAGGAGAGAAAGAGGGAGAGGAGAAAGAGGAAGGAGAGAGGAGAGAAAGAGGGAGGAGAGAGGAGAGAAAGAGGGAGGAGAGAGGGAGAGGAGAAGAGAGGAGAGAGAGGAGCAAGAGAAGAAGGGAGATGAGGAGGAGAGGAGCTCCTTCTCTTCCTCCTCAGAGAAGGAGGGGAAAAGGGAGGAGAGAAAGGAGTGAAAGAGTGAAAGGCGGCGCTGTTATTAAGCTCATGCTCGTTACAGTAAAAACACCAGTCACATGATTCAAACCCACCAATCAGGAGCCAGGTGGGAGTCACATGACCCCTCGGGGCCGTAAAATCACATGGTGCAAATCCTGAAAGCCAATTGGTTCAGGCCAAAGTACAAACATAAAGCTCATTGGGCGTTAAGACTGGCAGCGTCCAATCACACGGTCGCACAGAGTCACATGACCGGCTCATGCTTTAGAATAATAAATAAATAAACAAATAAACTATTTGAAGAAGAATATGCGGCTCAGGCCCCGCCCACAAACTCCCTCTCACCGCAAGCTCTGAGGTTCAACTCCCGACACCAGCTCCTGTACTGCTGAGGTGTCCTTAGGCAAGACACCTCCCCTCGTCTGTGTGAGGGCCTCTGTGGTCTGCCCCGGGGCAACTGTGGCACCCGCTGTGTCAGACCCGGTTTAGTCCTGGTTTAGTCCTGGTTTAGTCCCGGTTTAGTCCCGGTTTAGTCCTGGTTTAGTCCCGGTTTAGTCCAGAGGGGGAGCAACTTGTTTGTAGAGTTTAGATTTGTTCCCATATAAAGTCTGAGGACTAAACCAGGACTAAACCAGGACTAAACCAGGACTAAACCAGGACTAAACCAGGACTAAACCAGGACTAAACCAGGACTAAACCCAGTGTCCCCAGATTTCTCTGATTCTCTCAGTGGCAGTGTATTAGCAGTGCTTTGGTGGTACTGTAGCAGTACTCTTGCAGTACTCTTGCAGTACTCTTGCAGTAGTGTGCAGTGGTCAGAGGGGGCAGAGGGGTCAGAGGGGTCAGCAGAGCTCTGGACACAGTGGTTCACTGGGGTCAGATTCTGTTTTTAAAGTGAGATTTTCAGTGAAATGTTTAAGTGGTGAGTCCTCGACGCTCCAGCTCCCGACTCTGCTTCAGCTCCTTTATCCTGGAAAACACGAAACAAGACTTAGACCCGGTGTAGACCCGGTGTAGACCCGGTGTAGACCCGGTTTAGACCCGGTTTAGACCCGATTTAGACCCGGTGTAGACCCGGTGTAGACCCGGTGTAGACCCGGTGTAGACCCGGTTGTGGGGTGGGGGACAGTTTGGTCACAGTTTGGTCAGATTCGGTCCACTCTGGTGTAAATGTGTCTGACCTGTGTCTGCAGCGGCGCAGGAACCTCATGATCTTTCGAGCCGCTTGGTCCTGTTTCTTTGTCAGAAAAGAGCCCCTGAAAAAAGACACTTCAGTCAGGCCCCGGTCCGGTCCCGGTCAGGCCCCGGTCCAGTCCGGTCCGGTCCAGTACCTGTTGCTGGCCGCCCTCTGCTTCCTCTCGTACTCCTTGTAGCTCCTGTAGTACTGCTGAATCAGGACTGCGGCGCGACGACTCTGTTGGAACCTCTTCTGTTCGTAGTACGAGCGGAACTTGGACTGGATCAAGATGGCCGCCTGCGTCATCTTTTTGTACAGCGCGTACTGAGGAAGGAACACGTTCTACCATTAACAACTGAGGAACACGACACGTTTAAAGAGCCTACTGTGAACTACAGACAGCTGTGTGTCAGATGCCCTCCCTCAGTATCGACCGCACACACAGACACACACAGACACACACCGACACACACAGACACACACAGACACACACAGACACACACAGACACACACAGACACACACAGACACACACAGAGGGGGAGGGGTCAGATCTAGAGACACGCCCACAGCACAAAGACATTACCTTGAGGGCGATCCAGGTAAGCTTCAGACAGGTGAGACAGGTGAGAGCAGGTTAGTACAGGTTACAGCAAAAACAAACAAACTTAAAGCTCTGACATGTTCCACAGTGGGGCTTTAACTCAGTTCTAATGTGATGAAAGCCTCAGTACCACAGAGTAAAGGTTAGTCTCATCTCACACCTGTAGTCCTGGTTCAGACCTGGTTCAGACCTGGTTTAGTCCTGGTTCAGTCCTGGTTCGGTCCTGGTTCGGTCCTGGTTCAGTCCTGGTTCAGTCCTGGTTCAGTCCTGGTTCGGTCCTGGTTCAGTCCTGGTTCAGTCCTGGTTCAGTCCTGGTTCGGTCCTGTTACCTGTTTGTATTTGCGGTAACACCTCTGGATCACTGCAGCTGCCATGTCCTGCTGCTCCTTCAGCCGTCGACCCTGAAACACACCAAAGGTTAGTCCAGGTCCAGTCCGTGTCCAGTCCGGGTCCAGTCCGTGTCCAGTCCGGGTCCAGTCCGGGTCCAGTCCGTGTCCAGTCCAGGTCCAGTCCGGGTCTAGTCCAGGTCTAGTCCGTGTCCAGTCCGTGTCCAGTCCAGGTCCAGTCCGGGTCTAGTCCAGGTCTAGTCCGTGTCCAGTCCGTGTCCAGTCCAGGTCCAGTCCGGGTCTAGTCCAGGTCTAGTCCGTGTCCAGTCCGTGTCCAGTCCGTGTCCAGTCCGGGTCCAGTCCGGGTCCAGTACCTTGTATCTCCTGAACGCCGTCTGGATGATGCGCGCAGCCTCGTACAGTTCTCGCTGTTCTCCGTCTGTGAGCGTTAACAGAGCGAAGTCGCGTTCTATCTTCCCATTGGCCGAGGCGTTGAGAAACTCCGCCCATGCGGCGGAGGAAGGCGGGCGCAGTCGGTGCAGCGCCAGGGCAGAGAGCGGCGAGGGCGGGCAGAGGCGCCTGGGCACATGACAGCAATGCATCATGGGAAACAGCCAGGGTCATGTGGGTTTAAAGGGAGTCTGCTCTGTTACCATGGAGACGGTAACCTCTTTAATCATGGTCTAGTCCTGGTCTAGACCTGGTCTAGTCCTGGTCTAGTCCTGGTCTAGACCTGGTCGGGTGCTGGTCTCACCTGGTTCAGTCCTGGTCTCACCTGGTTCAGTCCTGGTCTCACCTGGGCGGGTCCTGGTCTGGGCAGGTCCTGGTCTCACCTGGTTCAGTCCTGGTCTCACCTGGGCGGGTCCTGGTCTGGGCGGGTCCTGGTCTCACCTGGTTCAGTCCTGGTCTCACCTGGGCGGGTCCTGGTCTCACCTGGGCGGGTCCTGGTCTCACCTGGTTCAGTCCTGGTCTGGGCGGGTCCTGGTCTCACCTGGGCAGGTCCTGGTCTCACCTGGTTCAGTCCTGGTCTGGGCGGGTCCTGGTCTCACCTGGTTCAGTCCTGGTCTCACCTGGTTCAGTCCTGGTCTGGGCGGGTCCTGGCCTCACCTGGTTCAGTCCTGGTCTGGGCGGGTCCTGGTCTCACCTGGTTCAGTCCTGGTCTCACCTGGTTCAGTCCTGGTCTGGGCGGGTCCTGGTCTCACCTGGTTCAGTCCTGGCCTCACCTGGTTCAGTCCTGGTCTGGGCGGGTCCTGGTCTCACCTGGGCAGGTCCTGGTCTGGGCGGGTCCTGGTCTCACCTGGGCGGGTCCTGGTCTCACCTGGGCGGGTCCTGGTCTCACCTGGTTCAGTCCTGGTCTGGGCGGGTCCTGGTCTCACCTGGTTCAGTCCTGGTCTGGGCGGGTCCTGGCCTCACCTGGTTCAGTCCTGGTCTGGGCGGGTCCTGGTCTCACCTGGTCTAGTCCTGGTCTCACCTGGTTCAGTCCTGGTCTGGGCGGGTCCTGGTCTCACCTGGTTCAGTCCTGGTCTGGGCGGGTCCTGGTCTCACCTGGGCAGGTCCTGGTCTCACCTGGTTCAGTCCTGGTCTGGGCGGGTCCTGGTCTCACCTGGTTCAGTCCTGGTCTCACCTGGTTCAGTCCTGGTCTGGGCGGGTCCTGGCCTCACCTGGTTCAGTCCTGGTCTGGGCGGGTCCTGGTCTCACCTGGTTCAGTCCTGGTCTCACCTGGTTCAGTCCTGGTCTGGGCGGGTCCTGGTCTCACCTGGTTCAGTCCTGGCCTCACCTGGTTCAGTCCTGGTCTGGGCGGGTCCTGGTCTCACCTGGGCAGGTCCTAGTCTCACCTGGTTCAGTCCTGGTCTGGGCGGGTCCTGGTCTCACCTGGGCGGGTCCTGGTCTCACCTGGGCGGGTCCTGGTCTCACCTGGTTCAGTCCTGGTCTGGGCGGGTCCTGGTCTCACCTGGTTCAGTCCTGGTCTGGGCGGGTCCTGGCCTCACCTGGTTCAGTCCTGGTCTGGGCGGGTCCTGGTCTCACCTGGTTCAGTCCTGGTCTCACCTGGGCGGGTCCTGGTCTGGGCGGGTCCTGGTCTCACCTGGTTCAGTCCTGGTCTCACCTGGGCGGGTCCTGGTCTCACCTGGTTCAGTCCTGGCCTCACCTGGTTCAGTCCTGGTCTGGGCGGGTCCTGGTCTCACCTGGGCAGGTCCTAGTCTCACCTGGTTCAGTCCTGGTCTGGGCGGGTCCTGGTCTCACCTGGGCGGGTCCTGGTCTCACCTGGGCGGGTCCTGGTCTCACCTGGTTCAGTCCTGGTCTGGGCGGGTCCTGGTCTCACCTGGTTCAGTCCTGGTCTGGGCGGGTCCTGGCCTCACCTGGTTCAGTCCTGGTCTGGGCGGGTCCTGGTCTCACCTGGTTCAGTCCTGGTCTCACCTGGGCGGGTCCTGGTCTCACCTGGGCGGGTCCTGGTCTCACCTGGTTCAGTCCTGGTCTGGGCGGGTCCTGGTCTCACCTGGGCAGGTCCTGGTCTCACCTGGTTCAGTCCTGGTCTGGGCGGGTCCTGGTCTCACCTGGTTCAGTCCTGGTCTCACCTGGTTCAGTCCTGGTCTGGGCGGGTCCTGGCCTCACCTGGTTCAGTCCTGGTCTGGGCGGGTCCTGGTCTCACCTGGTTCAGTCCTGGTCTCACCTGGTTCAGTCCTGGTCTGGGCGGGTCCTGGTCTCACCTGGTTCAGTCCTGGCCTCACCTGGTTCAGTCCTGGTCTGGGCGGGTCCTGGTCTCACCTGGGCAGGTCCTGGTCTGGGCGGGTCCTGGTCTCACCTGGGCGGGTCCTGGTCTCACCTGGGCAAGTCCTGGTCTCACCTGGGCAAGTCCTGGTCTGGGCGGGTCCTGGTCTCACCTGGTTCAGTCCTGGTCTGGGCGGGTCCTGGCCTCACCTGGTTCAGTCCTGGTCTGGGCGGGTCCTGGTCTCACCTGGTCTAGTCCTGGTCTCACCTGGTTCAGTCCTGGTCTGGGCGGGTCCTGGTCTCACCTGGTTCAGTCCTGGTCTGGGCGGGTCCTGGTCTCACCTGGGCAGGTCCTGGTCTCACCTGGTTCAGTCCTGGTCTGGGCGGGTCCTGGTCTCACCTGGTTCAGTCCTGGTCTCACCTGGTTCAGTCCTGGTCTGGGCGGGTCCTGGCCTCACCTGGTTCAGTCCTGGTCTGGGCGGGTCCTGGTCTCACCTGGTTCAGTCCTGGTCTCACCTGGTTCAGTCCTGGTCTGGGCGGGTCCTGGTCTCACCTGGTTCAGTCCTGGCCTCACCTGGTTCAGTCCTGGTCTGGGCGGGTCCTGGTCTCACCTGGGCAGGTCCTGGTCTCACCTGGTTCAGTCCTGGTCTGGGCGGGTCCTGGTCTCACCTGGGCGGGTCCTGGTCTCACCTGGGCGGGTCCTGGTCTCACCTGGTTCAGTCCTGGTCTGGGCGGGTCCTGGCCTCACCTGGTTCAGTCCTGGTCTGGGCGGGTCCTGGTCTCACCTGGTTCAGTCCTGGTCTGGGCGGGTCCTGGTCTCACCTGGTCTAGTCCTGGTCTCACCTGGTTCAGTCCTGGTCTGGGCGGGTCCTGGTCTCACCTGGTTCAGTCCTGGTCTGGGCGGGTCCTGGTCTCACCTGGTCTAGTCCTGGTCTCACCTGGTTCAGTCCTGGTCTGGGCGGGTCCTGGTCTCACCTGGGCGGGTCCACAGTCTCCAGGTAGGCTGCGAGCCATGTGTCTTGGAGGTCGGGATTGTCCTGTCTCTCTCTAAGCGCTGACTCCGCCCCTCGAGGGAAATCCTCGCGTTTGATTCGCTCAGGAGTCGCCTCGATGATCTGCTCTGCCAGCGCCGCCACATCCACCTGAACGACACGGAGAGTCAGATGCCCTCCCTCTGTGTCAGATGCCCTCCCTGTGTGTCAGATGCCCTCCCTGTGTGTCAGATGCCCTCCCTCTGTGTGTCAGATGCCCTCCCCGTGTGTCAGATGCCCTCCCTCTGTGTCAGATGCCCTCCCTGTGTGTGTTAGATGCCCTCCCTCTGTGTCAGATGCCCTCCCCGTGTGTCAGATGCCCTCCCTGTGTGTGTCAGATGCCCTCCCTGTGTGTCAGATGCCCTCCCCGTGTGTCAGATGCCCTCCCCGTGTGTCAGATGCCCTCCCCGTGTGTCAGATGCCCCCCCTCTGTGTCAGATGCCCTCCCCGTGTGTCAGATGCCCTCCCTCTGTGTCAGATGCCCTCCCTGTGTGTCAGATGCCCTCCCTGTGTGTCAGATGCCCTCCCTGTGTGTCAGATGCCCTCCCCGTGTGTCAGATGCCCTCCCTGTGTGTCAGATGCCCTCCCTGTGTGTCAGATGCCCTCCCCGTGTGTCAGATGCCCTCCCGTCCTCACCTGCAGCTCGTCGTCCTCCAGAAGCTCTTCGTTCTCGTTGTTTTCGCTCAGACTCAGAAACTGCTCCAGAGACGAGTGTGCACGGCGCCCGGGGGCGTGCACGTGAGGGGACAGTGCACGGCGCCCGGGGGCATGCACGTGAGGAGGGGGCGAGTTCTCGAAGTCCATGAGGTGAGACTCCACCCCCCACAGCAGCCCCGGCGAATCAGACGGCGACTCGGGCGGAGAGGTGTCCATGGGGGCGGGTCCCACGCTGGAGTAGGCGGAGCTCAGCGAGGGCGAGGAGGCGGGGTCAAAGGGCGAGGGGAGACTGCTCGACGAGCTGAGCCGACTGGAAGAGCTCAGGCCTAGGACGACAGGAAGACCAAGAATATTAAAGACTGTGGGGTATTAAAGAGGGGGTATTTACCTCTGTGGGGTATTAAAGAGGAGGTATTTACCTCTGTGGGGTATTAAAGAGGAGGTATTTACTCCTGTGGGGTATTAAAGAGGGGGTATTTACCTCTGTGGGGTATTAAAGAGGAGGTATTTACCTCTGTGGGGTATTAAAGAGGAGGTATTTACTCCTGTGGGGTATTAAAGAGGGGGTATTTACCTCTGTGGGGTATTAAAGAGGAGGTATTTACCTCTGTGGGGTATTAAAGAGGAGGTATTTACTCCTGTGGGGTATTAAAGAGGAGGTATTTACTCCTGTGGGGTATTAAAGAGGGGGTATTTACCTCTGTGGGGTATTAAAGAGAGAGTATCTCTATGGGGTATTCACATTAATACAAAGCATATTAAGATCACCAATAATGTATTAACATGTTTCATAAGTTTCACTTTCTGTCGCTCTGAGTCTCTCCTCCTTTGCTCTCTGTGCTAAGCCCCTCCCCTTCAGAGCACCTCCTCTTTAAAGGGCCTGTATCACACAGACAAACTCTGGATTTAAACCATGTTCTGTCGCTGTTTGAGTAACAAGAACATTTAAGACCAAAATGAGTCTGAAGCAGCAGGGACAGAGACACAGTTTATACACAGAGTGATGGAGTCGATGGAGCAGGAAGTGCACCAGGGTCACTTCCTGTTTGGGACGCAGAGACGCACCTGTGTCTGGGCTGGTGGACAGAGGCGACAGGGGAGAGTCCAGGGACACGTCTCTGGACTCGGGCTCTGGTCTCAGGTCTGGGAAGGTCAGGCCAGGATCCTCGAGGTCCACACTGATGCTCCTCTCCTCCTCCTCCTCCTCCCCTCCTCCTCTGCTCCTCCTTCTCTCCTCCTGCCTGCTCCTCTCTTCCTCCACTCCTCTGCTCCTCCTCCTCTCCTCCTGCCTGCTCCTCTCTTCCTCCACTCCTCTGCTCCTCCTCCTCTCCTCCTGCCTGCTCCTCTCTTCTTCCTCCTCTTCTCTCCTCCTCTCCCTCGTCTCCTCCTCTGCCTTCATTTGCTTCTCCTGTCTGCTCTGTTCAGTGTTGCATCCTCTCTTTCTGGTAATCTGCTCCTCTGTGGCCTCCTCTTCAGGTCTCTCTGCGCTGACCCCCTCTCTGACCCCCTCTCTGACCCCCGTGTCCCCTCGTGAGGTGTGCATCCTCTCCAGGGCCGTCGCGAGCCTCGTGTGGCCCCTGGAGCGAGCCACAGCCAGGGGGAGCCGTCCCAGAGAGTCAGGGATCCCCAAAGCTGAACTGCTCCAAGAATACAAGAGCTCGGCCGACGCCTGATGCCCCAACGCACACGCCCACATCTGAAAGAAACATGTATGTGTTTATATAAAACACGCCCACATCTGAAAGAAACATGTATGTGTTTATATAAAACACGCCCACATCTGAAAGAAACATGTATGTGTTTATATAAAACACGCCCACATCTGAAAGAAACATGTATGTGTTTATATAAAACACGCCCACATCTGAAAGAAACATGTATGTGTTTATATAAAACACGCCCACATCTGAAAGACACATGTATGTTTATATAAAACACGCCCAGATCTGAAAGACACATGTATGTTTATATAAAACACGCCCACATCTGAAAGAAACATGTATGTTTATATAAAACACGCCCACATCTGAAAGACACATGTATGTTTATATAAAACACGCCCACATCTGAAAGACACATGTATGTTTATATAAAACACGCCCACATCTGAAAGAAACATGTATGTTTATATAAAACACGCCCACATCTGAAAGACACATGTATGTTTATATAAAACACGCCCACATCTGAAAGAAACATGTATGTGTTTATATAAAACACGCCCACATCTGAAAGAAACATGTATGTTTATATAAAACACATGAAATCACACTGTAGGATTTTTAAAGAATGTATTGGTAAATTTCTCGGTAAAATAAGTATTTGTCTCCTACAAACAATAAAGATCTGTGTCTCTGACCTGTACCTTCTTCTTTCAGAGGCTCCTCTGTCCTCCACTCGTTCTCTGTATTAATGGCCCCTGTTTGAACTCGTCCTCAGTATAAAAGACACATGTCCACAACCTCAAACAGTCAGACTCAAACTCCACTATGGACAAGACCAAAGAGCAAAGGAACCACAAACAAAACTGTAGACACCAGGCCCCGAACACTCAATCTGCAACAGGTAAGAGCTGGAGTCAACAAATCAACTGTGGAGCAAGTATTACAAAATGGAACAAGACCAAGACCTGGGGCTCCACCAAGATCTGACCCCGTGGGGTCAAAATGACACAAGAACAAAGAGCAAAAACCCCAGAACCACACGACCGAGTGAATGACCTGCAGAGAACTGGGACCAAAGTAACAAATGGACCATCAGTATCACACTACACCACCAGGGACTCAAATCCTGCAGTGCCAGACGTGTCCCCTGATTAAGACGGGACATGTCCAGGCCCGTCTGAAGTTTGACAGAAGCATTTGGATGATCCAGAAGAGGATTGGGACAATGTCACATGGTCAGATCAAACCAAAATACAACTTTTTGGTAAAAAAGTTTCATGCTGAGTTTCATCCAAAGAACATCAGACCTACTGTGAATCATGGGGGTGGAAACATCATGCTTTGGGGCTGTTTTTCTGCAAAGGGACCAGGACGACTGATCTGTGTAAAGGAAAGAATGAACGGGGCCATGTATCGTGAGATTTTGAGTGAAAACCTCCTTCCATCAGTGAGGACATTGAAGATGAAACGTGTCTGGGTCTTTCAGTGTGACAATGATCCAAACACATCGCCCGGGCAACGAAGGAGAGGCTTCATAAGAAGCATTTCAAGGTCCTGGAGTGGCCCAGTCTCCAGATCTCAACCCCATAGAAAATCTTTGGAGGGAGTTGAAAGTCCGTGTTCTCCAAAACATCACTGCTCTAGAGGAGATCTGCAGGAGGAACGGACCAAACTACAGCAACAGAGAAAACCTCTGGAGACAGAAAACGACCTGTCACTGCAACAAAGGGAATATAACAAAGTATGAGATGAACTTTTGTTATTGACCAAATACTTATTTTACAACATCATTTGGAAATCAATCCATTAAAAATCCTACAGTGTGATTTCCTGGATCTTTCATTCTGTCTCATAGTTGAAGTGAAACTATGATGAAAATCACAGGCGTCTCATCTTTTTAAGTGAAGAACTGGAACAATTGGAGGAAGAATAAAGACTTTTTTGCCCCACTGTGTGTGTGTGTCTTACCAGGGGGGTGCAGGAGAAGTGGTCCACGTTCAGAGGGTCCACTTCCTGCTCCAGGTCCAGGCTGTCTCTGTGCAGCGTCCTGAAACAAACACACATTTAACACAGATGCCCTGCCTCACTGACAGCACAAAACCAGGGTCCATTTCAGGTCTGTCCCAGGTCTGTCCCAGGTCCATCCCAGGTCCGTGCCAGGTCTTCGTGAGTACCTCCAGTGGATGAGCGTGTGGATGAGGTGGGTGTAGCCCTGAGCGGCCGCTAGGTGCAGCAGAGTCATTCCTCTGTGACGTGGCGCCCGGTGGAGCCTGTCCCCACCCCTTCCTGCCGAAGCTCCGCCTCCTGTGTCTGTGGCTCCGCCCCCTTCAGCTGCAGGTGCGTGACTCGACCTCCAGCAGGCACTTTTCATCATGCGCTCACACAGACCCACGATGCGCTGCTCGAACCACTGGGGAAGACGTGAGGGTCAAAGGTCAGAGGACATGTGTGCGGGGTTAACTTAGACTGTATAAATTTAGAATTCTGACCACGGGCATCATAGTAACCAAAGAGCCAATCAGGAGCGAGGCAGCTGAAACACCCCCTGCCACGCCCACAACGCTAGTTTAGCAACTCTGTCAATCAAACCTGTTGCTAACACCAGCAGACGTGACCCCAATAGTGCGCCCATGATACTTCCTTTAACGTGACGGCAGCAGGTTAGTTATGTGCATTTATATAAACAGTCTACTCTAGAAGGGTTAGCCAAGTCCAGACACGTGCACAGTAATAATAATAATAATAGTAATAATAATAATGTCTTACACTTGTAATGCGCTTTACAGTCTTGTCAAAGCCTCTGCACTAGACTCATTATTCATTCATTTCACTTGGTGATGGTCAGAAACTACTGTAGCCACAGCTGCCCCGGGGCAGACTGACAGAAGCGAGGCTGCCAATCTGCACCAACGGCTCCTCCGACCACCACCTATCATTCACACACACACCACTTTCATACTAGGCAATGTGGGTGAAGTGTCTTGCCTAAGGACACAACGACAGAACTTGATCTGAGTGGGACTCGATCCTCTGACCTTTGCGTTGGGCCCAACACTCTCTGTGGTGTGGTCTCATTCTTTACACTAAGAATCATTTTTCATCACGTCGTTTACGTCTGAACATATTTGTGCCGTGTTTTTCACACATGTCCAGTCACAGCAGAGGTTCCAGGGGTAGAATGGTAAAATAAAAGATTAAAGACTAAACTCAAATATGTATCAGTCCAATTAAACTTCAGAGGCTCAAAGAGAAAAAAATGACGAGAACCTGGAGAACCATCTCAACAGTTTGAAGAACTGGGAGGATTTAAGGCCAAGTGGGTCTGACCTGCTGTGTCTGCCCGGGCACAGGAGCGGGCAGCGCCGGGGGCAGCGCCGGGGGCAGAGCCGGGGGCAGAGCCGGGGGCAGCGCCGGGGGCAGAGCCGGCCCTGAGCTCAGCTGGGTGCCCTGACCCTGCTGCTGTTGGTGGTACTGGGTTTCTCTGGACGACATCTGTGCCATCCTCCTCTCCATCTGCTCCAGACGCTCCAGGATCGACATCCGGAACTGATTATCTACAAGAGACAGAGAGGTGACCCTCTGACCCACCTGACCCCCCCGACCCACCTGACCCCCTCTGACCCACCTGACCCCCCCCGACCCACCTGACCCCCTCTGACCCATCTGACACCCTCTGACCCATCTGACACCCTCTGACCCACCTGACCCCCCCCGACCCACCTGACCCCCTCTGACCCACCTGACCCCCCCCGACCCACCTGACCCCCTCTGACCCATCTGACACCCTCTGACCCATCTGACCCACCTGACCCCCTCTGACCCATCTGACCCCCTCTGACACATATGACCCCACCTGACCCCCTCTGACACATATGACCCCACCTGACCCCCTCTGACACATATGACCCCACCTGACCCCCTCTGACCCACCTGACATCCCCTGCTCTCCTCTGTTCCTCTTCCCCCCTCCCTACTCCTCTCCCCCTCCCTCCTCCCCCTCCTCTCCCCCTCCCTCCTCCTCCTCTCCCTCCTCCTCCTCCTCTCCCCCTCCCTCCTCCTCCTCCTCCTCCTCTCCCTCCCTCCTCCCCTCCCCTCCCCTCCCTCCTCCTCTGTACCGTCCAGGGAGAGCCAGTCGAGTTGGGAGCTGGGCAGAGAGTTGGCGTTCCGGGCGCGGTACTCGAACAGAACTGAAGAGGAGACTGAACCTCCAGATTCCACGACCTGCAGACAGACGAGCCCGGCCTCGTGAGCTGAGGAGGACACGCCAGAGTGAGCGTTTGGTCACAACACGCCAGAGTGAGCGTTTGGTCAGAACACGCCAGAGTGAGCGTTTGGTCAGAACACGGCAGAGTGAGCGTTTGGTCAGAACACGCCAGAGTGAGCGTTTGGTCAGAACACGGCAGAGTGAGCGTTTGGTCAGAACACAACAGAGTGAGCGTTTGGTCAGAACACGCCAGAGTGGTCAGAACACGCGTGTGGAGTCTGTGGCTCACAGTGAGGTGGAGTTACCGGGGCAGTAGCAGCGCAGGACTCCAGGCTGGATCAGAGACGCAGGAACCAAACTCTGGTCAAACACACAAGAGTAACGGCCAGAAGACTCACTCCAAGAACCTGTGATGAGAACTTTAACCCCGCCCTGAGGAGAGAGGAGAGAGGGTCAGAGGAGAGAGGGTCAGAGGAGAGAGGAGCAGAGGAGGAGAGGGTCAGAGGAGGAGAGGGTCAGAGAAGAGAAGGGAGAGGGTCAGAAGAGGAGAGAGGATCAGAGGAGAGAAGGGAGAGGGTCAGAGGAGGGGAGAGGGTCAGAGGAGGAGAAAGGGTCAGAGGAGGAGAGAGGGTCAGAGGAGGAGAGAGGGTCAGAGGAGGAGGAGAGAGGGTCAGAGGAGGAGGAGAGAGGGTCAGAGGAGGAGGAGAGAGGGTCAGAGGAGAGAGGGTCAGAGGAGAGAGGAGCAGAGGAGGAGGAGAGAGGGTCAGAGGAGAGAGGGTCAGAGGAGGAGAGGGTCAGAGGAGGAGGAGAGAGGGTCAGAGGAGGAGAGGGTCAGAGGAGGAGGAGAGAGGGTCAGAGGAGAGAGGAGCAGAGGAGGAGGAGAGAGGAGCAGAGGAGGAGAGGGTCAGAGGAGGAGAGGGTCAGAGAAGAGAAGGGAGAGGGTCAGAAGAGGAGAGAGGATCAGAGGAGGAGAAAGGGTCAGAGGAGGAGAGAGGGTCAGAGGAGGAGAGAGGGTCAGAGGAGGAGGAGAGAGGGTCAGAGGAGGAGAGGGTCAGAGGAGAGAAGGTCAGAGGAGGAGGAGAGAGGGTCAGAGGAGGAGGAGAGAGGGTCAGAGGAGGAGAGGGTCAGAGGAGGAGAGGGTCAGAGAAGAGAGGAGCAGAGAGGGTCAGAGGAGCAGAGGGTGTTCATACCTCGGGGTAAGACCACTCGGGGCTGAAGTCAGTGATGGCGGCTGTTCGTGGCGAGGGGGCGGGGTTTGGAAAGGGCAGGAAGGATGATGACGGCAACGGAGTGGGAGGGACCATGTAGCGCACGCCGGTGGGAAACTGCGCTAACGAGGGCGCCAGGGTGGCTAACGGTGGGGCCGGATTGGCCTCTTCGGCGATGAGGTCAGAGATGAGGTCAGGGAACGGCGAATCGAAGGAGAGCTCAAGACCCGCCTCCTCCACAGTGTCCGTGTCCATGGAAACAGAGCGCTGGGGAGGCGTTTCCACGGAAACGGCATCAGAGCCACGCCTCCCATTTTCCTGCTTCACCTGGAACAAGAAACCAGTCTAAACCAGGTCTAAACCAGGTCTAAACCAGGTCTAAACCAGGTCTAAACCAGGTCTAAACCAGGACTAAACCAGGTCTAAACCAGGTCTAAACCAGGACTAAACCAGGTCTAAACCAGGACTAAACCAGGACTAAACCAGGTCTAAACCAGGACTAAACCAGGACTAAACCAGGACTAAACCAGGTCTAAACCAGGACTAAACCAGGTCTAAACCAGGTCTAAACCAGGTCTAAACCAGGTCTAAACCAGGTCTAAACCAGGTCTAAACCAGGTCTAAACCAGGACTAAACCAGGTCTAAACCAGGTCTAAACCAGGACTAAACCAGGTCTAAACCAGGTCTAAACCAGGACTAAACCAGGACTAAACCAGGACTAAACAGGACTAAACCAGGTCTAAACCAGGTCTAAACCAGGACTAAACCAGGTCTAAACCAGGTCTAAACCAGGACTAAACCAGGACTAAACCAGGACTAAACCAGGTCTAAACCAGGACTAAACCAGGTCTAAACCAGGTCTAAACCAGGTCTAAACCAGGTCTAAACCAGGACTAAACCAGGACTAAACCAGGTCTAAACCAGGTCTAAACCAGGTCTAAACCAGGTCTAAACCAGGACTAAACCAGGACTAAACCAGGTCTAAACCAGGTCTAAACCAGGTCTAAACCAGGACTAAACCAGGTCTAAACCAGGTCTAAACCAGGTCTAAACCAGGACTAAACCAGGTCTAAACCAGGTCTAAACCAGGACTAAACCAGGACTAAACCAGGACTAAACCAGGTCTAAACCAGGACTGTACCTGGACTGGACTGGTCTGAGGCTGGGGGCTGAAGGTCACCATGTTGTCGTTGTGTCTCTGCGTCTGATTGGTGGGTGGAGAGTCGTGACAGACCAATAGGAGCGGGGCGCTGCTCTGTCGCCGGGGAGGAGAGCCACTGTTGGACTGAAACAGAACCAGACAGAACATGTCAGAACTGTTCTAAAGTGAAATGTCCCGCAGTGGGGCTTAAACCCTGTCGAAATGTGGGGGGATGGACTTTGGGGGGGTGGACTTTGGGGGGACTGGACTTTGGGGGGATGGACTTTGGGGGGGATGGACTTTAGGGGGGTGGACTTTGGGGGGGATGGACTTTAGGGGGGTGGACTTTGGGGGGGATGGACTTTGGGGGGGTGGACTTTAGGGGGGTGGACTTTGGGGGGGATGGACTTTGGGGGGGTGGACTTTGGGGGGGATGGACTTTAGGGGGGTGGACTTTGGGGGGGATGGACTTTGGGGGGGTGGACTTTGGGGGGGATGGACTTTGGGGGGCTGGACTTTGGGGGGCTGGACTTTGGGGGGGATGGACTTTGGGGGGGTGGACTTTGGGGGGGGTGGACTTTGGGGGGGATGGACTTTGGACTTTGGGGGGGTGGACTTTGGGGGGGATGGACTTTGGGGGGGTGGACTTTGGGGGGATGGACTTTGGGGGGCTGGACTTTGGGGGGGTGGACTTTGGGGGGACTGGACTTTGGGGGGACTGGACTTTGGGGGGGTGGACTTTGGGGGGATGGACTTTGGGGGGGTGGACTTTGGGGGGATGGACTTTGGGGGGGTGGACTTTGGGGGGGTGGACTTTGGGGGGATGGACTTTGGGGGGGTGGACTTTGGGGGGATGGACTTTGGGGGGCTGGACTTTGGGGGGACTGGACTTTGGGGGGGTGGACTTTGGGGGGGTGGACTTTGGGGGGGTGGACTTTGGGGGGCTGGACTTTGGGGGGACTGGACTTTGGGGGGGTGGACTTTGGGGGGGTGGACTTTGGGGGGGTGGACTTTGGGGGGGTGGACTTGGTCTGTACCTGGATCAGAGCCACTTTGGTGGGCGGTCCGGTTGCATTCTCGTCTTTGGACTCTTCGTCTCGCCGTGTTTTGGGCGTGTCCTCGT
Organism: Periophthalmus magnuspinnatus; assembly: GCF_009829125.3. Lineage (NCBI taxonomy): Eukaryota > Metazoa > Chordata > Actinopteri > Gobiiformes > Gobiidae > Periophthalmus > Periophthalmus magnuspinnatus. Next base: position 338,066 of record NC_047143.1, on the reverse strand, counting down.
CCAGGTCGAGAGAGAGCGGGAGGGCGAGGGGGGCGGAGTCTGTGGCGAGGGGGGCGGAGTCTGTGGAGCTGAGGGAGGACAGGGAGGAGGCGGGGCTCGGCGCCAGTGCCGCGTTCTGATTGGATACAGAGCGGCCGTACGTCTGCCCCTGTTTGGGCGAATTCAGGAAGGCGTCGGGATCGAAGCCGGGGGGCGTGGCCTGTGGAGGAGGAGGTGTGGCCTGGGGTGGCGGAGGAGGCGTGGACTGAGGGGGCGGGGTCAGGAGCAGGGCGACGGTCTCCGCGGCGACCACCAGCGGCTTCTTGTTGTTATTGTTGTTGTTGTGACTGAGAGCGGCGTTGGCAGAGTGGTTAGCGGTGGCGGCGGATGAGGGGGGCGTGGCTGCCATGACGATGAGGGCGTTCTGCGGCAGGGCGACGGCGGTCAAGTTACCGTGGCGATCGGTGTAGTTACTGACAGCGATGGCGGCTGTGTGCGCTGGGGGAGGAGAGGAGGAGCTGTGGAAGAGAGGAGAGTGTTAGAGAGGAGAGAAACAGGAGGACAGACAGAGGAGAGAGATAGAGGAGGAGAGAGAGGAGGAGGAGAGACAGAGGAGGAGAGAGACAGGAGGACAGACAGAGGAGGAGAGAGACAGAGGAGAAGAGAGAGGAGGAGGAGAACAGAAGAGAGACACAGAGGAGGAGAGACAGAGGAGAAGAGACACAGAGGAGAGACACAGAGGAGGACAGACAGAGGAGGAGAGACACAGAGGAGGAGAGACACAGAGGAGGACAGACAGAGGAGGAGAGAGACAGGAGGACAGACAGAGGAGGAGAGACACAGAGGAGAGAGGAGGAGGAGGAGAACAGAGGAGGAGAGACACAGAGGAGGAGAGACACAGAGGAGAAGAGACACAGAGGAGAAGAGAGAGGAGGAGGAGGAGAACAGAGGAGGGAGACAGAGGAGAACAGAGGAGGAGGAGAACAGAGGAGGAGAGAGACAGGAGAGAGAGGAGGAGAACAGAGGGAGAGACAGGAGGAGAGAGACAAAGGACGAGAGAGAGAGGAGTTAGAGAACAGGGGAGAGACAGAGGAGTAGAGAGAGGAGGAGGAGAACAGAAGAGAGACACAGAGGAGGAGAGACAGAGGAGGAGAGACAGAGGAGGAGAGACACAGAAGAGAGACACAGAGGAGGAGAGAGACAGAGGAGAAGAGAGAGGAGGAGAACAGAAGAGAGACACAGAGGAGGAGAGACAGAGGAGGAGAGAGACAAAGAAGAAGAGACACAGAAGAGAGACACAGAGGAGGAGAGACACAGAGGAGGACAGACAGAGGAGGAGAGACACAGAGGAGAAGAGACACAGAGGAGAGACACAGAGGAGAGACACAGAGGAGGAGAGAAACAGAGGAGGAGAGACACAGAAGAGAGACACAGAGGAGGACAGACAGAGGAGGAGAGACAGAGGAGAGAAACAGAGGAGGAGAGAGACAGAGGAGAAGAGAGGAGGAGAGACACAGAGGAGAGAAACAGAGGAGGAGAGACACAGAGGAGGACAGACAGAGGAGGAGAGACACAGAGGAGGAGAGAAACAGAGGAGGAGAGACACAGAAGAGAGACACAGAGGAGGACAGACAGAGGAGGAGAGACACAGGAGAGAAACAGAGGAGGAGAGAGACAGAGGAGAAGAGACACAGAGGAGAGAAACAGAGGAGGAGAGACACAGAGGAGGACAGACAGAGGAGGAGAGACACAGAGGAGAGAAACAGAGGAGGAGAGACAGAGGAGAAGAGAGGAGGAGAGACAGAGGAGGAGAGACAGAGGAGAAGAGAGAGGAGGAGAACAGAGGAGGAGAGACAGAGGAGGAGAGACACAGAGGAGGAGAGATAGAGGAGGAGAGACAGAGGAGGAGGAGAACAGAGGATGAGAGAGACAGGAGAGAGAGGAGGAGAACAGAGGGAGAGACAGGAGGAGAGAGACAAAGGACGAGAGAGGAGGAGAGAGACAGAGGAGGAGAGAGAGAGAGGAGTAAGAGAACAGGGGAGAGACAGAGGAGTAGAGAGAGGAGGAGGAGAACAGGAAGAGAGACAGAGGAGAGAGACAGAGGAGAAGAGAGAGGAGGAGGAGAACAGAGGAGGAGAGACAGAGGAGAGACACAGAGGAGAAGAGAGGAGGAGGAGAACAGAGGAGGAGAGAGAGGAGAAGGAGAGAGAGAAGGAGGAAGAGAACAGAGGAGTAGAGAGAGGAGGAGGACAACAGAGGGAGAGACAGGAGGAGAAACAGGAGGACAACAGAGGAGGAGAGACAGAGGAGGAGAGAAAGGAGGAGAGAGAGGAGGAGACAGAGGAGGGAAGGAGCTATGGGAGAAAAAGGGGGGAGGATGAAAGTAAAAACAAGAGAGAGAGTGGTAGAGTAAACGGGAGAGCAGGGGGCGGGGCTGACCTGGCGGGCGGGCACGGCGAGTGGGCGGGGCTCTGCGTTTTGATTGGAGGAGGTTTAGTTTTGTCGACTTTGGGGGAGATGATGCGGTGTTTGGTGCTGTTACAGCGATGAGGAATGTTCACTCCAGACGCCACTGAGCACAGAGACGAGAGTGAGTCCTCTGCACCATCAGACACTCCTCTGCACCACCAGACACTCCTCTGCACCACCAGACACTCCTCTGCACCACCACACACTCCTCTGCACCATCAGACACTCCTCTGCAGCGTCAGACGCTCCTCTGCACCACCACACACTCCTCTGCACCATCAGACACTCCTCTGCAGCGTCAGACGCTCCTCTGCACCACCACACACTCCTCTGCACCATCAGACACTCCTCTGCAGCGTCAGACGCTCCTCTGCACCACCACACACTCCTCTGCACCACCACACACTCCTCTGCACCACCACACACTCCTCTGCACCACCACACGCTCCTCTGCACCGTCAGACGCTCCTCTGCACCGTCAGACACTCCTCTGCACCGTCAGACACTCCTCTGCACCGTCAGACACTCCTCTGCACCGTCAGACACTCCTCTGCACCACCACACACTCCTCTGCACCATCAGACGCTCCTCTGCACCACCACACACTCCTCTGCACCATCAGACGCTCCTCTGCACCATCAGACGCTCCTCTGCACCACCACACACTCCTCTGCACCATCAGACGCTCCTCTGCACCACCACACACTCCTCTGCACCATCAGACGCTCCTCTGCACCGTCAGACGCTCCTCTGCACCATCAGACACTCCTCTGCACCATCAGACACTCCTCTGCAGCGTCAGACGCTCCTCTGCACCACCACACACTCCTCTGCACCATCAGACACTCCTCTGCAGCGTCAGACGCTCCTCTGCACCACCACACACTCCTCTGCACCACCACACACTCCTCTGCACCACCACACACTCCTCTGCACCACCACACACTCCTCTGCACCATCAGACACTCCTCTGCAGCGTCAGACGCTCCTCTGCACCACCACACACTCCTCTGCACCATCAGACGCTCCTCTGCACCATCAGACGCTCCTCTGCACCACCACACACTCCTCTGCACCATCAGACGCTCCTCTGCACCACCACACACTCCTCTGCACCATCAGACGCTCCTCTGCACCGTCAGACGCTCCTCTGCACCATCAGACACTCCTCTGCACCACCACACACTCCTCTGCACCATCAGACGCTCCTCTGCACCGTCAGACGCTCCTCTGCACCGTCAGACGCTCCTCTGCACCGTCAGACGCTCCTCTGCACCGTCAGACACTCCTCTGCACCGTCAGACACTCCTCTGCACCGTCAGACACTCCTCTGCACCACCACACACTCCTCTGCACCACCACACACTCCTCTGCACCATCAGACACTCCTCTGCACCGTCAGACACTCCTCTGCACCGTCAGACACTCCTCTGCACCGTCAGACACTCCTCTCCTCCCCTCCCTCTCTTCCCCTCCCCCTCCTCTCCTCTCTCTCCTCCCCTCCCCCTCCTCCCTCCCCTCCCCCTCCTCTCCTCTCCTCTCCTCCCCTCCCCTCCTCTCCTCTCCTCCCTCCTCTCCCCCTCCTCCCCCTCCTCCTCCTCCTCTCCCTCTCACCGTGGGGAGTACACAGACAGGTGTGAGTCCTGGGTTGGGGTCTGCTCCTCTGTCTCTCCAGGATGTGTTGGACGAGGTCTTCAATAGATGAGTCTCCAGAGCCCACAGAGCACTTCATACTGTGGACTGAGACACACGTGGACTGAGACACGCGTGGACTGAGACACATGTGGACTGAGACACACGTGGACCGAGACACGCGTGGACTGAGACACGCGTGGACCGAGACACATGTGGACTGAGACACACGTGGACTGAGACACGCGTGGACCGAGACACGCGTGGACTGAGACACGCGTGGACTGAGACACGCGTGGACCGAGACACATGTGGACTGAGACACGCGTGGACCGAGACACATGTGGACTGAGACACACGTGGACTGAGACACGCGTGGACCGAGACACGCGTGGACTGAGACACGCGTGGACTGAGACACGCGTGGACCGAGACACATGTGGACTGAGACACGCGTGGACCGAGACACGCGTGGACTGAGACACATGTGGACTGAGACACATGTGGACCGAGACACGCGTGGACTGAGACACGCGTGGACCGAGACACATGTGGACTGAGACACACGTGGACTGAGACACACGTGGACTGAGACACATGTGGACTGAGACACGCGTGGACTGAGACACAGGGACGAGTGACACTCCAGACCTGCTTTAGTCCTGGTCTAGTCCTGGTCTAGTCCGGTTATAGTCCTGGTCTTACACATAGGCTTGAGCTGGTCCAGTCCTGGTCCAGTCCTGGTTCAGTCCTGGTCCAGTCCTGGTTCAGTCCTGGTCCAGTCCTGGTCCAGTCCTGGTCCAGTCCTGGTCCAGTCCCGGTTCAGTCCTGGTTCAGTCCTGGTCCAGTCCCGGTTCAGTCCCGGTTCAGTCCCGGTCCAGTCCCGGTCTTACACATAGGCTTGAGCTGGTCCAGTCCTGGTCTAGTCCTGGTTCAGTCCTGGTCCAGTCCCGGTCCAGTCCTGGTCTTACACATAGGCTTGAGCTGGTCCAGTCCTGGTCTAGTCCTGGTTCAGTCCTGGTCCAGTCCTGCTCCAGTCCTGGTCTTACACATAGGCTTGAGCTGGTCCAGTCCTGGTCTAGTCCTGGTCTAGTCCTGGTCCAGTCCTGGTCCAGTCCTGGTCCAGTCCTGGTCCAGTCCCGGTCCAGTCCTGGTCTTACACATAGGCTTGAGCTGGTCCAGTCCTGGTCTAGTCCTGGTCTAGTCCTGGTCCAGTCCTGGTCCAGTCCTGGTCCAGTCCTGGTCCAGTCCTGGTCCAGTCCTGGTCCAGTCCTGGTCCAGTCCTGGTCTTACACATAGGCTTGAGCTGGTCCAGTCCTGGTCTAGTCCTGGTCTAGTCCTGGTCCAGTCCTGGTCCAGTCCTGGTCCAGTCCTGGTCCAGTCCTGGTCCAGTCCTGGTCTTACACATAGGCTTGAGCTGGTTCAGTCCTGGTTCAGTCCTGGTCCAGTCCTGGTCCAGTCCTGGTCCAGTCCTGGTCCAGTCCTGGTCCAGTCCTGGTCTTACACATAGGCTTGAGCTGGTTCAGTCCTGGTTCAGTCCTGGTTCAGTCCTGGTCCAGTCCTGGTCCAGTCCTGGTCCAGTCCTGGTCTTACACATAGGCTTGAGCTGGCTGAGCAGGTCGTCGCGGCTCCAGCGCGTGTTGTTGTGGCGCTCGCTCACCGCACACACCAGAGGACTACACTTCCCAGAATCCTCAGCACACGGCACGTTCAGGTAGTGCACCAGCACTATGTCCGGGTTCTACAGGGAGACAGAGTACTTCAGAGACTACTGCAGTCAAAGTACTTCAGATTGAAGTACTTTTACTATAGTACAGATTGTACTATAGTAAAAGTACTTCAGCTTATTCTACAGTAAAAGTACCTGCAGGAGCCAGTAGCAACGTCTGTGGAATGTGGGGACGATGGAGGAATGAACGTAACACCCATAAAGACACTGGAGAGAAAAGGAGGAAAACAGGGACTTATTCATTTGTCAGGGGAAGTCACAAATTCACTCGTTTATTCTGTATTCGGACGCCTGTACTTGCACGCCTGTTGTCGGGGCGTCTGTAGTTGGACGCTTTTAGTCGGGGCGTCTGTAATCGGGGCACCTGTAGTGGGACACCTGTAGTCGGATGCCTGTAGTCGGGGCGTCTGTAATCGGGGTGCCTGTAGTCGGGGCGTCTGTAGTTGGACGCCTGTAGTCGGGGCGCCTGTAGTTGGACGCCTGTAGTCGGGGCGCCTGTAGTTGGACGCCTGTAGTCGGACACCTGTAGTCGGACACCTGTAGTCAGGGCATCTGTAATCGGGGCGCCTGTAGTCGGGGCGTCTGTAGGCGGACGCCTGTAGTCGGGGCGTCTGTAATCGGGGCGTCTGTAATCAGGGCGTCTGTAGGCGGACGCCTGTAGTCGGGGCACCTGTAGTCGGACACCTGTAGTCGGGGCGTCTGTAGTCGGGGCACCTGTAGTCGGACGCCTATAGTCGGGCGCCTGTAGTCGGACGCCTGTAGTCGGGGCGTCTGTTGTCGGACGCCTGTAGTCGGGGCGTCTGTAGTCGGACGCCTGTAGTCGGGGCACCTGTAGTCGGACGCCTGTAGTCGGGGCGTCTGTAGTCGGACGCCTGTAGTCGGACGACTGTAGTCGGGTGCCTGTAGTCGGGGCGTCTGTAGTCGGGCGCCTGTAGTCGGGGCGCCTGTAGTCGGGCGCCTGTAGTCGGGGCGCCTGTAGTCGGGGCGTCTGTAGTTGGACGCCTGTAATCGGGGCGTCTGTAGTCGGGCGCCTGTAGTCGGACGCCTGTAGTCGGGGCGTCTGTCGTCGGACGCCTGTAGTCTTTAGTTATTAAAACCCATGAACAAAGGCGATTGGCTCCAGAGTTTTCCTTCTCCAGATAATAACGTCTCTACATCAGAGACTCTGATTGGCTGATACTAGACCCTGCGCTGATACTAGAAAATGTGTTGCAGAAATACATCTTTACACTTTTTTCTCTCCCTCTCCTTCTCTCTCTCCTCCTCCTCTCTTACCTCCATCCCCTGGACCTTGAGCTTCATGTGGTCTACTCTGGTGGTTCTCTCTCTCCTCTCCCTCTCCTCCTCTCCCTCCTCCTCTCCCTCTCCTCCCCCCTCTCTCCTCCTCCTCTCCTCCCCCCTCTCTCCCCCTCCTCTCTTACCTCCATCCCCTGGACCTTGAGCTTCATGTGGTCTTCTCTGGTGGTTCTCTCTCTCCTCCTCTCCCTCTCCTCCTCTCTCTCCTCTCCTCCCCCCTCTCTCCTCCTCCTCTCTCTCCTCCTCTCCCTCTCCTCTCCTTCCCCCCTCTCTCCTCCTCCTCTCCTCCCCCCTCTCTCCCCCTCCTCTCTTACCTCCATCCCCTGGACCTTGAGCTTCATGTGGTCTTCTCTGGTGGTTCTCTCTCTCCTCCTCTCCCTCTCCTCCTCTCTCTCCTCTCCTCCCCCCTCTCTCCTCCTCCTCTCTCTCCTCCTCTCCCTCTCCTCTCCTTCCCCCCTCTCTCCTCCTCCTCTCCTCCCCTCTCTCCTCTCCTCCTCTCTTACCTCCATCCCCTGGACCTTGAGCTTCATGTGGTCTTCTCTGGTGGTCTTTCCATCTTTTCGTTTCTTCCAGGCGTATCCATCTTTTCGATATTTGACTTTCTTCCGGTTGTACAGGATGATGCTTCCGTTCTTCGGCCTGAGACGCAGAACACACAACACAGCGTCAGAATCGTAGCTGATATTCACACTTTGCAGTGACGTCACGCTGGGGGAGTTCTACATGCATCTCAATGGTGGAATCTTCAGCAGGTTCCTTTTCTTTGTTTTTTTTTTTATTTGAAGGACAATGTACAGATGCATTAAATAGATGGCTGCACCAGATTTAGCAAAATGCTAATTTCCATCTGTAGTCCTTTGTCACAAACATTAAAAACAATTCACATATAAAAACTGCAATACAAAAGACAATGTACAAATTTTCAACACATAGTGCAAACTACAGGTTATTAAAGTGCAAGACAGAAAAAAACAAAGAAATGCAACAAATATCAGAATAAATACAGTGTAGTCGGTTTCAGATGATACCCACGAGGGCAGCGTCTGGTCGCTCTGTACCTTATTGGTATTATAAATGTAAACAAGACAGTAATATGACACTAAGACAGTTCAATAACACTCATGATGTGGTGATCTAGTGTCCATCAGATGGTGCCCACGAGGGGAACATCTGATGGACAAATACTCGTCTGGTATAGTCAGTGTGGACAGGACTGATGGTCAAGAAGACAGTTTTTAACAGCCCCTGAAAAGATGAGATAATCTGCTGTGTTCTTAAGATTTTGTGGAAGCCCGTTCCATTCCTTGATGGATTTAAAGGAGAAGGCAGATTGAGAGAACGCGGACTTTCTTGTAGGAACATTGCAGTCACCCCTGGACACAGACCTTCACACTCTGCTTGTGAGTTGAGTTGAGGCTGTACATATTTCTTTAGTGGGGCAGCGTCAGGCAAGATTTTATGTACCAGGCGAATATCAGAGAACCTGATCAAGTTGTCAAAGCTTAATATTTTAAATTTGTCCAATATGTAGCAATGATGGTAACGTCTGGGCTTTTTATCGAGGATTTTCAACGCCTGATTATGCAATGATCTGAGAGGATTTAGTACTGTTATTTTGGCTTGAGACCATGAGGAAATACAATACAAAATGTGAGATATAATCATAGCATTGAGATAAGATTTTGCTGCTTCTAATGATAATGATAATGGAGACACAATGCACACATGTTTAAGATCTAAGTCTGAAAACTCTTGAAAAAACACAATATGGATCAATATGTGATCAGTCCAAACGTTCACGGTCCTGTTTAGGAGTTTGGTTTTACTCAAAATCAGCTAATGCTAATGCTAGCTAGCATGTGACTGTCATGTTACCTGACAGGACTTAACAGCACAAATCACCTCACCTGTTGTATTCAGATAAGTAAGTTCTTTATGTTCAGACTGTGAAACAAAGCTCAGGTTAAAGTCTAAAGTGTCCACGCTCACTTCCTGTTTGAAAAATGGCCACTAGCAGGTTAGCTACGCCGAGAGACGTATGCAGTCTATGGTCAGAACTCACAAAGATCCAGAGCAGAACGTGGGAGGAGGTTCTGACCTGGTTTTGAGGGAGCAGCACAACCACTCATCGTGTCGGTCGAACGAGATCAGGAACGAAGCGATCTCCTGTAGAGACGTGAGCAGAGTTTAGAATGAGCCCTACCTGATCTGCGTCATGTATCTGAGCCTCAGGACACGTGATGTACAACCATGAGGCGAAATACGTCCAAATAAACACACGACTACTGTCTGCGTCAGTGTAGTACAGGGGGAGTACCTCGTCAGTGTAGTATATAGAGTACAGGGGGAGTACCTCGTCAGTGTAGTATATAGAGTACAGGGGGAGTACCTCGTCAGGTGCAGTATATAGAGTACAGGGGGAGTACCTCGTCAGGTGCAGTATATAGAGTACAGGGGGAGTACCTCGTCGGTGTAGTATATAGAGTACAGGGGGAGTACCTCGTCGGTGTAGTATATAGAGTACAGGGGGAGTACCTCGTCGGTGTAGTATATAGAGTACAGGGGGAGTACCTCGTCGGTGCAGTATATAGAGTACAGGGGGAGTACCTCGTCGGTGCAGTATATAGAGTACAGGGGGAGTACCTCGTCGGTGTAGTATATAGAGTACAGGGGGAGTACCTCGTCGGTGTAGTATATAGAGTACAGGGGGAGTACCTCGTCAGTGTAGTATATAGAGTACAGGGGGAGTACCTCGTCAGTGTAGTATATAGAGTACAGGGGGAGTACCTCGTCAGTGTAGTATATAGAGTACAGGGGGAGTACCTCATCGGTGTAGTATATAGAGTACAGGGGGAGTACCTCGTCGGTGTAGTATATAGAGTACAGGGGGAGTACCTCGTCGGTGTAGTATATAGAGTACAGGGGGAGTACCTCATCAGTGTAGTATATAGAGTACAGGGGGAGTACCTCGTCAGTGCAGTATATAGAGTACAGGGGGAGTACCTCGTCAGTGTAGTATATAGAGTACAGGGGGAGTACCTCGTCGGTGTAGTATATAGAGTACAGGGGGAGTACCTCGTCGGTGTAGTATATAGAGTACAGGGGGAGTACCTCATCAGTGTAGTATATAGAGTACAGGGGGAGTACCTCGTCAGTGCAGTATATAGAGTACAGGGGGAGTACCTCGTCGGTGTAGTATATAGAGTACAGGGGGAGTACCTCGTCGGTGTAGTATATAGAGTACAGGGGGAGTACCTCGTCGGTGCAGTATATAGAGTACAGGGGGAGTACCTCGTCGGTGCAGTATATAGAGTACAGGGGGAGTACCTCGTCGGTGCAGTATATAGAGTACAGGGGGAGTACCTCGTCGGTGTAGTATATAGAGTACAGGGGGAGTACCTCGTCGGTGCAGTATATAGAGTACAGGGGGAGTACCTCGTCGGTGCAGTATATAGAGTACAGGGGGAGTACCTCGTCGGTGCAGTATATAGAGTACAGGGGGAGTACCTCGTCAGTGTAGTATATAGAGTACAGGGGGAGTACCTCGTTGGTGTTCCAGCGCAGGCGCTCCGTGGGGAGGCAGGGGGAGCGGGGGAGACACTCCAGGAGTTTGTTTGGCACAAACACTTTTCTCTGACTTTTATTTTCTGAAAAAAACAACAACACGGTTAAAGCCGCAAGCGGCATCCAGTGACCCTCGACCTCTGCTCACCCCAGCCTGCGTCTGCGCGGGCCCCAGCCCCATCCATATCGGCCCATCCTGAGTTATAGGGGTCAGAGGTCAGTGTGGTGTCTTACTGCTCTCAGAACAGAGAGGACAGAGGGGACAGAGAGGACAGAGGGGACAGAGGGGACAGTACGTTGTCTTACCGCTCTCAGGACAGACCATGTCCTTCCTTTGGCTCATGGCGACGCTCATGTCTCAGTGACGCCTGGACTCGCCCCGAGACCAGAGGAACTGTCCCACTGCATCTGTCCAAAGTACACAAGTACAAGTAACTACACAGTCCAAAGTACACAAGTACAAGTAACTACACAGTCCAAAGTACACAAGTACAAGTAACTACACAGTCCAAAGTACACAAGTACAAGTAACTACACAGTCCAAAGTACACAAGTACAAGTAACTACACAGTCCAAAGTACACAAGTACAAGTAACTACACAGTCCAAAGTACACAAGTACAAGTAACTACACAGTCCAAAAATCCTGCTTCACAAACTGTACGAGGAACATGATGCATAGAGAAACAATTTGTGCCACTAAATCAAAAACACAGAAACACGACCAGAGGATCTGTCCCACCAGAGGATCTGTCCCACCAGAGGAACTGTCCCACCAGAGGAACTGTCCCACCAGAGGAACTGTACCACCAGAGGAACTGTCCCACCAGAGGATCTGTCCCACTAGAGGGTCTGTCCCACCAGAGGAACTGTCCCATCAGAGGATCTGTCCCACCAGAGGATCTGTCCCACCAGAGGATGTGTCCCACCAGAGGGTCTGTCCCACCAGAGGATCTGTCCCACCAGAGGATCTGTCCCACCAGAGGATGTGTCCCACCAGAGGGTCTGTCCCACTAGAGGGTCTGTCCCACCAGAGGATCTGTCCCACCAGAGGGTCTGTCCCACCAGAGGGTCTGTCCCACTAGAGGGTCTGTCCCACCAGAGGATCTGTCCCACCAGAGGATGTGTCCCACCAGAGGGTCTGTCCCACTAGAGGGTCTGTCCCACCAGAGGATCTGTCCCACCAGAGGAACTGTCCCACCAGAGGGCGCTGCAAGACGAGCCAAAACCACAGTCTGGACAGAATCAGGCTGCAGTGTCGTCTCCTCCACAAATCTCCTCTTATTGTGAGTAAAAACATTTAACCCTGTAGTTTAGATCTGTACAAACATGCTCTGGAATAACCCCGTGTGTCAGATGCCCTCCCCGTGTGTCAGATGCTCTCCCGTGTGTCAGATGCCCTCCCCGTGTGTCAGATGCCCTCCCCGTGTGTCAGATGCCCTCCCCGTGTGTCAGATGCCCTCCCTGTGTGTCAGATGCCCTCCCCGTGTGTCAGATGCCCTCCCCGTGTCTCTCTTTATCTTGTATTAGTTTGTCAGTTCAGATTTGTTGTCAGTTCTTCTGGACGTGTTTAAAATGTGAACTTTGAACATTTTATTAAACCATAAGTCGTTCAGCCGAACATAAAGTCAAATATTGTTCCACTTTGCAGCGTAAAAGGCACCGCTCCCAGTCAGACGCGTTTCATTTGGTCAGGTCCATGTCTTCATTTTATTTTAAGGAGACAGAGACAGACAGGTCCAATATCACACACACTGGAGTTGTGTTTTGTTTCATTCACACGTTTGAGTCACATTTTATTATTAGTCTGTAACATCTACAAAGGTCAAAATGTGACGTTCCACCTTGTGATGTCATGAAGTGGGAGTTTAAGTGAACAGCTCATTTTACCTTTAGTTCAGTCGAGATAAGTGGCAACTCCAGATCTGAAATAATCCAAAATGATTCTATAAATGAAGGTGTGTGGAGTTTAAAAACACAGTGGAGCACTTCCTGTATCACCACATGATGACATCACAAAGTGTTTTCAGTTTGAGAGAAGAACTCAGCCTCTGTAGGGTGTGTGTGTGTGTGTGTGTGTGTGTGTGTTAAACATGTGTGAATGAAACAAAACACAACTCCAAGTCTGTGTGTGATGAGGAAACATTAAACTGATCAGTGGACAGTGGACCTTTAAGCTGAAGACATGGGCTCAAACCCTGTCCCGTCCCTGTGTCTCAGCCCGTGTCCTGAGAGAGCAGCTCTTCTTTCTACAGTGTCTCACATGGAGGGTTCTATGTCACTAATAAGAATCAAACCATTTATTCACATTTCACTCCAAATATGTAATACAACAGGAGCAGTGTCGCCTAATTCTCCCAGAAAAACACGATTCTACTTCAGTGTGTGGACTCGACAGCACTGAAGACAGACACAGACCGAAGGGTACAAGGTCCTCACTGACCCGGGACATTCAGACTGACCCGGGACATTCAGACTGATACAAGGTCCTCACTGACCCGGGACAGTTCAGACTGACCCGGGACATTCCGACTGACCCGGGACATTCAGACTGACCCGGGACATTCAGACTGATACAAGGTCCTCACTGACCCGGGACAGTTCAGACTGACCCGGGACATTCCGACTGACCCGGGACATTCAGACTGACCCGGGACATTCAGACTGATACAAGGTCCTCACTGACCCGGGACAGTTCAGACTGACCCGGGACATTCAGACTGATTCAAGGTCCTCACTGACCCGGGACATTCAGACTGACCCGGGACATTCAGACTGACCCGGGACAGTTCGGACTGACCCGGGACAGTTCAGACTGATTCAAGCTCCTCACTGACCCGGGACAGTTCAGACTGACCCGGGACAGTTCAGACTGACGTGTTGAGCCTCGGGTCACCGGAGGCCGGGCTCAGACCCCGGGCTCTCCTGGCGCCTGTGGCCGCCTCACGCTGCACCTGTCGCGGCTGGAGCTCTCCGCCGCTGTCCCCTCCGGGACGCTAAAGGGAGAGCCGGACAACTGGACACGGCCCCACGGAGCGGACTGCCCGGCCTGCCCAGACCCCACGGACCAAACGGACCCGCTCCCGGTTCGGGTTTCGGGCTGTTCGGAGAAGAGAACGGGTTTGTTTGGATCCCTGGCCCGCGGCTAACCGGCTAACTACAGCTAACGGGACTTAAGGGGCTTTACCCCCGCGGACAGCCCTTCACAGCGGGGGCAGAGCGCGGACAGCGGCCCCGGGGCACGGAGACCCTCCGGGGGAAGAGGTACCGCGGATAACCCGGTGTCTGAGGGGAACAGCGCGGTCAGAGAGAGCTCCGAGCCGCGGCTGTAGCTCCGTTACCTTCCGCCTTCTGCACGGCCGCCATCTTGTCTTCTCTGACGTCTGTGCGTGCGTGGCCTCGGTGCGTCATGACGTCACTCTCTTTATCACCGTTTCCCTTGATTTTTTATTTATTTATATTCTAAAAGGAAAAGGCTCGAAACTAAAGCCGCCACAAACTAATCCAAACTAAATAATTATTTTATTTTTTCAATCAGTAAAGATTTCCATCTGGTTTAGATCCTCCTCCTTCAGCTCTGAGCAACTTGAAAATAAAGACACCATGAGAAAATAAGCACAGGAATAAACCAGGAGGACAACAACTAAACCAGTAGACTAGAATAAATCGGGTCTAAACCAGCACTAAACCAGGACTAAACCAGGACTAAACCAGGAATAAACCAGGAATAAACCAGGAGGACAACAACTAAACCAGTAGACTAGAATAAACCGGGTCTAAACCAGCACTAAACCAGGACTAAACCAGGACTAAACCAGCACTAAACCAGGACTAAACCACTCTGACCATAAACAAAAGCAGCAGTGCATTGTGGGAGTTGTAGGAAACAGACAGGAGACAGTTTCATGATTTTCTTTATAAAAAAAAAGTCTTTGAAATGATAAACACTGTCAATACAAAACAGTACAAAAAGTGCTAAATATGAGAGGTTTTCTGACCCAAGGCTCAAACCTTCTGACCTCTTCTGTAGTGTTTGGAGGTTTTCTGACCCGAGGCTCAAACCTTCTGACCTCTCCTGTAGTGTTTGGTAACAGGCGCTGGATTTCTTTGTTTATGTTTTAGTTTCTTCTTTGGAGATTAAAATATGAAATTATATTCATATTTATGTATTCAACTAAAACATTTTAAAAGTTTTGAAGTCACTCTCATGTTTCAGATGAAGTTTCTATTGATCCTTTGCAGATGATGTCATCCACATTCTCTGGGGGTGTGACGCTAACTGGAGGCACTGCTCTGTCTGAAGTTAGACTTTAACCTGAGTTTTATTTTAACACAATCTGACCATAAAGAGCTGAACTACACCAGTGATCTGTGCTGTTAAACAAGTCCCTCTGAGATAACGTCACAGTCACACGCTAGCGCTAGCATTAGCATTAGCATTAGCCAACAGTTTTTCAGTGAGTCTCACCTTTTTGTGTAAAATCAAACTCAGGACCATGAGCTCTTTAAACCACTTTGGATTTTTTTTTCTTGATTTCACACTATGTTTGTGATGTTGCGTCTCCATGGGAACTGCTGAGCATTCCACCATAAACATACATGTAGAACACCCCCAGCGTGATAACTGCAAAGTATCAATTTAATTTAAATATAATAAACATGAGCAGAGGGGGGCAGCACTGAGCTACATTTACTATTTGAACAAATTGTACTTTTACGTCAGACCATGTACTTTTAAGTAACAGTACTCTTACTCGAGTAATATACTGCACAGTGTAACAGTACTCTTACTCGAGTACAATACTGCACAGTGTAACAGTACTCTTACTCGAGTACAATACTGCACAGTGTAACAGTACTCTAACTCGAGTACAATACTGCACAGTGTAACAGTACTCTTACTCGAGTACCTCTTTGGTGACCCCTCCCTCCTCTGTCTCCTCTGGACACGTTTAGTTTGACTCTTTGGTGAATGTCCGGTCTTTGGTTTAAATAGACTGAGCACAGAGGGACGGGTGTGTCCACAGAGGGACGGGTGTGTCCACAGAGGGACGGGTGTGTCCACAGAGGGGCGGGTGTGTCCACAGAGGGGCGGGTGTGTCCACAGAGGGACGGGTGTGTGCACAGAGGGACGGGTGTGTGCACAGAGGGACGGGTGTGTGCACAGAGGGACGGGTGTGTCCACAGAGGGACGGGTGTGTCCACAGAGGGACGGGTGTGTGCACAGAGGGACGGGTGTGTCCACAGAGGGACGGGTGTGTGCACAGAGGGACGGGTGTGTCCACAGAGGGGCGGGTGTGTCCACAGAGGGGCGGGTGTGTCCACAGAGGGACGGGTGTGTCCACAGAGGGACGGGTGTGTCCACAGAGGGGCGGGTGTGTCCACAGAGGGACGGGTGTGTCCACAGAGGGACGGGTGTGTCCACAGAGGGACGGGTGTGTGCACAGAGGGACGGGTGTGTGCACAGAGGGACGGGTGTGTGCACAGAGGGACGGGTGTGTCCACAGAGGGACGGGTGTGTCCACAGAGGGACGGGTGTAGAGTTTACAGTGGCCTCTTCTTTAAAATAATGTGGTGCATTTTACAAAATTCTGACCCAAATGTAAAATTTAAATATAAAATGTAAAGTCTCCAGCGAGCTCGTTTGGTTTAGTGTTTTCAACAGAGCATCAAGTCGTGACACTTTTAAGACTAAAAAAACAAAAAAAGTTCAAACGTTTAAGATTCATCTGTAAAAATGTAGAGTTTGTTTCATGATGTGGAGTTTTAGGTCCAAGTAAACAGCTCCAAATAAAAGTCTTTCCAGAACTCACCATTTAAAAAAAAAAAGCCAAAATCCCACAAGAGTTTTTAAAAAGATCCAGTTTGTTCTGAAATGCAGAGGCAGTCATAGCGGCAAAAACATCCGAAACCAAGCGGACGCCAGAGGAAGGCACAGGCGCGGACGCCATCTTGGATCTGTGTCTCAAATAAGAAGGACAAATCAGGAAACTGGCTCCACCCTCCAGACTTGGTGACAGATCAGTGGGACTAAACCGGCCAATCAGAGGAGAGGAGGGCAGGGCGGAGAGGGATTCCTGAGCTGTGATTGGCTGTCATCCTGATCCTGAGTGTAGTGTTTTCAAGTCTGTCTCTGATTGGTTGAAACAGTACAGATTAAGACTGGTTCGGGATGAAGTGTTCGAGCCTGTGATTGGCTGATGGTGCAGGGGGCGGGCTATAGTGGTCCTGTAGCTCTCTGGTTGGTCAGTAGAGCAGGGGGCGGGCTGTAGTGGTCCTGCAGCTCTCTGGTTGGTCAGTAGAGCAGGGGGCGGGCTGTAGTGGCCCTGCAGCTCTCTGGTTGGTCAGTAGAGCAGGGGGCGGGCTGTAGTGGTCCTGCAGCTCTCTGGTTGGTCAGTAGAGCAGTGTGGGCGTCTGTGATTGGTCGGAGCAGCGTAGTGTCTGGATGGAGGACAGGATCTTCTTCTGGTGTCCGGCGAGGGTCACTCCGGCACGAAGCAGATCCCTGGACACACAGAGGAGTCATCATCTGACCATTCAACCAAGACAGAGGTCAGTTTGACCCGGAGAGAGGTCAGTTTGACCCAGAGAGGGGTCAGTTTGACCCAGAGAGGGGTCAGTTTGACCCAGAGAGGGGTCAGTTTGACCCAGAGAGGGGTCAGTTTTATATATTGCAGGGTTTCAGATGACATCACCACATCCTACAGTAAACAGCAGTAGGTACTCTCTTATGGGTACTCACTCAGTGGTGATGAGCGCCACCTCCTGGAGTGACGTGAGGCCGTTCTGGAGGAAGCTCTGCTCATAACGCTCCATCTTTATGGCCCTCAGCCAATCAGAGACAGAGGAGCAGGACGAGAGCCGCGCGATTGGACGCTGGTCCAGGAGCGGCTGAGAGGAGCTGAGGAGACAAGACCGGGTCAGAACCAGGACTGAACCAGGACTAAACTGGGTCAGAACCAGGACTAAACCCGGACTAAACCAGGACTGAACCAGGACTAAACTGGGTCTAAACCACGACTAAACTGGGTCAGAACCAGGACTAAACCAGGACTAAACTGGGTCAGAACCAGGACTAAACCAGGACTAAACCAGGACTGAACCAGGACTAAACCAAGACTGAACCAGGACTGAACCAGGACTAAACCAGGTCTAAACCAGGACTGAACCAGGACTAAACCAAGACTGAACCAGGACTAAACCAGGTCTAAACCAGGACTAAAATGATTGTGTTAGTTCTGAATCATGCCAGTATATATTGAAATTTTCTGATGACTCTGTCCTACTCAGCCTGTTGACAGAGACATCTGATGTAAAGTTTCATGGTGTTGCTGTGGAGAAGCTTGTGGCCTGGTGTGACTCACACAAACTGCAGATTAATACAAATAAAACAGTAGAAATGGTGATTGACCCCAGAGCAGCTGGTGACCACGGCCCAGTGACCGTTCATGGCCATAACATAGAGCAGGTGAGCTCCTTTAAGTATCTGGAGTCCATATTGACACAGATCTGAGCTGGAACACACAGGTGACCACTGTCTGCAGCAGAACACACCAGCGCCTCCATTTTCTGCGCAGGCTCAGATTATTTGGTGTCAGTAGTAATATCATGCTCATTTTCTACAGAGCTGCCATTGAGTCGGTGCTAAGATATGGAATCACCAGCTGGTTTGGAAACTTGCTGGTCAAATCAAAAACCCACATTTTAAATCTGGTGAGGACAGCAGGGAAAATGATGAGCTGTGCTGTCCCTCTGAGCTCAAGAACTTTACAAACAGACCAGGAGGAGACAGACCAGGAGGAGACAGACCAGGAGGAGACAGACCAGGAGGAGACAGACCAGGAGGAGACAGACCAGGAGGGGACAGACCAGGAGGGGACAGACCAGGAGCATTCTCTCTGACCCGACACATGTGTTGTACCCTGAGTATGAACTGTTGAGTTCGGGGAGGAGGTACAGGGCACCACGATGGAAATATAACAGATATAGACATTCATTTGTACCTGTTTCGGTGGAGCTGTTAAATGATAAATGATGTAGAAATGAGTGTGTGTTGAGAGAGATGTACTGCCCCCTGGGTATGGTTCTGTTTGTTTTTTGTGGTGTGAGCCCATTGGTCCAAGAAAAATTTCTCCTGAGACAAATAAAGAAATCTTGAATTAAACCCGAACTAAACCAGGTCTAAACCAGGTCTAAACCAGGTCTAAACCAGGTCTAAACCAGGTCTAAACCAGGTCTAAACCAGGTCTAAACCAGGACTGAACAAGTGGTTGAGATTTGTCTCGATCGCATGTTGACCCCTGACCTCTGACCTTCAGCAGCAGCTGTGCATTGGTGACATTCCAGAGCTGTCAAACTTTGTTCTCAGGTCTAGGCTTGGGTCACAGGGGTCAAAGGTCACTGACCTCCCATTTTAAAGGTTTACCCCTCAGTGGACCCCCATTCACCACAGACATGGTCCTGGTTTAATCCTTCCTTAGTCCTGGTCTAGTCCTGGTCTAGTCCCGGTTTAGTTCTGGTCCAGTCCCAGTCCAGTCGTGGTTCTTACTGGGCGGAGTCAGTCATCTTGAGGGAGGCGGGGTTTCGGATCAGCCTATCGAGCGCTGACACCACGTCGCAGAATCGCGGCCGATTGGCTCGTTCCTTCTGCCAACAGTCCAGCATCAGCCAATGGAGCGCGGCGGGACAGTCAGGGGGCGGGGGCAAGCGGTAGTCCTGCTCGATCGCATTTATCACCTGAAAATACACAACTTTTATTATACTACTACTACAGCTACTACTACTACAACTACTACAGCTACTACTACTGCTACTACAGCTACTACTACTACTACTACTACAACTACAGCTACTACTACTACAGCTACTACTACTACTACAACTACAGCTACTACTACAGCGACTACTACTACAGCTACTACTACAGCTACTACTACAGCTACTACTACAGCTACTACTACTGCTGCTACAACTACAACCCGCTACAAATACTACTACAACTACTACTGCTACAAATACTACTACAACTACTACTACTGCTACAAATAGTACTTTTACTGCCACTGTTACTCGTACTTGTACTGTTACTCGTACTTGTACTGTTACTTGTACTTTTACTGTTACTTGTACTTTTACTGCATGCTGTACTCACGTCCTGGTTGCTCATGTCCCAATATGGCCGCTCGCCGTATGACATCACTTCCCACATGACGATGCCGTAGCTCCAGGCGTCACTTGCCGACGTGAACTTCCTGTGAACCAGCCAATCACAGAGCGGCATATCAGAGATCGGCCAATGAGCAGTGAGAGTCACAGCGAGGGGGAGGGGCTTACCTGTAGGCGATGGCTTCAGGGGCGGTCCATCGGATCGGGATCTTCCCTCCCTGAAAGAATACACCTGTGTTTAGACCTGGTTTAAACCTGGTTTAGTCCTGGTTTAGTCCTGGTTTAGTCCTGGTTTAGTCCTGGTTTAGACCTGGTTTAGTCCTGGTTTAGACCTGGTTTAGTCCTGGTTTAGTCCTGGTTTAGTCCTGGTTTAGACCTGGTTTAGTCCTGGTTTAGACCTGGTTTAGACCTGGTTTAGACCTGGTTTAGTCCTGGTTTAGTCCTGGTTCAGTCCTGGTTTAGTCCTGGTTTAGTCCTGGTTTAGTCCTGGTTTAGACCTGGTTTAGACCTGGTTTAGACCTGGTTTAGTCCTGGTTTAGTCCTGGTTTAGACCTGGTTTAGACCTGGTTTAGACCTGGTTTAGACCTGGTTTAGTCCTGGTTTAGACCTGGTTTAGACCTGGTTTAAACCTGGTTTAAACCTGGTTTAGTCCTGGTTTAGTCCTGGTTTAGTCCTGGTTTAGTCCTGGTTTAGACCTGGTTTAGTCCTGGTTTAGACCTGGTTTAGACCTGGTTTAGACCTGGTTTAGTCCTGGTTTAGACCTGGTTTAGACCTGGTTTAAACCTGGTTTAAACCTGGTTTAGTCCTGGTTTAGTCCTGGTTTAGTCCTGGTTTAGACCTGATTTAGACCTGGTTTAGTCCTGGTTTAGTCCTGGTTTAGACCTGGTTTAGACCTGGTTTAGTCCTGGTTTAGACCTGGTTTAGACCTGGTTTAGACCTGGTTTAGACCTGGTCCAGTCCCGGTCCAGTCCCGGTTTACTTCCAGTTTAGACCTGGTCTAGTCCCGGTCCAGTCCTGGTCCAGTCCCGGTCCAGTCCTGGTCCAGTCCCGGTTTAGTTCCGGTTTAGACCTGGTTTAGTCCCGGTCCAGTCCCGGTCCAGTCCCGGTCCAGTCCCGGTCCAGTCCCGGTCCAGTCCGGACTCACCAAAGAGCTGGTGTAGGTCGGGTCAGACGAGTTCTCCGTCAGAAATCTGCTCAGACCAAAGTCAGAAACCTGTAAAAAATAAAAAATAAAAACAACTTATGAATATGAAACAGAGGAGGAGCAGAGAGAGGAGGAGCAGAGGAGGAGCAGAGGAGGGTCAGAGGAGCAGAGGAGGAGCAGAGACAGGGTCAGAGGAGGAGCAGAGGAGGTGCAGAAGAGGTGCAGAGACAGGGTCAGAGGAGGAGCAGAGGAGGTGCAGAAGAGGTGCAGAGACAGGGTCAGAGGAGCAGAGGAGGTTCGGAGGGTCAGAGGAGCAGAGACAGGGTCAGAGGAGCAGAGGAGGTGCAAAGGAGCAGAGGAGGAGCAGAGGAGGGTCAGAGGAGGTGCAGAGGAGGGGCGGAGGAGCAGAGGAGGGGCGGAGGAGCAGAGGAGCAGAGACAGGGTCAGAGGAGCAGAGGAGGTGCAAAGGAGCAGAGGAGGAGCAGAGGAGGGTCAGAGGAGGTGCAGAGGAGGGGCGGAGGAGCAGAGGAGGGGCGGAGGAGCAGAGGAGCAGAGACAGGGTCAGAGGAGCAGAGGAGGTGCAAAGGAGCAGAGGAGGAGCAGAGGAGGGTCAGAGGAGGTGCAGAGGAGGGGCGGAGGAGCAGAGGAGGGGCGGAGGAGCAGAGGAGCAGAGACAGGGTCAGAGGAGCAGAGACAGGGTCAGAGGAGCAGAGGAGGTGCAAAGGAGCAGAGGAGGAGCAGAGGAGGGTCAGAGGAGGTGCAGAGGAGGGGCGGAGGAGCAGAGGAGGGGCGGAGGAGCAGAGGAGCAGAGACAGGGTCAGAGGAGCAGAGGAGGTGCAAAGGAGCAGAGGAGGAGCAGAGGAGGGTCAGAGGAGGTGCAGAGGAGGGGCGGAGGAGCAGAGGAGGGGCGGAGGAGCAGAGGAGCAGAGACAGGGTCAGAGGAGCAGAGGAGGTGCAAAGGAGCAGAGGAGGGTCAGAGGAGGTGCAGAGGAGGGGCGGAGGAGCAGAGGAGGGTCGGAGGGTCAGAGGAGGGGCGGAGGAGCAGAGGAGCAGAGGAGGAGCAGAGGAGGTGCAGAGACAGGGTCAGAGGAGCAGAGGAGGGTCGGAGGGTCAGAGGAGGTGCGGAGGAGCAGAGGAGGAGCAGAGGAGGGTCGGAGGAGCAGAGGAGGTGCAGAGGAGCAGAGGAGGACCTTGCAGACGAGGTTGGAGTTGACCAGAATGTTCCGTGCTGCCAGGTCTCTGTGGACGTAGCTCATGTCGCTCAGATACTTCATCCCAGCAGCGATTCCCCGGAGCATCCCGACCAACTGGATCACCGTGAACTGACCGTCGTTCATCTGAGGAGAGAGCCACGTCACACGGGTCTGGACCGGGTCTGGACCGGGTCTGGACCGGGTCTGGACCGGGTCTGGACCTGGTCTGGACCTGGTCCGGTCCAGGTCTGGACCTGGTCTGGACCTGGTCTGGACCTGGTTCGGTCCTGGTCTGGACCTTGTCCGGTCCTGGTCTCGACCTGGTCTGGACCCGTCTGGTCCTGGTCTGGTCCGGGTCTGGACCGGGTCTGGACCTGGTCCGGTCCTGGTCTGGGTCTGGTCTTCGTCTGGTCCTGGTCTGGTCTTCATCTGGTCCTGGTCCGGTCTTCGTCTGGTCCTGGTCCGGTCTTCGTCTGGTCCTGGTCCGGTCTTCGTCTGGTCCGGTCTTCGTCTGGTCCTGGTCTGGTCTTCGTCTGGTCCTGGTCGGGTCTTCGTCTGGTCCTGGTCTGGTCCTGGTCCGGTCTTCGTCTGGTCTTCGTCTGGTCCTCGTCTGGTCCTGGTCCGGTCTTTGTCTGGTCCTGGTCTGGTCCTAGTCTGGTCCTGGTCTGGTCCTGGTCTGGTCTTCGTCTGGTCCTGGTCTGGTCCTGGTCCGGTCTTTGTCTGGTCCTGGTCCGGTCTTACCCTGAGGAAGCTGTCCAGAGCTCCGTTCTCCATGTACTCCGTGAGGATCATAGCGGGGCAGGAGGAGGTGATGACTCCTTCGAGGTGGATGATGTTCGGATGTTGGAACTGTCCCATGATTGACGCCTCTGACAGGAAGTCCCGCCTCTGCTTGTCGGTGTACCCGCCCTTCAGCGTTTTAATGGCGACGTAGTTCTCACGACGCCCGGGCACCTGCAGCCGGCCGCGGCACACCTCCCCGAACTCACCTGGAACAACAACAACAACGTCCTGAAGAAGAACCAAGAATGTCCTGAAGAAGAACCAAGAATGTCCTGAAGAAGAACCAAGAATGTCCTGAAGAAGAACCAAGAATGTCCTGAAGAAGAACCAAGAATGTCCTGAAGAAGAACCAAGAATGTCCTGAAGAAGAACCAAGAATGTCCTGAAGAAGAACCAAGAATGTCCTGAAGAACCAAGAATGTCCTGAAGAAGAACCAAGAATGTCCTGAAGAAGAACCAAGAATGTCCTGAAGAACCAAGAATGTCCTGAAGAAGAACCACCAAGGATGTCAGGAAGAGGAACAACCAAAAACGTCCTTAAGAAGAACCAAGAATATCCTGAAGAACCAAAAATGTCCTGAAGAAGAACTACCGAGAACACCCTAAAGAAGCACCAAGAACGTCCTGCAGAAAACTAAGAAGGCCCTGAGGAAGAGCCAGTCCCAGTCCCGGTCCAGTCCCGGTCCAATCCCGGTCCAGTCCCGGTCCAGTCCCGGTCCAGTCCTAGTCCAGTCCCAGTCCAGTCCCGGTCCAGTCCCGGTCCAGTCCCGGTCCAGTACCTGCTCCGATGACCTCCTCGATCTTCACACAGGAGGCGTCGATCTCTCTGGTGAACTGTCTCACAGCCTGCTCCGGGTCCTCGTATGTGAACGGGTCAATGTACAACTTCATACCTGAAAAACACACAAGACACACAAGAGACACACACATATGAGACACACACACGAGACACACATATGAGACACACACATATGAGACACACACATATGAGACACACACACGAGACACACATGAGACACACACATATGAGAGACACACACGAGACACACACATATGAGAGACACACACGAGACACACACATATGAGAGACATGAGACACACACATGAGACACACACATGAGACACACAGGAGACACACACATATGAGACACACACACGAGACACACACACATGAGACACACATATGAGACACACACATATGAGAGACATGAGACACACACATGAGACACACACATGAGACACACAGGAGACACACACATATGAGACACACACACATGAGACACACATATGAGACACACACACACACACACACACCCCCACACACACGCACACGAGTCTCACACTTTCACATTTCTAAAGCTTCACTGTGTGTCTGTGGACTTCACCTCCATAAAGTCACAGACAGTAAAAACCATACTCCAGAACGGTCTCCATGGAGATCTGTTTAATGCCACACTGTGGAATATTATGTCCCACTCACAGTAGGAGAGGTGAGTTTTTCAGACTCATCATTTTTGATGAAAAAGTTACACAGTGGAGCTTTAAGTTCAAACCCAAAGCTGTGACTGACTCTGGTTCATCTGGAAACTGCTCTTGTCTCTGCGAGTCCCACGTCTCCTCCTCCTGAAACAGAACCACAGGGTGAACCGGACCGGACCAGACCAGGACTAAACCAGGACTAGACCAGGACTAAACCAGGACTAAACCAGGTCTGAACCAGGACTAAACCAGGACTGAACCAGGACTAAACCAGGTCTGAACCAGGACTAAACCAGGTCTAAACCAGGACTAAACCAGGACTAAACCAGGACTAAACCAGGACTGAACCAGGACTAAACCAGGTCTGAACCAGGACTAAACCAGGTCTAAACCAGGACTAAACCAGGACTAAACCAGGACTAAAACAGCACTAAACCAGGACTAAAACAGCACTAAACCAGGACTAAACCAGGACTAAACCAGGACTAAAACAGCACTAAACCAGGACTAAACCAGGACTAAACCAGGTCTAAACCAGGACTAAACCAGGACTAAACCAGGACTGAACCAGGACTAAACCAGGTCTGAACCAGGACTAAACCAGGTCTAAACCAGGACTAAACCAGGACTAAAACAGCACTAAACCAGGACTAAACCAGGACTAAACCAGGACTAAAACAGCACTAAACCAGGACTAAACCAGGACTAAACCAGGTCTAAACCAGGACTAAACCAGGACTAAACCAGGACTAAAACAGCACTTAACCAGGTCTAAACCAGGACTGAACCAGGACTAAACCAGGACTGAACCAGGTCTAAACCAGGACTAAACCAGGACTGAACCAGGTCTAAACCAGGACTAAACCAGGACTGAACCAGGTCTAAACCAGGACTAAACCAGGACTGAACCAGGACTAAACCAGGACTAAACCAGGACTAAACCAGGACTGAACCAGGACTGAACCAGGACTGAACCAGGACTGAACCAGGACTAAAACAGCACTAAACCAGGTCTAAACCAGGTCTAAACCAGGTCTAAACCAGGTCTAAACCAGGACTAAACCAGGACTAAACCAGGTCTAAACCAGGACTAAACCAGGTCTAAACCAGGACTAAACCAGGACTGAACCAGGTCTAAACCAGGACTGAACCAGGACCAAACCAGGACTGAACCAGGACTAAACCAGGACTGAACCAGGTCTAAACCAGGACTAAACCAGGACTGAACCAGGACTAAACCAGGACTGAACCAGGTCTAAACCAGGACTAAACCAGGACTGAACCAGGTCTAAACCAGGACTGAACCAGGACTGAACCAGGACTGAACCAGGACTAAACCAGGACTAAACCAGGACTAAACCAGGTCTAAACCAGGACTAAACCAGGACTAAACCAGGACTAAACCAGGACTAAACCAGGTCTAAACCAGGTCTAAACCAGGTCTAAACCAGGACTAAACCAGGACTGAACCAGAACTGAACCAAGACTGAACCAGGACTAAACCAGGACTAAACCAGGACTAAACCAGGACTAAAACAGCACTAAACCAGGACTGAACCAGGACTGAACCAGGACTAAACCAGGACTGAACCAGGTCTAAACCAGGACTAAACCAGGACTGAACCAGGACTAAACCAGGACTGAACCAGGTCTAAACCAGGACTAAACCAGGACTGAACCAGGTCTAAACCAGGACTAAACCAGGACTAAACCAGGACTAAACCAGGACTAAACCAGGTCTAAACCAGGACTGAACCAGGACTAAACCGGGAGTTACCTGTAGCACAAAGCGGCGACCATAGCCCCACCCACCAGCAGCAGGATCGTCATGGTAACGAGAACAGCCGTCAGCACCAGGTGAGAGTTACCTGTCAATCAAACAGACTTAAATCAGATCCACTCAGACCCACTGTAGACCGGTTGAGATCCACTGAGACCCCCTGTAGACCGGTTTAGATCCACTCAGATCCCCTGTAGACCGGTTTAGATCCACTCAGACCCCCTGTAGACCGGTTTAGATCCACTCAGATCCCCTGTAGACCGGTTTAGATCCACTCAGACCTCCTGTAGACCGGTTGAGATCCACTCAGACCTCCTGTAGACCGGTTTAGATCCACTCAGACCCCCTGTAGACCGGTTTAGATCCACTCAGATCCCCTGTAGACCGGTTTAGATCCACTCAGACCCCCTGTAGACCGGTTTAGATCCACTCAGACCTCCTGTAGACCGGTTGAGATCCGCGTACCTTCGGGCAGAGTGCTGAAGCCGGACTCGGCGCTGAACGGTCCAAACCCGGTACTGGACCGGGCTCGGACTTGGACCAGATACTTCTGAGACCTCCTGAGTCCGAGCAGGACCAGAGAGGAGCCCCTGCTGGACACATACTGCCACTGCCCCGAGCCCTCGCCATCCTGGACAGACAAAACCGGTTATGATCCATGTAGAACCAGCTCAGGTTCTCATGTAGACCGGCTCAGATCCTCTACTAAACCAGTTACGATCCCGGTCTAAACCAGTTACGATCCCGGTCTAAACCGGTGGAGATCCTGGTCTTACCTTGGGGGAGTAGCGCAGCTGGTAGTCCAGGATGCGGTTGGGGGTTTGAGTCCGGGTCTGGTCCTGGGTCTGGTCCGGATTCGGGGGAGTCCATTCCAGAGTCAGGGAGTTATCTGAGGCCGAAGTCCTCCTGAGTCCAGAGACCAGACCTGGGACTACGGGACAAGAACCAGATTAGATCTGAACATGGGTCCTGGTTTAGTCCTGGTTCAGTCCCTGTTTAGTCCCGGCTTAGTCCTGGTCTAGTCCTGGTCTAGTCCTGGTCTAGTCCTGGCTTAGTCCTGGCTTAGTCCTGGTCTAGTCCTGGTTTAGTCCCTGTTCAGTCCCTGTTTAGTCCCGGTCTAGTCCTGGTCTAGTCCTGGTTCAGTACCGTTGGTGTTGGTGGTGACGTTGACCTGGACGGCGCCGGGCTGTGATTGGCTGAGGGAGGACACGCCGTTCAGCGATTGGATGGTGAAGACGTAGAGCGCTCGTGGGCGGAGTCCGATGACCACGACGCGTCGCTGCGTGACGGTGGGGGCGGGGCCGATCAGGACGCCGTCGCCGCACGGGGAGCAGGCCTCGGCCGACGGCGCGGCGGCGTCCGGGCAGCGCTGACACAGGACGCGGTACCACACGTCAGAGCGCCCCCCGGAGTCCAGCGGCGCGCTCCACTCCAGCACCACAGAGCCCGACGCGTTCAGCTGAGCCACCGGCGAGCGCGGCGGCGACGGCGGCTCTACGGCACAAGAGAGTGTCAGATGCCCTCCCTCTCTAGTCTCTGTCCCGGTCCCTGTCCCGGTCCCTGGTCTCGGTCCCTGTCCCGGTCCCTGTCCCTGGTCTCTGGTCTCGGTCCCTGTCCCGGTCCCTGTCCCGGTCCCTGTCCCGGTCCCTGGTCTCTGGTCTCTGGTCTCTGTCCCGGTCCCTGTCCCGGTCCCTGTCCCGGTCTCTGTCCCGGTCTCTGTCCCGGTCTCTGTCCCGGTCTCTGTCCCTGTCCCTGTCCCGGTCTCTGTCCCGGTCTCTGTCCCGGTCTCTGTCCCGGTCTCTGTCCCGGTCTCTGTCCCGGTCTCTGGTCTCTAACCCTCACATTCTTTTGTGTTATCTGAGTCACAGACAGATGAGGATTTCCTGAAACACGACCTTTCACCTGCCGACCCTGTGACCTCATGACCCCTCCCTCAACTTCCTGTGTCCACAAACAGATCCAGGTCTGTTCAGGATCAGACATCTGGATCTAACCCAAAACCAGGACTAAACCATGTCTAAACCATGTCTAAACCAGGTCTAAACCAGGACTAAACCAGGACTAAACCAGGTCTAAACCAGGACTAAACCAGGACTAAACCAGGACTAAACCAGGACTAAACCAGGTCTAAACCAGGTCTAAACCAGGTCTAAACCAGGTCTAAACCAGGTCTAAACCAGGACTAAACCAGGACTAAACCAGGACTAAACCAGGACTAAACCAGGACTGAACCAGGACTAAACCAGGACTAAACCAGGACTAAACCAGGTCTAAACCAGGACTAAACCAGGACTAAACCAGGACTGACGTCACAATGTGATGACGTCACAGAAGCTCGGACCCTTTATTATTTAATATTCATAAGAAGTAGTAGAAGTAGTAACAGTAGTAGTAGTGCAGTACTCACTGGAGCAGGATTAATAACAGTATCTGAAGTAGCATTAACAGTATTTGCAGTAATACTATCAGTACTACAAATACAGTTAGAGCAGAACATTTTCACCGAGGGCCACATTAGCGCCAGGGCCAGATGTACTACTTTAATATACTACTTTAATGTACTACTTTAATGTACTACTTTAATGTACTACTTTAATGTACTACTTTAATGTACTACTTTAACGTACTACTTTAATGTACTACTTTAATGTACTACTTTAACGTACTGCTTTAACGTACTGCTTTAATGTACTACTTTAATGTACTACTTTAATGTACTACTTTAATGTACTACTTTAATGTACTACTTTAATGTACTACTTTAATGTACTACTTTAACGTACTACTTTAACGTACTACTTTAATTTACTACTTTAACGTACTACTTTAATGTACTACTTTAACGTACTACTTTAACGTACTACTTTAACGTACTACTTTAATTTACTACTTTAACGTACTACTTTAACGTACTACTTTAATTTACTACTTTAACGTACTACTTTAATGTACTACTTTAACGTACTACTTTAATGTACTACTTTAATGTACTACTTTAATGTACTACTTTAACGTACTACTTTAACGTACTACTTTAATTTACTACTTTAACGTACTACTTTAATGTACTACTTTAACGTACTACTTTAACGTACTACTTTAACGTACTACTTTAACGTACTACTTTAACGTACTACTTTAATTTACTACTTTAACGTACTACTTTAATGTACTACTTTAACGTACTACTTTAACGTACTACTTTAATGTACTACTTTAATGTACTACTTTAATGTACTACTTTAATGTACTACTTTAATGTACTACTTTAATGTACTACTTTAATGTACTACTTTAACGTACTGCTTTAACGTACTACTTTAATTTACTACTTTAATGTTCTACTTTTATAACTTGTTCATTAACTGTTTCTGTATTTATTATTGAAGTTACAAATATTGTATATGTGTTTGTCTAGATGTAAAAATGTGTCTGTGTAATTGTATTTCCTGATAAAAAACATTTAAAGACCATCAGACCTTTAGTTTACCCTGTCGAGGGCCACATTTGGCCCCAGGACCTTGAGTTTGACACGTGTGTCAGAGTAATAGTAGCAGTAGTAGTAATAGTAGTAGTAATAGTAGTAGCAGTATTTACTCACTGGAGCAGGGATAGTAACAGTATAAGTAGTAGTAGTATTTCTGAGTAGTCGTGGTGTAGTATACATGTAGTATCAGTAGTATGTCTTGTAGTACTCACTGGAGCAGGCGGCGCTCGGCGGGTCGGAGTCGGCGCGCAGGTAACCGTGGCGACAGAGGCAGTAGGCGGAGCCCGGCACCAGAGTCCCACTGAAGTCCGGACAGGAAGTACACGCCCCCAAACCAGAGGAGGGTTTGAAGTGACCCGCGGGACACGCTGTGGACGGGAGGAGAACTGCATCAGTGCACGAAAAAAAACAACTTTTATTTTACTGCTGAAAAGTTACAGACTGTGGCATTAAAGGGACTTAAGGCTAAGGATAAGCATAGCATAAGGCTACATACAGAGACTAAACCAGGACTAAACCAGGACTAAACCAGGACTAAATCAGGACTAAACCAGGACTGAACCAGGACTGAACCGGGACTGAACCAGGACTGAACCAGGACTGAACCAGGACTAAACCAGGACTAAACCAGGACTAAATCAGGACTAAACCAGGACTGAACCAGGACTGAACCGGGACTGAACCAGGACTGAACCAGGACTAAACCAGGACTAAACCGGGACTGAATCGGGACTGAACCGGGTCTAAACCGGGACTGAACCAGGACTGAACCGGGACTGAACCAGGACTGAACCAGGACTAAACCAGGACTAAACCGGGACTGAATCGGGACTGAACCGGGTCTAAACCGGGACTGAACCAGGACTGAACCGGGACTGAACCAGGACTGAACCAGGACTAAACCAGGACTAAACCAGGACTAAACCAGGACTAAACCAGGACTGAACCAGGTCTAAACCGGGACTGAACCGGGACTAAACCGGGACTGAACCAGGACTAAACCAGGACTAAATCAGGACTAAACCAGGACTGAACCAGGACTAAACCAGGACTAAACCAGGACTAAATCAGGACTAAACCAGGACTGAACCAGGACTAAACCAGGACTAAACCAGGACTAAACCAGGACTGAACCGGGACTGAACCAGGACTAAACCAGGACTAAACCAGGACTAAACCAGGACTGAACCGGGACTGAACCAGGACTAAACCAGGACTAAACCAGGACTGAACCAGGTCTAAACCAGGACTGAACCAGGACTAAATCAGGACTAAACCAGGACTGAACCGGGACTGAACCAGGACTAAACCAGGACTAAACCAGGACTAAACCAGGACTAAATCAGGACTAAACCAGGACTAAACCGGGACTGAACCGGGACTGAACCGGGACTGAACCAGGACTAAACCAGGACTAAACCAGGACTGAACCAGGACTGAACCAGGACTGAACCAGGTCTAAACCAGGACTGAACCAGGACTAAATCAGGACTAAACCAGGACTAAACCGGGTCTAAACCGGGACTGAACCGGGTCTAAACCGGGACTAAACCGGGACTAAACCGGGACTAAACCGGGACTAAACCGGGACTAAACCGGGACTAAACCAGGTCTAAACCAGGTCTAAACCAGGACTGAACCAGGTCTAAACCAGGACTGAACCAGGACTAAACCAGGACTGAACCAGGACTAAACCAGGACTGAACCAGGACTGAACCAGGTCTAAACCAGACCTAAACCAGGTCTAAACCAGACCTAAACCAGGTCTAAACCAGGTCTAAGCCAGGTCTAAACCAGGTCTACGTCAGGACTCCGTGTGGTCGTTCTCTTGGAGTAAACACATGACACATGGAGGTTCTGGTCTGAGGTTCAAATTTCACGTGTTTGTGTCACAGATAATTTCACCGGAGTTTTTATTAAAATAAACCTCTGGAAACTTTATTTTCAAACTCCATTTCACTTAAATGAAGCAGAACTCAGGTTTAAGTGACACAACATACAACTGCCTGAGTCCAATCATGAAGATAAAGACAAGCTAACAGCTAGCATGACTGACGCGGATTGGGCAGTGACTCTGGGGAACGACGGGGCCATAAACACTGAAAACCTGGGTCTTATTTTAGACCCTGCGGCTCCTCCCCGTCGCCGTGGTAACACTTCCTGGAGCCGGTCCGCCGACCTCCGACCCCTGACCTCACAAAGAATAACAGGAAGTGCAGCGGGCGCCGTCAGGAAGTGAAGAGCGCACGCCACGGATCATCGAAGAATGTACGCATGACATCACAGAGGCGCCAGCCACGTCCTGTGACTGAACGGACCTCACAGCCTCCACAGACCTGGTCCAGTCCAGGTCCAGTCCTGGTCTAGTCCTGGTCCATTCCGAGTCCTGGTCTAGTCCAGGTCCAGTCCTGGTCCAGCCCAAGTCCTGGTCAAGTCTGAGTCCTGATCCAGTCCGAGTCCTGATCCAGTCCTGGTCCGGTCCTGGTCTCACCTCGGCAGCGGGTGTCGCCTGTCGGCTCGTATCCGGGGCGACAGGCGCAGGAGGAGGAGGGCTGCCCCACCCACTGTCCGTCTTGGCCACAGAGCATGCTGGGAAGTGTAGTGTGTTCTCCGGGCGGCGTGATGGCGTTCTCCACACACACGCCCTGAGCCTGGAGGAGGAGGAGAAGAGGAGGAGGAGAGGAGGGCGAGGAGGACAAGACGAGGAGGAGGAGAAGAAGAGGAAAAGAAGAGGAGGGGGAGGAGGATAAGGAGGAGGAGGAGGAGGGGGAGGAGGAGAAGAGGAGGAGTAGAAGGAGGAGGAGGAGGAGGAGAAGAGGAGGAGGAGGATGAGGAGAAGGAGGAGGAGGGGGAGGAGGAGAAGAGGAGGAGGAGGAGAAGAGGAGGAGGAGGAGGGGGAGGAAGGAGGAGGGGGAGGAAGGAGGAGGGGGAGGAAGGAGGAGGGGGAGGAAGGAGGAGGGGGAGGAGGAGGGGGAGGAGAAGAGGAGGAGGAGGAGAGGAGAAGAGGAGGGGGAGGAGAAGAGGAGGAGAGGAGAAGAGGAGGAGGAGTTATGAATCTGCAGCCAACGATTCTTTCAATGGTCAAACGATTGTTCAGCTCCTGTCACAGACTGAGCTCCATGTTCCTCTAAACTGGACGTGTGTTTGTTTCACATGTTTGAGTCACTTTATTATTCGTCTGTCACATCTACAAAGATCAAAACGCTCTGCTCCACCTTGTGATGTCATCAAGTGGGAGTTTTCAAGTGAACAGAGTCTGAAATTATCCAAATGATTCTAGTGCAGGTGAACTACAGGTGTACTACAGGTGAACTACAGGTGAACTACAGGTGTACTGCAGGTGTACTGCAGGTGTACTGCAGGTGTACTGCAGGTGTACTGCAGGTGTACTACAGGTGTACTGCAGGTGTACTGCAGGTGTACTGCAGGTGTACTGCAGGTGTACTGCAGGTGTACTACAGGTGTACTGCAGGTGTACTGCAGGTGTACTGCAGGTGTACTACAGGTGTACTGCAGGTGTACTGCAGGTGTACTGCAGGTGTACTACAGGTGTACTGCAGGTGTACTACAGGTGTACTACAGGTGTACTACAGGTGTATTACAGGTGTACTGCAGGGGGCGCTGTTACCTGCTGCACCAGCGAGTGTGGCACGGTTTCGGGAAAGGCGGCGAAGGCGGCGCGGAGGGGCGGGCACTTCCTGTAGGAGACTTTGAGTGACAGCAGGGCCATGCAGGCGCCTTGGCTCTGAATGGCCAGATAAAGCCCCGCCCTCGTCAGCCCGTCCAATCGCAATAACCGCGTGTTGGAGCGTCGCACGCCGTCGCCACCGCGACGCAGCAGGAAGTCGGCCGCCACCGTCGCCACTTTCACGAAGGGCTCCGAGGGGGCGGAGTCCAGAGCAGAGCCGGGGGGCGTGGCCTGATCCGACTCAAACGAGAAGAGAGTAAAAGTCTCTTTACAGTGACGCTGGTTTAGAGACGAGCACTCCATCATCGTGAACCTGAGACACAAGAAGGACCAGAGGGACCAGAGTTAGACCAGGACCAGAGGGACCGGAGTTAGACCAGGACCAGAGGGACCGGAGTTAGACCAGGACCAGAGGGACCAGAGTTAGACCAGGACCAGAGGGACCAGAGTTAGACCAAGACCAGAGGGACCAGAGGGACCGGAGTTAGACCAGGACCAGAGTTAGACCAGGACCAGAGGGACCAGAGTTAGACCAAGACCAGAGGGACCAGAGGGACCGGAGTTAGACCAGGACCAGAGTTAGACCAGGACCAGAGGGACCAGAGTTAGACCAGGACCAGAGGGACCAGAGTTAGACCAGGACCAGAGGGACCGGAGTTAGACCAAGACCAGAGGGACCAGTGTTAGACCAAGACCAGAACCCAGACCAGGGCTAGGACCAGGACGAGAGAAAGACTGACTTAAATCAGGTTCAGTGCTAGGTCCAGTCCCGGTCCAGTCCCAGTCCTGTCCCGGTCCAGTCCCGGTCCAGTCCCGGTCCAGACCCGGTCCAGTGGGGCAGTACCTCATCTCCACGTAGAGGGTGGTGCCGGCCTTGCGGGGGATCCAGTTGGTGCGGAGCCAGTGGTAGGTGGCGCTGTTGGGCGTGCAGATCTCGAAGGTTCGGACGGTGTTGTGCTCGTCGTCCAGAACGCTGACCTCGTCCCACTGGGGGTCATCGCCGGGGTACACGCCCCAGCGGAGGTCAGAGGTCGACAGCTTTGTGTTCAACAGAACCTCTGAGAAAAAAGAGAACGACCGTCAGCGATAAGCATCAGGAGAACAAGCACGATACGATACTGAGCAAGAGCCGATACTCGATACCACGAGGAGGAGGAGGAGTGAGGGAGGAGGAGGGAGGAGGAGAGAGGGAGAAGAGAAGGAGGAAGGAGAGATGGAGGAGGAGAGAGGGAGGAGGAGAGAGGGAGAAGAGAAGGAGGAAGGAGAGAGGGAGGAGGAGAGAGAGAGAAGAGAAGGAGGAAGGAGAGAGGGAGGAGGACAGAGGTTCATTGTCGATACTCTAGTCTTGATACTCCAGTCTGTTTGTTTCACTTTGGGCCTGTGGCGTCTGCACAAACGTCTTGTCAGTTCAGGTTTCAGTCTTTTTCAAACGTTTGTGGAACTTTTGTGGTCGGGGCCTGTCTCCATGGAGACGTTAACGCTCTGCCTGTAAGGTTCCACAGTGGGGCATTAAACGTATCCACGTTACATTCGACACAGGTGCTTGTGCTGCCGCTTGTCTGCGTGGAGACGGAGAGTTTTAAATGCCATACTGCGGAACATTCCAGGCAACGTACTACTGTCTCCATGGAGACGAGCAGACGGTGGATTTCAGACGTGAAAAGTGACACAGTGCAGCTTTAACCAGCCGCCATGTCCAGCCGTACATTTGTCAGAGTCAAATGAGCGTGTTTGAGTTCGTGTTTGAGTTCGTGTAACGAGCGGCGCCTGATCTGCAGCGCTCAGGCCCCGGGCGCACGCTGATGATGTCATCACAACAATATCACAGTGATGTCATCCTCCTGCTGCGGGCGCCGGCTCCACAAAGAACCAGGACTGAGACCAGGACCGGGACTGAGACCAGGACTGAGACCAGGACTGAGACTGAGACCAGGACTGAGACCAGGACTGAGACCAGGACTGAGACCAGAACTGAGACCAGGACCGAGACCAGGACCGAGACCAGGACCGAGACTGAGACCGGGACTGAGACCAGGACCGGGACTGAGACTGAGACTGAGACCGGGACTGAGACCAGGACTGAGACTGAGACCGGGACTGAGACCAGGACTGAGACCGGGACTGAGACCAGGACTGAGACTGAGACCAGAGACCGGG
Source organism: Periophthalmus magnuspinnatus (assembly GCF_009829125.3). Lineage (NCBI taxonomy): Eukaryota > Metazoa > Chordata > Actinopteri > Gobiiformes > Gobiidae > Periophthalmus > Periophthalmus magnuspinnatus. Next base: position 302,522 of record NC_047143.1, on the reverse strand, counting down.
ACTGAGACCGAGACCAGGACTGAGACCAGGACTGAGACCAGGACTGAGACCGGGACTGAGACCAGGACTGAGACCAGGACTGAGACCAGGACCGAGACTGAGACCAGGACTGAGACCGGGACTGAGACTGAGACCAGGACCGGGACTGAGACTGGGACTGAGACTGAGACCGGGACCAAGACTGAGACCAGGACTGAGACCAGGACTGAGACCGGGACCGAGACCAGGACTGAGACCAGGACCGAGACTGAGACCAGGACTGAGACCGGGACTGAGACTGAGACCAGGACTGAGACCAGGACTGAGACCGGGACTGAGACCGGGACTGAGACCGGGACTGAGACCGGGACTGAGACCGGGACTGAGACCAGGACCGGGACTGAGACCAGGACTGAGACCAGGACTGGGACCGGGACTGAGACCAGGACTGAGACCAGGACTGAGACCAGGACTGAGACCGGGACTGAGACCGGGACCGGGACTGAGACGGGGACTGAGACCAGGAGTGAGACTGAGACCGGGACTGAGACCAGGACTGAGACCGAGACTGAGACCAGGACTGAGACCAGGACTGAGACCAGGACTGAGACTGAGACCGGGACTGAGACTGAGACCGGGACTGAGACTGAGACCAGGACTGAGACCAGGACTGAGACCAGGACTGGGACCAGGACTGGGACCAGGACTGGGACCAGGACTGAGACCAGGACTGAGACCGGGACTGAGACCGGGACTGAGACCGGGACTGAGACCGGGACTGAGACCAGAAGTGAGACTGAGACCGGGACTGAGACCAGGACTGAGACCAGGACTGAGACCAGAGACCGGGACTGAGACCAGGACCGAGACCAGACGCTGCTGAGAGGAGCAGAGGGTCAGAGGAGATACTTGAGTCCATCTGGTTTAAAGATCTCATTTGTCTTTCTCTCAAAAACCAGGATAGGACCTGGTCTGGACCTGGTCTGGACCTGGTCTGGACCTGGTCTGGACCTGGTCTGGACCTGGTCTGGACCTGGTGGTCTCAGTCTATTCCCATTCCATTGAGGGAACAACAGAGTTAATCTACAAACCAGGACTAAACCAGGACTAAACCAGGACTAAACCAGGACTAAACCAGGACCAAAACCAGGACTAAACCAGGACTAAACCAGGACCAAACCAGGACTAAACCAGGACTAAACCAGGACCAAAAACAATGAAATGATCTTCTGAGGTCAAGGGTCAGCTGATCCTGGGTCAGATCAAAAATGGAGTCTGTCCAACCTTTAAATCACAAACTTATCAGTACCACAGTGTCCTGCTCTAGTCCGGGTTTAGTCCGGGTTTAGTCCGGGTTAGAGCTGGTTTAGACCTGGTTTAGTCCGGGTTAGTCCTGGTTTAGTCCGGGTTAGAGCTGGTTTAGTCCGGGTTAGTCCTGGTTTAGTCCGGGTTAGTCCTTGTTTAGTCCGGGTTAGAGCTGGTTTAGTCCTGGTTTAGTCTGGGTTAGTCCTGGTTTAGTCCGGGTTAGTCCTGGTTTAGTCCGGGTTAGAGCTGGTTTAGTCCGGGTTAGAGCTGGTTTAGTCCGGGTTAGTCCTGGTTTAGTCCGGGTTAGAGCTGGTTTAGTCCGGGTTAGTCCTGGTTTAGTCCGGGTTAGAGCTGGTTTAGTCCGGGTTAGTCCTTGTTTAGTCCGGGTTAGAGCTGGTTTAGTCCGGGTTAGAGCTGGTTTAGTCCTGGTTTAGACCTGGTTTAGTCCGGGTTAGACCTGGTTTAGTCCGGGTTAGACCTGGTTTAGTCCGGGTTAGAGCTGGTTTAGTCCTGGTTTAGTCCGGGTTAGAGCTGGTTTAGTCCTGGTTTAGTCCGGGTTAGAGCTGGTTTAGACCTGGTTTAGTCCGAGTTAGACCTGGTTTAGTCCGGGTTAGTCCGGGTTGGTCCTGTCTGTTTACATGAGGCAGTTTGATGTTTATAGGTCCATTCTATAGAATAATCCGTATTAGAGCTTTAATGCTCTGACCCAGAGGTCTCTGGGGAGGGGGATCGATACCGTGAATCATGATCGATCTAAAGAATCGATTCGGTCTGATCCGGTTCACCCGGGACTCACCCTCCTCTGCGGAGCAGCAGCGCAGCAGCAGCCGGAGCAGGAGCACCCAGAGCCCGCAGGAGGAGCAGGCCCGACCCGGGGACCCGCGGCGGAGCCCCATCCCGCGGCCCCGCTCCCGACCTACCGACCCCCGGTGAGTGACGTCAGCCGCAGCATCCACACCGGAAGAGACGCAGGGGGAGGGGGGGCAAAATGGAGGCCGTAAAGTTCCAAACTCCACCGAGACCCGGGGTCAGGGCGTCCCGGGCCGCTCCAGAGCCGCCCCTGAGCCGCTCCACAGCCGCGTCCCGGAGGCGTCCCCGGGTCCACCGGAGAGACACGGGCCCGAGCTCCGGGGCGTCCGCGGGGCCTGAGCCACAGGAGCCTCACAGGCGGACTGTGAGCCGCCGACGCTTCGGTGTCTGGACCCGGAGGTCCTGAAGTCCCAAAGTAAAAGTAAAGTCCCGCAGAGCGAGGCCCGGGCCGCGGACTGTCGGCTCTGCTCGGTTTGGCTCGGCTCGGTTTGGCTCGGTTCGGCGCGGCTCGGGTGCGCTCGGTCGCGTCTGTTTCGCTTCAAAGCTGAAGTTTGAGACAAAAGCTGAAAGTTTAGCCGCAGCTCCGCCCCCGAGCCGAGCCGCGCGCTGATTGGACGAGTGTGTGGAGGCTGAGCTGTGATTGGCCCGCGCAGCTGTCAGTCTGAGGCTGCGGAGAGCGCAGGAATGTGAGGAAAAAACTGAAAAAAAAAAAGAAAAAAATGAGAAAAAACAGAGGAAAAAAAAGAGCAAGAGCCGCGGCCCCGGAGCCAAGACGCGCCTGGAGTTTATTAGAAGAAAAGAGAAAAGAGAAAGAGTCTGACCAGAACAGAGAGAGAGAGAGAGAGAGAGAGAGAGAGAAAGTGTGTGTATTATATATACACACACACACACACACACACACACACACACACATCTCCTCCTGATACTGATATTATTACTATCACTGCTACTACAAAGGGGCTTCAGGTAAAACCAGGACCTAACCTTTAGTCCTGGTTTAGACCTGGTATAGTCCTGGTTTAGTCCTGGTTTTGATCTGATTTAGACCTGGTTTAGTCCTGGTTTAGACCTGGTTCAGTCCTGGTTCAGTCCTGGTTTAGACCTGGTTCAGACCTGGTTTCGACCTGGTTTAGTCCTGGTTTAGACCTGGTTCAGTCCTGGTTCAGTCCTGGTTTAGACCTGGTTCAGACCTGGTTTCGACCTGGTTTAGTCCTGGTTTAGTCCTGGTTTAGACCTGGTTCAGACCTGGTTTCGACCTGGTTTAGTCCTGGTTTATTCCTGGTTTAGACCTGGTTCAGTCCTGGTTCAGTCCTGGTTTAGACCTGGTTCAGACCTGGTTTCGACCTGGTTTAGTCCTGGTTTAGACCTGGTTTAGTCCTGGTTTAGTCCTGGTTTAGACCTGGTTTAGACCTGGTTTAGACCTGGTTTAGTCCTGGTTTCGACCTGGTTTCGACCTGGTTTAGTACTGGTTTCGACCTGGTTTAGACCTGGTTTAGTCCTGGTTTAGACCTGGTTTCGACCTGGTTTCGACCTGGTTTAGTACTGGTTTCGACCTGGTTTAGACCTGGTTTAGTCCTGGTTTAGACCTGGTTTAGACCTGGTTTAGACCTGGTTTAGTCCTGGTTTCGACCTGGTTCAGACGTGGATGTGGGACAGTGTTTGTTCTTTTGTTTCGAGTGTGAAAAGAAACCTGAGCGCTCAGGTAAAGTTTCACACCTGAGTGAGGTCACACAGGACGAGGTCTAAACCAGGACTGAACCAGGACTAAACCAGGACTAAACCAGGTCTAAACCAGGTCTAAACCAGGTCTAAACCAGGTCTAAACCAGGTCTAAACCAGGACTGTCTCTGGTCTTGGTGTAAATGGACTGTGAGGAGGAGGGGCTGAGGGGGAGGGGGTTTTACTGCTGCGGTGTCACCTCCTCATGACAGAAGACAGTGTTTGACAGACAGATGTCAGCCCCGCCTCCTCCAGGACCAGGTTCGGCCCGGTGTAGAACTGACCCGGGCGGAGGTCTGAGGTGGAGCGGGTGGAGTCTGAGGTGGAGTCTGAGGTGGAGCGGGTGGAGTCTGAGGTGGAGCGGGTGGAGTCTGAGGTGGAGCGGGTGGAGTCTAAGGTGGAGCGGGTGGAGTCTGAGGTGAAGTCTGAGGTGGAGCAGGTGGAGTCTGGGGTGGAGTCTGGGGTGGAGTCTGAGGTGGAGCGGGTGGAGTCTGAGGTGGAGCAGGTGGAGTCTGAGGTGGAGCGGGTGGAGTCTGAGGTGGAGCGGGTGGAGTCTGAGGTGGAGTCTGAGGTGGAGTCTGAGGTGGAGTCTGAGGTGGAGCGGGTGGAGTCTGAGGTGGAGCGGGTGGAGTCTGTAGTGGAGCGGGTGGAGTGAGTCTGAGGTGGAGCAGGTGGAGCGGGTGGAGCGGGTGGAGACTCCAGACTCAGACTCCACCTCACAGACTCCACCCTCACATACTCCACCCTCACAGACTCCACCTCAGACTCCACCTCACATACTCCACCTCACAGACTCCACCCTCACATACTCCACCTCAGACTCCACCTCACATACTCCACCTCACAGACTCCCCCCTCACAGACTCCACCTCACAGACTCCACCCTCACAGACTCCACCTCACATACTCCACCTCACATACTCCACCCTCACATACTCCCCCCTCAGACTCCACCTCACAGACTCCACCTCACATACTCCACCTCACATACTCCACCCTCACATACTCCCCCCTCACAGACTCCACCCTCACAGACTCCACCTCAGACTCCACCCTCACATACTCCACCCTCACAGACTCCACCTCACAGACTCCACCTCACAGACTCCACCTCACAGACTCCACCCTCACATACTCCCCCCTCACAGACTCCACCCTCACAGACTCCACCCTCACAGACTCCACCCTCACAGACTCCACCTCACAGACTCCACCTCACAGACTCCACCCTCACAGACTCCACCTCACAGACTCCACCTCACAGACTCCACTTCACATACTCCACCTCACAGACTCCACCCTCACATACTCCACCTCACAGACTCCACCCTCACATACTCCGCCCTCACATACTCCGCCCTCACATACTCCGCCCTCACATACTCCACCCTCACATACTCCGCCCTCACATACTCCACCCTCACATACTCCACCCTCACATACTCCACCCTCACATACTCCACCCTCACAGACTCCACCCTCACAGACTCCACCCTCACAGACTCCACCTCACAGACTCCACTTCACATACTCCACCTCACAGACTCCACCCTCACAGACTCCACCCTCACAGACTCCACCCTCACAGACTCCACCTCACAGACTCCACTTCACATACTCCACCTCACAGACTCCACCCTCACAGACTCCACCCTCACAGACTCCACCCTCACAGACTCCACCTCACAGACTCCACTTCACATACTCCACCTCACATACTCCACCTCACAGACTCCACCTCAGATTCCACCTCAGACTCCACCTCACAGACTCCACCTCACAGACTCCACCTCAGATTCCACCTCAGACTCCACCTCACAGACTCCACCTCACAGACTCCACTTCACATACTCCACCTCACAGATTCCCCCCTCACAGACTCCACCTCACAGACTCCACCTCACAGACTCCACCTCACATACTCCACCTCACAGACTCCACCCTCACAGACTCCACCTCACAGACTCCACCCTCACAGACTCCCACCTCACAGACTCCACCTCACAGACTCCACCTCAGACTCCACCTCAGACTCCACCTCACAGACTCCACCTCACAGACTCCACCTCACAGACTCCACCCCACAGACTCCACCCTCACAGACTCCACCTCAGACTCCACCTCAGACTCCACCTCACAGACTCCACCTCACAGACTCCACCTCACAGACTCCACCCCACAGACTCCACCCTCACAGACTCCACCTCAGACTCCACCTCAGACTCCACCTCACAGACTCCACCTCACAGACTCCACCTCACAGACTCCACCTCACAGACTCCCCCCTCACAGACTCCCCCCTCACAGACTCCACCTCACAGACTCCACCTCACAGACTCCACCTCACAGACTCCACCTCACAGACTCCACCCTCACAGACTCCACCTCACAGACTCCACCTCACAGACTCCACCCTCACAGACTCCACCTCACAGACTCCACCTCACAGCTCTGTGTTGTTCTTATTTGTTTCTTTTCAGTTGAATCGCACTGACACAAACACGTGACCTCGGGCGGTCCAGTTCATTATAAATGTGTTCATGTGCCGTGTGGCCGCGGGAGGGCGCTGCTCGTCCCTCACAGTGGAAACCGGAAGTAGGTCTGCGGCGAGTTTCAAAATAAAATCCTCTGTTTTCACTTTCTGAGTAAAACTCGTTTTGGAGATAAACTGGAGGATAAAACCCGACGCCCTGATCTTTAATCTGACGTGACCTACGTCACATTGGCCTCACGCGCACAGAAAACACGCGCTTTCACTGACGTCACACTTTTATTTGTGCGCTTCGCCCCGGTGCTGGTGCGCATGCGCAGTGGACGCAGTTTTGGGCCCAGTCAAAACAAAGCGCCCGTCCACAGATCTGCCTCTTTTACCTCTTATTTCTCTCCATCTCTCACCTCAAATCGGGATTACACCAGGATTACACCGGGGATTACACCGGGGATTACACCGGCCCCGCGCGGCATGAGGCGCACAGCGGCCCCGCGGCGCGCACGCGTCCACGAGCGTTTCCACCGCGGCTCCGCGGCTCCTGAGCCGCAGCTTCTGTGATGGAGGCGGCGGAGGAGTCTGAGCACCACCAGCACCACCAGCACCACCAGGACCAGCCCCGGGGGCTCCTGAGCCTCCAGCCGGAGATGGGGGAGTAGCTCCCGGTTTAGACTGTCCCTCCCCGCTCCACGCGCTCTCCCCGGGCTCCATACACTGTCCCCCGGCCCCGTACTCCACGCACTCTCCCCGGGCTCCAGGCCCCGTCCCGGGTCCCACACTCAACCCCCGGGCCCCCGGTTCTCCGGGCCCCCGGTGCTCCTCCCCGGGCCCCCGCTGCTCCGGGCCCCCGGTGCTCCTCCCCGGGCCCCCGCTGCTCCGGGCCCCCGGTGCTCCGTCATGGCCCCGGGCTCACTGGTGGCTCTGTGCCGGAGCCTGGCGCTGTCTACGTGGCTCTTGTCGTTCAGTTTCGTTCACTTGCTGTGTCTGGACTTCACGGTGGCGGAGCGGGAGGAGTGGTACACGGCCTTCGTGAACATCACGTACACGGACCCGGTGACGGCGGACTGGCGCACGGAGAAGACGGAGTGCGGCCGCTACGGGGAGCACTCCCCCAAACGGGACGCGCGGGGGGTGGTGGTGCTGCCGCAGACGGACCGTTTGGCCTGTGACCCCCACGGGCGCTTCGCGGTGCCTCCGCGCGCGGGGCCGTGGGTCGCGCTCATCGCGCGCGGAAACTGCACGTACCGCGACAAGATCCGCCACGCGGCAGCGCTCAACGCCTCCGCAGTGGTCATCTACAACGTGGGCTCCACCAACGCCAACGACACCATCACCATGCCCCACCCAGGTGAGACCACACCCACCTGCCCAGGTGAGACCACACCCACCTGCCCAGGTGAGACCACACCCACCTGCCCCACCCAGGTGAGACCACACCCACCTGACCCACCCAGGTGAGACCACACCCACCTGACCCACCCAGGTGAGACCACACCCACCTGCCCAGGTGAGACCACACCCACCTGACCCACCCAGGTGAGACCACACGCACCTGACCCACCCAGGTGAGACCACACCCACCTGACCCACCCAGGTGAGACCACACCCACCTGACCCACCCAGGTGAGACCACACCCACCTGCCCAGGTGAGACCACACCCACCTGACCCACCCAGGTGAGACCACACGCACCTGACCCACCCAGGTGAGACCACACCACCTGACCCAACGACACCATCACCATGCCCCACCCAGGTGACCCCTGACCCACTCCACCACCTGCCCCACCCAGGTGAGTCCCGTCACAGTGCTAAGCGGTGGGCTGTAGTGTTTGGGTCTGTGTTTGACCACATCCTCCTTGGACTAAAGACACATGCTGCTCATTGATTGGTCGACTCAAAAGGGGGTGTGGCAAAAGCTCTCAAAACTATTCAGTGTCTGTGTCACAGACTGTTTAAGAGTTTTTCAGACTGCTGATCATTCTGTCATAGACATATGTGTAGAACACCCCCAGCGTGGAGGAACAAGGAGGAACATGGAGCTCACGTTAAAGAGTCAAAACAGAGTTTACAACAAACAAAAGTTGAAATGTTTGAACCAGCTCCGGAATGTTTCAAATACAAACATGGACAAAACATGAATCAGGGCCACAACAGGACCAGGACTAAACCGGGACTAAACTGGGACTAAACCAGGACTAAACTGGGACTAAACTGGGACTGAATCAGGACTGAATCAGGAGTGGGCGGGGCTGAATCAGGAGTGGGCGGGGCTGAATCAGGAGTGGGCGGGGCTGAGGCGCCTGAAGCTCTCAGCTCGTGTTGTGTCACGTTTAGACTGAAAACTATGTGCACAGTCTGAACCGGGACTAGACTAGGACTGGACTGGGACTGGCTCATGTGGTCCTGGTCTGGTTTCCTCAGGTGACCGGTCACAGCTCTGTCACACTGACCCTCTACAGAGGCTTTGACCTTTGACCTCAGTTCTGTTTTTAGTCCAGATTCAGTCAAATAAAGTTAATAACCCATTAATGTTATTAATGTTTGTCGGGTTCAGTCGAGTCAGTGGAGAGACTCTGAGCTGACGCTTCGTGTCTCCACCACAGCCTGGTCTGGTTTGGTCTGGTTTGGTCTGGTTTAGTCCTGGTTTTGTATGAGCACATTTTACTTTACTTTCAAAATCCTGCCTTAGGTAAACATGAAATATGTCCACAGCCAAGTTACAGAACTCCTGTGTTAGTCCTGAGTTAGTCCTGGTTCAGTCCTGGTTTAGTCCTGAGTTAGTCCTGGTTTAGTCCTGGTTTAGTCCTGGTTTAGTCCTGGTTCAGTCCTGGTTTAGTCCTGTGTTAGTCCTGGTTTAGTCCTGTGTTAGTCCTGGTTTAGTCCTGAGTTAGTCCTGTGTTAGTCCTGGTTCAGTCCTGGTTTAGTCCTGTGTTAGTCCTGGTTTAGTCCTGGTTCAGTCCTGGTTTAGTCCTGGTTTAGTCCTGGTTCAGTCCTGGTTTAGTCCTGTGTTAGTCCTGGTTCAGTCCTGGTTCAGTCCTGGTTTAGTCCTGAGTTAGTCCTTGTTTAGTCCTGTGTTAGTCCTGGTTTAGTCCTGGTTCAGTCCTTTGTTCCAGTTAATCCCCCTTAGAAGTACTTGGTGATATCACACACGACTGCCCTGATTAGTGCTACATCCTGGTGCGTTGCGTCTGTCCTGTTAAGGTTCAAGTATTGTGCACGTTCTGACCTCTGACCCTCCCTGACCCCTCCCTGACCCCTCCTCCTCTGATCTGAGTCTGTTTTGTGGTCACGTGCTCCTCAGGTACGGGGGAGGTGGTGGCCATCATGATCCCGGAGGCCAAAGGTCGCGAGCTGTCCGTCCTGGTGGAGCGGAACGTGTCCGTCTCCATGGCGATCTCCATCGGGACGCGGAACCTTCAGAAGTACGTGAGCCGCACGTCCGTCGTCTTCGTGTCCATCTCCTTCATCGTGCTCATGATCATCTCGCTCGCCTGGCTCGTCTTCTACTACATCCAACGCTTCCGCTACGCCAACGCACGCGACCGCAACCAGGTAGGGCATCTGACCTAATCTCAGAGGGGGGAGGAAGTCCTTTTAAAGCCCCACTGTGTAACTTTTAAGGCCGACAGTAGACTAAAGGCGTGTTTTTCCTGCTGGATGCCTCCGCACGGTGAGCTCGCCTCTCCACAGACCTCTCTCTTATTTGGCCTCCTGCTCGTTTTCATGGAAACGTAGCTCCTTCGGCTGTAATATTCCACAGTATGGCATTAATCGTATCTAAGGTGGAATCATGCAGGCGACGGGCCGCCTCCCGAATGTTACACGGTGTTACTTTAAGGACAAAAGTACTGCAGTATTTCCTCCTGTAGCTCTGCGCTGCCCCCGGAGGTCACTCTGTGTCACTGTCTGATCCACAGCGCCGCCTGGGGGACGCAGCCAAAAAAGCCATCTCCAAACTGCAGGTGCGGACGCTCCACAGAGGCGACCGGGAAACAGAGCCGGACTTCGACAACTGCGCCGTGTGTTTAGAGGCGTACAAGGCCAACGACGTGGTGCGCCTCCTCCCCTGCAGGTAGGGCATCTGACACGAGGGAGAGGAGGAGAGCGAGTCCACCAGATCCCCCTTTCTCCTCTTTAGTCCTCCTGACTCCGCACCTCCGGACCGTCTGACCCCCTGACTCTGTGACCTCCTGACCCCCTGACCACCTGACCCTCTGACCCCCTGACCCCCTGACCTCCTGACCTCCTGACCCCCTGACCCCCTGACCTCCTAACCTCCTGACCCTCTGACCCCCTGACCCCCTGACCTCTGTCTTGTCTCTGCAGACACTTGTTTCATAAGAGCTGTGTGGACCCCTGGCTCCTGGACCACAGGACCTGCCCCATGTGTAAAATGAACATCCTCAAAGCGCTGGGCATCGCCGTGAGTATTACACCCGGTTCAGACCCGGTTCAGACCCAGTTCAGACCCGGTTTCGACCTTGTGTCTCTGTGTTTCAGTTAAACGCAGACTGCCTGGACGACCTGCCTCTGGACTATGAGCTGGCCCTGGGCGGTGTGGGCGGAGTCATGGGCGGGGTCATGGGTGGAGTCATGGGCGGGGCTCTGGAGGCCATGGTCTCCGGCGGGTCGAGCGACAGCACCGTGAGCGAGTCTGTGGCGTTGGACCCGGGTGTGCGGCGTCTGGAGCTGCCTCAGGACTACCACGAACACGACACGCTACGAGACACGCCAACGCACACGCTAAGAGACAGCCCCCTGACCGCCACCACGGACACACGATCAGGTGACCACGGTGACCAGAGGGGCCACAGGGACCTGGTTTAGACCTGGTTCAGTCCTGGTTCAGTCCTGGTTCAGTCCTGGTTCAGTCCTGGTTTAGTCCCGGTTTAGTCCTGGTTTGGTCTTGGTTTAGTCCTGGTTTAGTCCTGGTTTAGACCTGGTTTAGACCTGGTTTAGTCCTGGTTTAGACCTGGTTTAGATCTGGTTTAGACCTGGTTTAGTCCTGGTTCTGACCCGGTGTTTGTGTTTTCAGATGTGTTGCCGATGGCGAGTAGTTCGTCAATGGCTTCGCTCGTCATCGCCGTGGAGACGGGCCTGTCGGACGAGGAGGTCACCATGGAGCACCCGGGCAAGTCCTGAACCCGGGACCAGGACCGGGGCTAAACCAGGACTAAAGCAGGACTAAACCAGGACTAAACCAGGACTAAACCAGGACTAAACCAGGAGACTGGGCTCTTGAACAGTCTAAACCGTTGGGACCTTCAGATGAACTTGTCCAGGTTTAAGTCCAGTTTTGGTTTGACTCAGAGCCTGGTGTGACCTCTGACCCCGGCGCTCCCAAAGGTCGACCTCTGACCCCGGCTCCAAGCTGCCAAACGACGCGCTGCATGTGTGGACTCTACTCTTTAAACTGTGGATTTTAAACGTTTGCTTTGGACAAGAGACAAATGTTTGAATGTTTTTATGAAATGCAGTGTTTTTATTTCTCGTCTTAGACACAAAATGTTCACCACAAACCAATGAAACGGCTTCTTTTGTTAAGTTTAAGTTGATTCTTCTAAAACAGTGCCAGTGTTTAACGTTCAAACATAAACATTAAACTAGTCTACAGAATGAGACTGAGAGCTTGTCGTTGGTGGGCGAACGCTTAACCCATTGCACCACATGATGTTTAAAGAGGAGGTTCTGCAAAGTCGACTTTTGTGTCTTTGTCCCACGTTCTAACGCTTTTCACAAACATGAAGAGGTTTAGAGTCATGTTTGAGTAATCTAGAGATCTCTCCACGCTCTATTCAAACCCTCCTTTAAGTTTACTGTACGAGGCTCCGCCCACAAGTCTACATCACCCACGCTCCACACGACAATCCTCCATAAATAAACAAAAACATGATACAAACTGTGCACTATGATGTGACAAACCTGGTGTGATGTGCAGGAGTTTCATTAGTGCGATGCAGCTGAGTGTGATAGTGCTCTGAAGGGGGAGGGGCTTAGCACAGAGAGCAAAAATGAAAGTGAAACTAGCATTTTCAAAACAATAAAAGAAACATGGAGATCTAAGTATGTGATGTGTTAGTTAATGCCCTACAAAGGTAAATACCTCCTCTTTAATACCCCACAGAGGTAAATACCTCCTCTTTAATACCCCACAGAGGTAAATACCTCCTCTTTAATACCCCACAGAAGTAAATACCTCCTCTTTAATACCCCACAGAGGTAAATACCTCCTCTTTAATACCCCACAGAGGTAAATACCTCCTCTTTAATACCCCACAGAGGTAAATACCTCCTCTTTAATACCCCACAGAGGTAAATACCTCCTCTTTAATACCCCACAGAAGTAAATACCTCCTCTTTAATACCCCACAGAGGTAAATACCCCTCTTTTGCCCGTGTTGTCTTGGTGCTCTTTCTTTCTGAGCTGCTGCACAAACACATTTAATTCTCGTCTTGTTGAGTTTCTGTTTTTATCCAGAGCTGCTCCTCTGAGCTCATGTCACAGCGCCACCTGCAGGATCACAGCAAAATCATCCACCAGCTCGGCCTCAGTAAAGGAGCAACACTGGATAAGACCCGCCCCCTGCTCATCATAAGACCCGCCCCCCCGCTCCTCATTGGTTCATTTGTGGTCAACACATGAACACACTGTGTTTAACTCACACTGTCCAGTCGTGTGACAGGTCCTCTGTGATCGTGTGACAGGTCCACTGTGATCGTGTGACAGGTCCTCTGTGATCGTGTGACAGGTCCACTGTGATCGTGTGACAGGTCCTCTGTGATCGTGTGACAGGTCCACTGTGATCGTGTGACAGGTCCACTGTGATCGTGTGACAGGTCCTCTGATCGTGTGACAGGTCCACTGTGATCATGTGACAGGTCCACTGTGATCATGTGACAGGTCCACTGTGATCGTGTGACAGGTCCATTGTGATCGTGTGACAGGTCCACTGTGATCGTGTGACAGGTCCTCTGATCGTGTGACAGGTCCACTGTGTTGCTGCTCCAGTCACATTAAACTACATCAGTCCGAGGTGTCACTTCTGTGATGGACACAAAACCTTGAGTAAAGTCTGGTCCAGTTCCAGAGGAACAACGTGTTTGACCTCGACGGAATTAATTTAAAAAAACTGACAACATCAAACAAACTCTGGCGTGTGCACAGGCCGACTGAACGACTCCATACAGGGTATCAGGCTAATATCGGGCTAACACCGGGCTAACATCAGGCTAACGTCAGGCTAACATCAGGCTAACATTAGGCTAATACCAGGCTAACATCAGGCTAACACCGGGCTAACATCAGGCTAACATCAGGCTAACACCGGGCTAACATCAGGCTAACGTCAGGCTAACATTAGGCTAATACCAGGCTAACATCAGGCTATCATGAGGATAAAGTCGGGCTAACATCAGGTGTTCAGAGTCTGGTGTTCAGACATTACCATCACATGTTTATCAGATTCAGCTGATACACATGTGTAAATTCTGTTTTATCTGTGTGTGATGTTTTGTGTGTTTTATCTGTGTGTGATGTTTTGTGTGTTTTATCTGTGTGTGATGTTTTGTGTGTTTTATCTGTGTGTGATGTTTTGTGTGTTTTATCTGTGTGTGATGTTTTGGATCATGATGTTGCTTCTTCTGATTGTGTTGAGTCTGAACCTCGGGCAGAAAATCACTTTTTCTCTTTCAGATCTTTCCCTCACACAGAGGTCTTAAATGCTCTCCTCTCCACAGATCTAAACACAGAGGTCTTAAACGCTCTCCACTCCACAGATCTAAACACAGAGGTCTTAAATGCTCTCCTCTCCACAGATCTAAACACAGAGGTCTTAAATGCTCTCCACTCCACAGACCTTTCCCTCACACAGAGGTCTTAAATGCTCTCCACTCCACAGACCTTTCCCTCACACAGAGGTCTTAAATGCTCTCCACTCCACAGAACAGAAAGTTGGAGTTAGTTTATTTAAATAAATGCTCCATTGTGAATCTTCTCAGTCGTGTTTCAGAAAAGTCCTGTCACTGCAGAAGTTGACGTGTCCTCAGCCGTTTGACGTTTGTAGATTGTGTCTCTGTTTATTTAACTGAAGCTTTTGTTTCAGTGGATCGTGGAGTCGTCTTGAAGCGTCTGAAGCTGATTGGATTCGACTTCGTGTGATTGATCCAAAATGATCTTTCAAAGTGAACCCAGGCTGTGGAAACTGATGGGTTTAAGTTTAAGTGAAGGAGTGCTCCAAGGCTCAATTTTGGGCCCCCTACTTTTTACTGTTAATTGTATTGGTCACAGTTGAAGACAAAGCTTCATACATTTATGTGCATTTATATGTTGTGCAACTGCTCCCTCTGCTGGTCAGGAGCTTTTAAAACTACAACATTTCAATGAAATCCAAAACTCCCTCATAATTCTTAAACTGCAAATAAAACTATATGATTTTTTTCTTAAAAAAACAAACATTTAAGTAACGTGCAAGTTACAAGTTACATCTTTACATGGTAAATGTCACATCCACTGAAAGAGTCGACACTTATAAATATCTTGGATTTTGGCTGGAATTTATCAGGCTGGAAAATTTATCCTTCAAAAAACATCTCAGAATTATGCAACAGTTTAAATTATCATTTTATTACAGAAACAAACATTGTTTCTTAATAAATTACAGAAAAGAAATAGTGCAAATAACTTTAATCTGTGTACTGGATTATGAGGATGTGGAGTACGTGCAGATTTATACACACACACCTGCTCCTGTTTATAATGTTTTATATGGAGTTGTAGACATGTTTTGTTATTCTGCTTGTGTCTATTAGCATAGAGGCTTTTAGCATAGTAACTATTAGCATAGTAACTATTAGCATAGTAACTATTAGCATAGTAACTATTAGCATAGTGTCTAGTCGTGTTGTGTTTGTTGTATAGGTCTGTGGGTGGAGCTCCAGGAGGTGGATGTTCCTGAGTCCTGTGTGTTGTGTTGGTGGGGTAGGTCTGTGGGTGGAGCTCCAGGAGGTGGATGTTCCTGAGTCCTGTGCGACATCATCAGTTTAAACGTCACAAACTTTAGACAAACTCTTGAGTTTATATAAAACTTTATTTTTCTGCTCTGATTCAGATCACGTCAGACTGACCAGGTCAGGGGTCACAGAGGTCATAAGTGCTGATGTCTCTGGGTTAAACCTGTAGCTGTGTGACCTCTGTGTGACCTCTGTGTGACCTCTGTGTGACCTCTGTGTGACTTCTGTGTGACCTCTGGCAGCGTCGTCATTTTATCGTTATAAACATTATAACTCGTCGGGTTAGTCTCAGTGCAGAATCACACTGGGTCAGAGTTTCAGACAGAGACAGGGTCTGCTCCTCTCCTCCTGTCTCCTCCTGTCTCCTCCTGTCTCCTCCTGGCTCCTCCTGTCTCCTCCTGTCTGCTCCTGTCTCCTCCTGCTCCTGGCTCCTCCTGCTCCTGCTCCTGTCTAACAGCCTAACCCACTGATGGAGCCAATCCGGTCCATCTTCATCCCGAAACATCCTCTTCCTCCTCCCACCGCCGATTTTCGTCCCCTCCTCCACATTCGGCCACGCCCCTGGACCAGGTCGAGCAGCAGGCGGGAGCTCTGGGCCAATGGGAGCGCAGCGCGGGAGCTCTGGGCCAATCGGAGTGCGGCGTGTGCAGAGGGGGCGGGGCCTGTTGCAGAACCCTCTGTGATGTCATGGGAAGGGGGCGGGGCCAGGACCAAGGCGGAGAGACGAGCGCCGAGTTTGGAGCGGAGAGTCTGAGAAACAACGAGAAGACAGTAATGATACTCCTGTAGTACTTACTGCAGTACTTTAACACTACTGCGGTACTTATGTTACTGCAGTAGTTTAATACTTTAATAGTACTTTTACATCACTGCGGTACTATTACATCACTGCAGTACTTATACATCACTGCAGTACTATTATATCACTGCAGTACTTATACATCACTGCAGTACTTATACATCACTGCAGTACTTTTACATCACTGCGGTACTTTTACATCACTGCGGTACTTTTACATCACTGTGGTACTTTTACATCACTGCAGTACTTTTACATCACTGCAGTACTTATACATCACTGCAGTACTTTTACATCACTGCAGTACTTTTACATCACTGCGGTACTATTACATCACTGCAGTACTTTTACATCACTGCAGTACTTTTACATCACTGCAGTACTTTTACATCACTGCAGTACATTTACATCACTGCAGTACTTTTACATCACTGCAGTACTTTTCCCCCACTGCAGTACTTTTCCCTCACTGCAGCACTTTGTGACTGCAGTAGTTTGTTGTGTGTTGCAGTACCTGATGCGGGGGCATGGGGGCGCTGTGGGCTGGCACACACACGAGCAGCACAAACACAAACACACAACACTTCATCTGAAAAACAAAAACATTTCAATTAAAACAAAATAAAGATTTTAATAAAGAAGAGTATTTACTTTGAGTTTACTTTTTCACTTTCGTTTCTGTCGCTCTGAGTCTCTCCTCTCTTTGCTCTCTGTGCTAAGCCCCTCCCCCTTCAGAGCACTATCACACTCAGCTGCATCGCACTAATGAAACTCCTGCACATCACACCAGGTTTGTCACGTCATAGTGCACAGTTTGTGTCGTGTTTTTGTGTATTTATGGAGGATTGTCGTGTGGAGCGTGGGTGATGTAGACTTGTGGGCGGAGCCTCGTACAGACTCTTACTACTAACTGTAAAGAGGGTTTGAAGAGAGCGTGGAGAGATCTCTAGATTACTCAATGGAATATTTGTACTGCACAATTCATACACAAAGTAATTCAAAGAGTTTTACAGAATAAGGACACACACAAAAGATAAATAATCAGAATATCAGGCAGAATAAAACCCTCTGAGTCACAGCAGCTAAACTGAACTGAGCCTGGATTTAAACACAGTCAAAGTCGAGGCCTGAGTCACATCTACAGGACGACCTGAAGTCCTGGGTTAGACCTGAGACTTGTTCACACAGAGCTGCTTTAAAGTCTCTGAGCCACAGGAGCCAGAGACTGAGCCACAGGAGCCACAGGACACATGTGTGAAGTACTTCCTGGTTCTAGTCCTGACCAGAGAGTCCAGTGATCAGGACGTTACAGTCGTCTGACCTCCTGGACACAAACGCAGGATAAGTGTCTCTTTAGTTTGGACAGTTTACCTTTGATTTTTGATGTTTTTCGATAATAAAAAGCTGCAGATGTTCTTGATTTGTTGTGTCTGTTAAAGTTCAAGTCTGAGTCCATTTTTACCTCTAGATTTCTGTCCTGAGTTGAAGGTTTTAGAGAGAGACACTGGAGGTGACGCTGACACTTTATGTTTCTGTGACTTGAGTCTTGTCTGAGTTTATCTGGACAAAGTTGTTTTTCCTCCACACACTGATCTGTTGATGCAGTGAATCCACTGGTCCATATTCACCTGCTGCAGTGAGACATAGATCTGACTCGTCTGCAGAGTTGTGTGTGACACATTATTGTTGTGTATTAACTGTCCTAACAGCAGCATGTAGAGACTGAACAACAGGGGCCCCAGGACTGACCCCTGGGGCACCCCACAGGTCAGGGACAGTTTATATGAGACACATTTTACAATTTCATCAAAGTACTTCCTGTTTTCTAAATAAGACTTGAACCAGTGCAGTACCACAGATGCCCTCCCAGTCCTCTAGTCTCTGTAAGAGGAGGAGCAGACACAGGAGGAGCAGACACAGGAGGAGCAGACACAGGAGGAGCAGACGGTGCAGAGGAGGAGCAGACACAGGAGGAGCAGACACAGGAGGAGCAGACACAGGAGGAGCAGACACAGGAGGAGCAGATGGTGCAGAGGAGGAACAGACGGTGCAGGGGAGGAACAGACGGTGCAGAGGAGGAGCAGACGGTGCAGAGGAGGAGCAGACGGTGCAGAGGAGGAGCAGACGGTGCAGAGGAGAAACAGACGGTGCAGAGGAGGAGCAGACGGTGCAGAGGAGGAGCAGACGTGCAGAGGAGGAGCAGACGGTGCAGAGGAGGAGCAGATGGTGCAGAGGAGGAGCAGACGGTGCAGAGGAGGAGCAGACGGTGCAGAGGAGGAGCAGACGTGCAGAGGAGGAGCAGACGGTGCAGAGGAGGAGCAGACGTGCAGAGGAGGAGCAGACGGTGCAGAGGAGGAGCAGACGGTGCAGAGGAGGAGCAGACGGTGCAGAGGAGGAGCAGACGGTGCAGAGGAGAAACAGACGGTGCAGAGGAGGAGCAGACGGTGCAGAGGAGGAGCAGACGTGCAGAGGAGGAGCAGACGGTGCAGAGGAGGAGCAGATGGTGCAGAGGAGGAGCAGACGGTGCAGAGGAGGAGCAGACGGTGCAGAGGAGGAGCAGACGTGCAGAGGAGGAGCAGACGGTGCAGAGGAGGAGCAGACGTGCAGAGGAGGAGCAGACGGTGCAGAGGAGGAGCAGACGGTGCAGAGGAGGAGCAGGCGGTGCAGAGGAGGAGCAGACGGTGCAGAGGAGGAGCAGACGTGCAGAGGATGTACTCACAGTTTCAGGTGAAGTTTGTTGAATCGTCTGAATGTCAGTTTCTCGTCTCTGGTTTCCTGGATCTGATTTAGACCTGGTTGAGTTCTGGGTCCTGGTTTAGACCTGGATGAGTTCTGGGTCCTGGTTCAGACCTGGTTAAGTTCTGGGTCTTGGTTCAGACCTGGTTGAGTTCTGGGTCCTGCCGCGGGTCAGGACGAGTCTGCCCGTCGCCTCCCGCTCTGCACTTTTAAGGCGGGCGCTGCTGATGTCATCGCCTCACGCCCGTATAAGGTCGCTCAGGCCGTGATGTCACTGCATTGTTTGTCCGTCGCCGTGGAGACGCTCAGCTCCCATTCACACGAGCACCCAGCGGGGGGGGGGGGGGGGGGGGGGGGCAAGCAGGGACGAGGACGAGACCTGGACCAGACCAGGACCAGACCCAGACCAGACCTGGACCAGACCTGGACCAGACCTGGACCTCTGCATTTGACCCGCCCTTCAGGGTCAAAGGTCACAGGCTCCATGTGACTCTAATGTTTCCTCGTCACACACAGACCTGGAGTTGTGTTTAGTTTCATTCTCACATGTTTAACACAAACTCTTTTTCTCTCACTCTGTTCCACCTTGTGATGTCATCATGTGGTGATACAGGAAGTGCTCCACTGTGTTTTTAAACTCCACCTTCACTAGAATCATCTGGATCATTTCAGTCCTGGAGTCGTCTCTTATCTCGACCGAACTAAAGGTAAAAGGAGGAGTTCACTTAAACTCCCACTTGATGACATCACAAGGTGGAGCAGAGCATTTTGAGCTTTGTAGATGTAACAGACGAATAATAAAGTGACTCAAACATGTGAATCAAACAAAACACAACTCCAGTTTGTGTTTGAGGAGGAACATGGAGCTCAGTCTGTGACAGGAGCTGACCTTTGACCCTCACAGTCTCTGGGGTGAAACTTCAGATCTGATCCACAGAAATAAACCCTCTGACAGAGCCGGGTCTAGTCCAGGTCTAGTCCAGGTTCAGTCCTGGTCCAGTCCTGGTTCAGTCCTGGTCTAGTCCTGGTTCAGTCCTGGTCTAGTCCTGGTTTAGTCCTGGTTTAGTCCTGGTTCAGTCCTGGTTTAGTCCTGGTTTAGTCTTGGTTTTTGACCCCTGACCCGACTCGTAAACAGTTGCCGTAGTGACTGGTCCTTGTTAAGAAGCACTTCCTGTGAAATGGGCGGGGCCAGTGTCTGGGAGCTCCGCCCCCTCCATTCACCAATGACGTCATCAGCCGTAAAGTCACAAAGAGCTGTCAGCGAGATGTACGACCGCCGCATTCCACAGTACACAAAGTACTGCAGGTTATACTGCTGCTGTGTACTACTACTGTGTACTGCTACTGTGTACTACTACTGTGTACTACTACTGTGTACTGCTACTACTGTGTACTACTACTGTGTACTGCTGCTGTGTACTGCTACTGTGTACTACTACTGTGTACTACTACTGTGTACTGCTACTACTGTGTACTACTACTGTGTACTACTACTGTGTACTGCTACTGTGTACTACTACTGTGTACTACTACTGTGTACTACTACTGTGTACTGCCACTGTGTACTACTACTACTGTGTACTGCTACTGTGTACTGCCACTGTGTACTACTACTGTGTACTGCCACTGTGTACTGCTACTGTGTACTGCCACTGTGTACTGCTACTACTGTGTACTACTACTGTGTACTGCTACTGTGTACTACTACTGTGTAGTACAGGGAGGGCATCTGACACAGGGACAGGAGGTGTGTTGTTGTGTTGTTTACTAAAGGAGGTGTGTTGTTGTTTTCTGCAGACTGGTGGTTCAGATTATCGTCTTCATCAGTTTTGACGTTGCTGTTTCTCGGAGGATAAATCACATTAAAATCACATTAAAATCACCCAGGGCCTGTTCTGTTCAAATTACACACACACAACTCCACCCACACTCACACAACACACACAACTCCACCCACACTCACACAACACACACAACTCCACCCACACTCACACAACACACACAACTCCACACTCACACACTCACACAACTCCACACTCACACAACACACACAACTCCACACTCACACACTCACACAACTCCACACTCACACAACACACACAACTCCACCCACACTCACACACAACTCCACACTCACACAACACACACAACTCCACCCACACTCACACAACACACACAACTCCACACACACTCACACAACACACACAACTCCACACACACTCACACTCACACACACTCCTGTTACTCTCCTCCAGGACATGGATCCACATGTGGTTCTTTTCGACCCTTGTCTTTGTTAAATGCACATGTAAAGTGGCACAGGTCGTTCTACAGTGTGTGGTTCTACAGTGTGTGGTTCTACAGTGTGTGGTTCTACAGTGTGTGTGGTTCTACAGTGTGTGGTTCTACGGTGTGTGGTTCTACGGTGTGTGGTTCTACGGTGTGTGGTTCTACGGTGTGTGGTTCTACGGTGTGTGGTTCTACAGTGTGTGGTTCTACAGTGTGTGTGGTTCTACAGTGTGTGGTTCTACGGTGTGTGTGGTTCTACAGTGTGTGGTTCTACAGTGTGTGGTTCTACAGTGTGTGGTTCTACGGTGTGTGGTTCTACAGTGTGTGGTTCTACAGTGTGGTTCTACAGTGTGTGGTTCTACTGTGTGTGGTTCTACAGTGTGTGTGGTTCTACAGTGTGTGGTTCTACGGTGTGTGGTTCTACAGTGTGTGGTTCTACAATGTGTGGTTCTACGGTGTGTGGTTCTACAGTGTGTGGTTCTACGGTGTGTGTGGTTCTACGGTGTGTGTGGTTCTACAGTGTGTGGTTCTACAGTGTGTGGTTCTACAGTGTGTGGTTCTACAGTGTGTGGTTCTACAGTGTGGTTCTACAGTGTGTGGTTCTACAGTGTGTGTGGTTCTACAGTGTGTGTGGTTCTACAATGTGTGGTTCTACGGTGTGTGGTTCTACAGTGTGTGGTTCTACAGTGTGTGGTTTTACAGTGTGTGGTTCTACGGTGTGTGGTTCTACGGTGTGTGGTTCTACGGTGTGTGGTTCTACGGTGTGTGGTTCTACAGTGTGTGGTTCTACGGTGTGTGGTTCTACGGTGTGTGGTTCTACAGTGTGTGGTTCTACAGTGTGTGGTTCTACAGTGTGTGTGGTTCTACAGTGTGTGGTTCTACAGTGTGTGGTCCTACGGTGTGTGGTTCTACGGTGTGTGGTTCTACGGTGTGTGGTTCTACAGTGTGTGGTTTTACAGTGTGTGGTTCTACAGTGTGTGGTTCTACAGTGTGTGTGGTTCTACAGTGTGTGGTTCTACAGTGTGTGGTCCTACGGTGTGTGGTTCTACGGTGTGTGGTTCTACAGTGTGGTTCTACAGTGTGTGGTTCTACAGTGTGTGGTTCTACAGTGTGTGTGGTTCTACAATGTGTGGTTCTACGGTGTGTGGTTCTACAGTGTGTGGTTCTACAGTGTGTGTGGTTCTACAGTGTGTGGTTCTACAGTGTGTGGTTCTACGGTGTGTGGTTCTACGGTGTGTGGTTCTACGGTGTGTGGTTCTACAGTGTGTGGTTCTACAGTGTGTGGTTCTACAGTGTGTGTGGTTCTACAGTGTGTGGTTCTACGGTGTGTGTGGTTCTACAGTGTGTGGTTCTACAGTGTGTGGTTCTACAGTGTGTGGTTCTACGGTGTGTGGTTCTACAGTGTGTGGTTCTACAGTGTGTGGTTCTACTGTGTGTGGTTCTACAGTGTGTGTGGTTCTACAATGTGTGGTTCTACGGTGTGTGGTTCTACAGTGTGTGGTTCTACGGTGTGTGTGGTTCTACGGTGTGTGTGGTTCTACAGTGTGTGGTTCTACAGTGTGTGGTTCTACAGTGTGTGGTTCTACAGTGTGTGGTTCTACGGTGTATGGTTCTACAGTGTGTGGTTCTACAGTGTGGTTCTACAGTGTGTGGTTCTACAGTGTGTGTGGTTCTACAGTGTGTGTGGTTCTACAATGTGTGGTTCTACGGTGTGTGGTTTTACAGTGTGTGGTTCTACAGTGTGTGGTTCTACGGTGTGTGGTTCTACGGTGTGTGGTTCTACAGTGTGTGGTTCTACAGTGTGTGGTTCTACAGTGTGTGGTTCTACAGTGTGTGGTCCTACGGTGTGTGGTTCTACGGTGTGTGGTTCTACAGTGTGTGGTTCTACAGTGTGTGGTTTTACAGTGTGTGGTTCTACAGTGTGTGGTTCTACAGTGTGTGTGGTTCTACAGTGTGTGGTTCTACAGTGTGTGGTCCTACGGTGTGTGGTTCTACGGTGTGTGGTTCTACAGTGTGGTTCTACAGTGTGTGGTTCTACAGTGTGTGTGGTTCTACAATGTGTGGTTCTACGGTGTGTGGTTTTACAGTGTGTGGTTCTACAGTGTGTGTGGTTCTACAATGTGTGGTTCTACGGTGTGTGGTTCTACAGTGTGTGGTTCTACAGTATGTGGTTCTACGGTGTGTGGTTCTACGGTGTGTGGTTCTACAGTGTGTGGTTTTACAGTGTGTGGTTCTACAGTGTGTGGTTCTACGGTGTGTGGTTCTACGGTGTGTGGTCCTACAGTGTGTGGTTCTACAGTGTGTGGTTCTACAGTGTGTGTGGTTCTACAGTGTG
This sequence comes from Periophthalmus magnuspinnatus, assembly GCF_009829125.3. NCBI lineage: Eukaryota > Metazoa > Chordata > Actinopteri > Gobiiformes > Gobiidae > Periophthalmus > Periophthalmus magnuspinnatus. The sequence goes on along the minus strand of NC_047143.1, from coordinate 279,051 downwards.
TGTGGTTCTACAGTGTGTGTGGTTCTACAGTGTGTGGTTCTACAGTGTGTGGTCCTACGGTGTGTGGTTCTACGGTGTGTGGTTCTACGGTGTGTGGTTCTACAGTGTGGTTCTACAGTGTGTGGTTCTACAGTGTGTGGTTCTACAGTGTGTGTGGTTCTACAGTGTGTGTGGTTCTACAATGTGTGGTTCTACGGTGTGTGGTTTTACAGTGTGTGGTTCTACAGTGTGTGGTTCTACAGTGTGTGGTTCTACAGTGTGTGTGGTTCTACAGTGTGTGTGGTTCTACAGTGTGTGGTTCTACGGTGTGTGGTCCTACGGTGTGTGGTTCTACAGTGTGTGGTTTTACAGTGTGTGTGGTTCTACAGTGTGTGTGGTTCTACAGTGTGTGGTTCTACAGTGTGTGGTTCTACAGTGTGTGGTTCTACAGTGTGTGGTTCTACAGTATGTGGTTCTACAGTGTGTGTGGTTCTACAGTGTGTGGTTCTACAGTATGTGGTTCTACAGTGTGTGTGGTTCTACAGTGTGTGGTTCTACAGTATGTGGTTCTACAGTGTGTGTGGTTCTACAGTGTGTGGTTCTACAGTGTGTGGTTCTACAGTGTGTGGTTCTACGGTGTGTGGTTTTACGGTGTGTGGTTCTACGGTGTGTAGTTTTACAGTGTGTGGTTCTACAGTATGTGGTTCTACAGTGTGTGTGGTTCTACAGTGTGTGGTTCTACAGTGTGTGGTTCTACGGTGTGTGGTTTTACGGTGTGTGGTTCTACGGTGTGTAGTTTTACAGTGTGTGGTTCTACAGTGTGTGGTTTTACAGTGTGTGGTTCTACGGTGTGTAGTTTTACAGTGTGTGGTTCTACAGTGTGTGGTTCTACAGTGTGTGGTTCTACAGTGTGTGTGGTTCTACAGTGTGTGGTTCTACAGTGTGTGTGGTTCTCACAGGTCGTCACTTCCTGGTTGGAGAATGTACTTCTCTTGATTATTCCCAAAATGTTTTTATAAAGGGGTCAAGTTTGATCGGGTGGAGGTGGAGAAAGCGTTTGCTCAGGTGGAGGTGGAGAAAGCGTTTGATCGGGTGGAGGCGGAGAAAGCGTTTGATCGGGTGGAGGCGGAGAAAGCGTTTGATCGGGTGGAGGCGGAGAAAGCGTTTGATCGGGTGGAGGCGGAGAAAGCGTTTGATCGGGTGGAGGTGGAGAAAGCGTTTGATCGGGTGGAGGCGGAGAAAGCGTTTGATCGGGTGGAGGCGGAGAAAGCGTTTGATCGGGTGGAGGTGGAGAAAGCGTTTGCTCAGGTGGAGGTGGAGAAAGCGTTTGATCGGGTGGAGGCGGAGAAAGCGTTTGATCGGGTGGAGGCGGAGAAAGCGTTTGATCGGGTGGAGGCGGAGAAAGCGTTTGATCGGGTGGAGGCGGAGAAAGCGTTTGATCGGGTGGAGGTGGAGAAAGCGTTTGATCGGGTGGAGGCGGAGAAAGCGTTTGATCGGATGAGGTGGAGAAAGCGTTTGCTCGGGTGGAGGTGGAGAAAGCGTTTGATCGGGTGGAGGTGGAGAAAGCGTTTGATCGGGTGGAGGCGGAGAAAGCGTTTGATCGAGCGAACTGAATCTCCAGTCTGAGAAACTTTAATCTCCAGTCTGAGTTTAATCTGAGTTTAATCTGAGTTTAATCTGAGTTTAATCTGAGTTTAATCTGAGTTTAATCTGAGTTTAATCTGAGTTTAATCTGACCCACAGGGCTCCAGTGTTTAGGGTAAATGTGACCCGCTCTTTTCACACTTTGGCTCTCGTCTTTACCTTTGGTCGGATTAACACTGTTCAAATGAATATGTTGCTTAGATTTCTTTTCTTATTCCAGTCGATTCCTCTTTTTCTGCCAAAACATTTTTTTGAATTATTAGATTATTGTTGTTTTTATTTGTGATGTGAAAACACCTGGAGTCTGAAAATCACTGATGCAAAGACGTAAACAGAGCAGAGTCTGTGTTCAGTCACTGAGCAGCACATGTCCACAAACTGATATAATAATAATAATAATAATAATAATAATAAAAATAATAATAAAAAGAATAATAATAATAATAATAATAATAATAATAATAATAATAACAATAATAATAATAATAATAATAATAATAATAATAACAATAATAATAATAATAATAATAATAATAATAATAATAATAATAAAAATAAAATAAAAATAATAATAAAAATAATTAAATAATAATAATAATAATAATAATAATAATAATAATAATAGTAGTAGTAATAATAATAATAATCATAATAATCATATTAATAATCATAATAATCATAATAATAACAATAACAATAATGATAATCATAAAAATAATAATAATAATAATAATAATAATAATAATAATAATAATAGTAATAATAATAATAATAATAATAATAATAATAGTAATAATAATAATAATAATAATAATAATAATAATAATAATAATATTGTTTGAAATCACCAGACTCGGTGCAAGTTGGATCTTCCGTCTTGTAGAGGATCATCTATTTCAGCTTCAACACCCACAAAACCGTCGTCATACACTGATAATCCGATGGTTCTTAACGCGCTTAAGGTTTAGACGGTGATTTAGATTCATATCTGTCTCTTATTCCCTCCATCGATCTCTGACTCTTTTTTCAGTTTGGTACAGTGATATTATCCTCTGGAGTGTGTGACAGTTTTGCTGCTCTCTCAGTTTAACCTCCCTCTCTCTCGTTCTCATTTGTTCCGTCACTTTCCGGTCTGTTATTTCCTTAGTGTTTTCCTCATTTCCCGTCCGTATAATCCCCGTCACAAAGGCCTGATGTCTAAGACGAATAACTTCATTTTGTCTTTAAGAGACAATTCAAACATTAAAGTTAAAGATGGAAAAGGAGTTGGGAAAACGCCCGAGTGAGGGTCTCTGAGGAGGAGGCCACTGATAAAAAAACGATCCACTCCTCCCTGTGCTCGTCTGTGTCTCATCCAAGTCAAAGTTGAACATCGGGGACACTTTTCTAAATCAAGACTCTGAAATGTCCCAGAGACTGAAGACAAATGTGTGAAGTTTAATGTTTCCCTTTGTCTCCTGAGCCTCATGTTTCTCTGTCCTGATCTTCACAGTTTTTGGTCCAGTTCTTCTGACCCCAGAGCTCCCGTGACCTCTGACCTCTGACCCCCCGTGACCTCTGCTCTGACCCCAGGCGTCTGACATGTGACCTGCTGCTCGGACTGTCCACCGGGGGCGCCGTCACACACAGGTCAGATTCATTTAAATGTTGTTGTTTTAAGTCTGACCAGCAGAGGGAGCCGTGACACAACAGCAACATCTGAGGCACAAGGGAAAAGAAGAGATCAGATCTGTGGAGAGGAGAGCATTTAAGACCTCTGTGTTTAGATCTGTGGAGAGGAGAGCATCTAAGACCTCTGTGTTTAGATCTGTGGAGAGGAGAGCATTTAAGACCTCTGTGTTTAGATCTGTGGAGAGGAGAGCATCTAAGACCTCTGTGTTTAGATCTGTGGAGAGGAGAGCATTTAAGACCTCTGTGTTTAGATCTGTGGAGAGGAGAGCGTTTAAGACCTCTGTGTGAGAGAAAGGTCTGAAATAAATACACACAAAACATCACACACAGAGACACAGACACAGAGGGAAAAGTGAAGCAGGACCAACACGTGGACAAAGTCCTCTCTGCTTGTGGACAAAGTCCTCTCTGCTTGTGGACAAAGTCCTCTCTGCTTGTGGACAAAGTCCTCTCTGCTTGTGGACAAAGTCCTCTCTGCTTGTGGACGTCCAAACTGGTCCTTCAGTGGATCAAAGAGACAAAAAACAGGACGACAGAGAATCTGAGCTGAGAAGTAAAAGTGTAACTTCCTCACACTGAGAATGAAAAACTTCAGACAATTTTCAGTTTGATATTTTTGTATTTTTCAAATCCACAAACTCAAAGACACTTCACTAAACGAAGGACACAGAAAAAATATCAACTCACTACTGTGTACTACTGAAAATACTGTGTACTACTGAAAACACTGTGTACTCCCAAAGACTGAAACATAAAGCAGCTCTACACCATGAAAAAGTCTGAAGAACAAAAACTTCACATGAGCAATAAATAAATAAATAAATAAATAAATAAATAAATACAAAAATCTTCAGGAAACTTGATTCTGCTCCTCAGCTCGTGTTTGAGTCGTTTGTTCTTGCTCTCTGCCCGGTAACAGCTGACTCAGGCCTGTTCTCTTTTCTGATTGGCTCAGAGCAGTTTCTCAGGGACTTTCCTCAGACCGGTCCAACCAGAACTGAACCTCAGACAAACATGAGGCCGAGGTCCAGGGCCTCACTCCTGTGACACAAACCGACCCATCAGGAAGTCACCGTGGCATTTTGTTTGTGTTTATGTTTCATTTTGTGAAAGTGGAACAGCGTCTGTCCACAGGTGTTTGAGTCTAAGGCCTCACCTGGACACTTAGATTTAGAGCCAATAAAACAGAAGCAGACGTTTGTGTTTGTGAACATGAGTTTAGTCCAGTGCACACGGCCTGGTGTGAGATGAACCAGCACGATCATTTAAACAGAAAAACTATCACAAAATATCACAAACACAACAAAATAAATATAAAACTATCACAAAAATATCACAAGTCACAACTAAATAAATATAAAACTATCACAAAAATATCACAACTAAATAAATATAAAACTATCACAAAAATATCACAATCACAACAAAATAAATATAAAACTATCACAAAAATATCACAATCACAACTAAATAAATATAAAACTATCACAAAAACATCACAACTAAATAAAATAAATATAAAACTATCACAAAAATATCACAAGCACAACAAAATAAATATAAAACTATCACAAAAATATGACAATAAAATAAATATAAAACTATCACAAAAACATCACAAGCACAACAAAATAAATATAAAACTATCACAAAATATCACAACAAAATAAATATAAAACTATCACAAAAACATCACAACAAAATAAATATAAAACTATCACAAAAATATGACAATAAAATAAATATAAAACTATCACAAAAATATGACAATAAAATAAATATAAAACTATCACAAAAACATCACAAGCACAACAAAATAAATATAAAACTATCACAAAAATATCACAATAAAATAAATATAAAACTATCACAAAAACATCACAAGCACAACTAAATAAATATAAAACTATCACAAAATATCACAACAAAATAAATATAAAACTATCACAAAAACATCACAACAAAATAAATATAAAACTATCACAAAACATCACAACTAAATAAATATAAAACTATCACAAAACATCACAACTAAATAAATATAAAACTATCACAAAATATCACAACAAAATAAATATAAAACTATCACAAAAACATCACAACAAAATAAATATAAAACTATCACAAAATATCACAACAAAATAAATATAAAACTATCACAAAACATCACAACTAAATAAATATAAAACTATCACAAAACATCACAACTAAATAAATATAAAACTATCACAAAATATCACAACAAAATAAATATAAAACTATCACAAAATATCACAACAAAATAAATATAAAACTATCACAAAAACATCACAACAAAATAAATATAAAACTATCACAAAAACATCACAACAAAATAAATATAAAACTATCACAAAATATCACAACAAAATAAATATAAAACTATCACAAAAACATCACAACAAAATAAATATAAAACTATCACAAAACATCACAACTAAATAAATATAAAACTATCACAAAAACATCACAACAAAATAAAATAAATATAAAACTATCACAAAAACATCACAACAAAATAAAATAAATATAAAACTATCACAAAAATATCACAACAAAATAAAATAAATATAAAACTATCACAAAAATATCAAAACCACAAAAAAATAAATATAAAACTATCACAAAAATATCACAACTAAATAAATATAAAACTATCACAAAAACATCACAATCACAACAAAATAAATATAAAACTATCACAAAAACATCACAACAAAATAAATATAAAACTATCACAAAAATATCACAACTAAATATAAAACTATCACAAAAATATCACAATAAAATAAAAATAAATATAAAACTATCACAAGCACAAAAAATAAATATAAAACTATCACAAAAATATCACAATCACAACAAAATAAATATAAACTATCACAAAAATATCACAACAAAATAAATATAAAACTATCACAAAAATATCACAACAAAATAAATATAAAACTATCACAAATTATCACAACAAAATAAATATAAAACTATCAAAAAAATATCACAATCACAACAAAATAAATATAACAAAACCATCACAAAAATATCAAAATCAACAAAATACAGTTGAAACCAGAAGTTCACACACAGTGAGATTATTATGACTTTAAACAATTGGTGTAAACCCAGATGATGATGTCACGTCTGTGGAGGCTTCTGACCTGGAGAAGAAGCTGCTGAAGCTGTAAGAGTGTGTCATTATCCACAGTGAAACGAGGACTGAGGACATGGACTGAAAGGACACTCTGCAGGAAGAAGACATGACTCCAAAAGAAACAGAAAAAAAGACACTCTGCAGGAAGAAGACATGACTCCAAAAGAAACTGAAAAAAGGACACTGCAGGAAGAAGACATGACTCCAAAAGAAACAGAAAAAGGACACTCTGCAGCAAGAAGACATGACTCCAAAAGAAACAGAAAAAAGGACACTGCAGGAAGAAGACATGACTCCAAAAGAAACAGAAAAAAGGACACTGCAGGAAGAAGACATGACTCCAAAAGAAACAGAAAAAAGGACACTGCAGGAAGAAGACATGACTCCAAAAGAAACGGAAAAAAGGACACTGCAGGAAAAAGACATGACTCCAAAAGAAACTGAAAAAAGGACACTGCAGGAAGAAATGACTCCAAAAGAAACTGAAAAAAGGACACTGCAGGAAGACATGACTCCAAAAGAAACAGAAAAAAGACACTCTGCAGGAAGAAGACATGACTCCAAAAGAAACAGAAAAAAAGACACTCTGCAGGAAGAAGACATGACTCCAAAAGAAACAGAAAAAAAGACACTCTGCAGGAAGAAGACATGACTCCAAAAGAAACTGAAAAAAGGACACTGCAGGAAGAAGACATGACTCCAAAAGAAACAGAAAAAGGACACTCTGCAGCAAGAAGACATGACTCCAAAAGAAACAGAAAAAAGGACACTGCAGGAAGAAGACATGACTCCAAAAGAAACAGAAAAAAGGACACTGCAGGAAGAAGACATGACTCCAAAAGAAACGGAAAAAAGGACACTGCAGGAAGAAGACATGACTCCAAAAGAAACAGAAAAAGGACACTCTGCAGCAAGAAGACATGACTCCAAAAGAAACAGAAAAAAGGACACTGCAGGAAGAAGACATGACTCCAAAAGAAACAGAAAAAGGACACTCTGCAGCAAGAAGACATGACTCCAAAAGAAACAGAAAAAAGGACACTGCAGGAAGAAGACATGACTCCAAAAGAAACAGAATAAAGGACACTGCAGGAAGAAGACATGACTCCAAAAGAAACAGAAAAAAGGACACTCTACAGGAAGAAGACATGACTCCAAAAGAAACAGAAAAAAGGACACTGCAGGAAGAAGACATGACTCCAAAAGAAACAGAAAAAGGACACTCTGCAGCAAGAAGACATGACTCCAAAAGAAACAGAAAAAAGGACACTGCAGGAAGAAGACATGACTCCAAAAGAAACAGAATAAAGGACACTCTGCAGGAAGAAGACATGACTCCAAAAGAAACAGAAAAAAGGACACTCTACAGGAAGAAGACATGACTCCAAAAGAAACAGAAAAAAGGACACTCTACAGGAAGAAGACATGACTCCAAAAGAAACAGAAAAAAGGACACTGCAGGAAGAAGACATGACTCCAAAAGAAACAGAAAAAGGACACTCTGCAGCAAGAAGACATGACTCCAAAAGAAACAGAAAAAAGGACACTGCAGGAAGAAGACATGACTCCAAAAGAAACAGAATAAAGGACACTCTGCAGGAAGAAGACATGACTCCAAAAGAAACAGAAAAAAGGACACTCTACAGGAAGAAGACATGACTCCAAAAGAAACAGAAAAAAGGACACTGCAGGAAGAAGACATGACTCCAAAAGAAACAGAAAAAGGACACTCTGCAGCAAGAAGACATGACTCCAAAAGAAACAGAAAAAAGGACACTGCAGGAAGAAGACATGACTCCAAAAGAAACAGAAAAAAGGACACTGCAGGAAGAAGACATGACTCCAAAAGAAACAGAAAAAAGGACACTGCAGGAAGAAGACATGACTCCAAAAGAAACGGAAAAAAGGACACTCTGCAGGAAGAAGACATGACTCCAAAAGAAACTGAAAAAAGGACACTCTGCAGGAAGAAGACATGACTCCAAAAGAAACAGAAAAAGGACACTCTGCAGCAAGAAGACATGACTCCAAAAGAAACAGAAAAAAGGACACTGCAGGAAGAAGACATGACTCCAAAAGACACAGAAAAAAGGACACTGCAGGAAGAAGACATGACTCCAAAAGAAACAGAAAAAAGGACACTGCAGGAAGAAGACATGACTCCAAAAGAAACAGAATAAAGGACACTCTGCAGGAAGAAGACATGACTCCAAAAGAAACTGAAAAAAGGACACTCTGCAGGAAGAAGACATGACTCCAAAAGAAACAGAAAAAAGGACACTGCAGGAAGAAGACATGACTCCAAAAGAAACAGAAAAAAGGACACTGCAGGAAGAAGACATGACTCCAAAAGAAACGGAAAAAAGGACACTCTGCAGGAAAAAGACATGACTCCAAAAGAAACTGAAAAAAGGACACTGCAGGAAGAAATGACTCCAAAAGAAACTGAAAAAAGGACACTGCAGGAAGACATGACTCCAAAAGAAACAGAAAAAAGACACTCTGCAGGAAGAAGACATGACTCCAAAAGAAACAGAAAAAAAGACACTCTGCAGGAAGAAGACATGACTCCAAAAGAAACAGAAAAAAAGACACTCTGCAGGAAGAAGACATGACTCCAAAAGAAACTGAAAAAAGGACACTGCAGGAAGAAGACGTGACTCCAAAAGAAACAGAAAAAGGACACTCTGCAGCAAGAAGACATGACTCCAAAAGAAACAGAAAAAAGGACACTGCAGGAAGAAGACATGACTCCAAAAGAAACAGAAAAAAGGACACTGCAGGAAGAAGACATGACTCCAAAAGAAACGGAAAAAAGGACACTGCAGGAAGAAGACATGACTCCAAAAGAAACAGAAAAAGGACACTCTGCAGCAAGAAGACATGACTCCAAAAGAAACAGAAAAAAGGACACTGCAGGAAGAAGACATGACTCCAAAAGAAACAGAAAAAAGGACACTCTGCAGCAAGAAGACATGACTCCAAAAGAAACAGAAAAAAGGACACTGCAGGAAGAAGACATGACTCCAAAAGAAACAGAAAAAAGGACACTGCAGGAAGAAGACATGACTCCAAAAGAAACGGAAAAAAGGACACTGCAGGAAGAAGACATGACTCCAAAAGAAACAGAAAAAGGACACTCTGCAGCAAGAAGACATGACTCCAAAAGAAACAGAAAAAAGGACACTGCAGGAAGAACACATGACTCCAAAAGAAACAGAAAAAGGACACTCTGCAGCAAGAAGACATGACTCCAAAAGAAACAGAAAAAAGGACACTGCAGGAAGAAGACATGACTCCAAAAGAAACAGAAAAAAGGACACTGCAGGAAGAAGACATGACTCCAAAAGAAACAGAAAAAAGGACACTGCAGGAAGAAGACATGACTCCAAAAGAAACAGAATAAAGGACACTGCAGGAAGAAGACATGACTCCAAAAGAAACAGAAAAAAGGACACTGCAGGAAGAAGACATGACTCCAAAAGAAACAGAATAAAGGACACTCTGCAGGAAGAAGACATGACTCCAAAAGAAACAGAAAAAAGGACACTCTACAGGAAGAAGACATGACTCCAAAAGAAACAGAAAAAAGGACACTGCAGGAAGAAGACATGACTCCAAAAGAAACAGAAAAAGGACACTCTGCAGCAAGAAGACATGACTCCAAAAGAAACAGAAAAAAGGACACTGCAGGAAGAAGACATGACTCCAAAAGAAACAGAAAAAAGGACACTGCAGGAAGAAGACATGACTCCAAAAGAAACGGAAAAAAGGACACTCTGCAGGAAGAAGACATGACTCCAAAAGAAACAGAAAAAGGACACTCTGCAGCAAGAAGACATGACTCCAAAAGAAACAGAAAAAAGGACACTGCAGGAAGAAGACATGACTCCAAAAGACACAGAAAAAAGGACACTGCAGGAAGAAGACATGACTCCAAAAGAAACGGAAAAAAGGACACTCTGCAGGAAGAAGACATGACTCCAAAAGAAACTGAAAAAAGGACACTCTGCAGGAAGAAGACATGACTCCAAAAGAAACAGAAAAAGGACACTCTGCAGGAAGAAGACATGACTCCAAAAGAAACAGAAAAAGGACACTCTGCAGGAAGAAGACATGACTCCAAAAGACACAGAAAAAAGGACACTGCAGGAAGAAGACATGACTCCAAAAGAAACAGAATAAAGGACACTCTGCAGGAAGAAGACATGACTCGGGAGCCCTGGCTCCCACCCTCACCCACCAGACTCACCCTCACCCTCCAGACTCACCCTCCAAACTCACCCATCAGACTCACCCACCAGACTCACCCTCCAGACTCACCCTCCAAACTCACCCATCAGACTCACCCTCCAGACTCACCCACCAGACTCACCCTCACCCACCAGACTCACCCTCCAAACTCACCCATCAGACTCACCCTCCAGACTCACCCTCACCCACCAGACTCACCCTCACCCTCCAGACTCACCCACCAGACTCACCCTCCAGACTCACCCACCAGACTCACCCTCACCCTCCAGACTCACCCACCAGACTCACCCTCCAGACTCACCCTCCAGACTCACCCACCAGACTCACCCTCCAGACTCACCCTCCAGACTCAGACTCACCCTCCAGACTCACCCTCCAGACTCACCCTCACCCTCCAGACTCACCCACCAGACTCACCCTCCAGACTCACCCACCAGACTCACCCTCACCCTCCAGACTCACCCTCCAGACTCACCCACCAGACTCACCCTCACCCTCCAGACTCACCCTCCAGACTCACCCACCAGACTCACCCTGAAATGAATCAGAATAATTGTCGTTTAACTTAATATCCGTTTGTTTCTTTACTGAGAATTAGGAGTTTAATATATATATTATTAAACTCCTAATAAAGACAAACTCGTCCAATCTGACCAGTTCTGTTTTTATGATATAATGAAAGTCCAGATTAAAATAGTCCAGATGTTTGTTCATTTATCCAAGTTTAATGTCTGTCCTTAGCGACAGATGAGTCATCAGCAGCGGCCGCTCTGATTGGCTCACAGTCCCTCAGAGTCTGTTTGTCACATGTACCACACAAACATTCACTCTCTCATTTCCTCTTTTCTCCTCCTCCTCCTCCTCCTCCTCCTCCTGCTGTCGGAGCAGAGGAGAGTTTGAAGGAGAAAAGTGTGTGTAGTTATTGTCTTTCCTACCCTGACCATCGGGGGCGCCTCAGTCCAGGCCTTAAGTAACTACTGTGTACTACTGCTACCTCAACTAATACTATTACTACTGAAAATACTGTGTACTACTGCTACCTCAACTAATACTATTACTACTGAAAATACTGTGTACTACTGAAAATACTGTGTACTACTGAAAATACTGTGTACTACTGCTACTTCAACTAATACTATTACTACTGAAAATAATGTGTACTACTTCTACTTCAACTAATACTATTACTACTGAAAATACTGTGTACTCCCAAAGACTGAAACATAAGCGAATAATAATAATAATAATAATGATATTATTATTATTATTATTATTATTATTGTGATAAACACACGTGTGTTTCAAATCCCTTCTGTCCTGATCGTGGCTCAAAACTGCAGAAATCTCTGGTTCAGAAAATCTTCAGGAAACTTGATTCTGCTCCTCAGCTCGTGTTTGAGTCGTTTGTTCTTGCTCTCTGCCCGGTAACAGCTGACTCAGGCCTGTTCTCTTTTCTGATTGGCTCAGAGCAGTTTCTCAGGGACTTTCCTCAGACCGGTCCAACCAGAACTGAACCTCAGACAAACATGAGGCCGAGGTCCAGGGCCTCACTCCTGTGACACAAACCGACCCATCAGGAAGTCACCGTGGCATTAAAGAACTATCACAAAAATATGAAAATCACAACAAAATAAATATAAAACTATCACAAAAATATGAAAATCACAACAAAATAAATATAAAACTATCACAAAAATATGAAAATCACAACAAAATAAATATAAAACTATCACAAAATATCACAACAAAATAAATATAAAACTATCACAAAAATATCAATATCACAACAAAATAAATATAACAAAACCATAACAAAAATATCGAAATCAACAAAATACAGTTGAAACCAGAAGTTCACACACAGTGAGATTATTATGACTTTAAACAATTGGGGAAAACCCAGATGATGATGTCACGTCTGTGGAGGCTTCTGACCTGGAGAAGAAGCTGCTGAAGCTGTAAGAGAGTGTCATTATCCACAGTGAAACGAGGACTGAGGACATGGACTGAAAGGACACTCTGCAGGAAGAAGACATGACTCCAAAAGAAACAGAAAAAAGGACACTCTGCAGGAAGAAGACATGACTCCAAAAGAAACAGAAAAAACACAGAGGACAGTTTGTAACAGAGACAAAGAGCTTCATGTTTGGAGACATGTCCTGTGTCTGAACAAAGTGAAACTGAACTGTTTGACCAGAATGAGCCTCGTTATGTTTGGAGGAAAAAGGCCTGAGAAACACCATCCCACCTGTGAAACACGGGGGAGTCTGCATCGTGTCATGGGGATGTTTTGCTGCAGGAGGGACTGGTGCACTTCACAAAACAGATGCATCAGGAGGAAAGAACATTATGTGGAAAAACTGAAGCAACATCTCAACACATCAGCAGGAAGTTAAAGCAACAAATGTGTCTTCAAATTAACAACGACCTAAAGCATACGGACAAACTGGTGACAAAGAGGCTTAAGGATAACAAAGAGGCTTAAGGATAACAAAGAGGCTTAAGAAATAACAAAGAGGCTTAAGGATAACAAAGAGGCTTAAGGAAAATAAAGTGACTTAAGGATAACAAAGAGGCTTAAGGATAACAAAGAGGCTTAAGGATAACAAAGAGGCTTAAGGATAACAAAGTGACTTAAGGATAACAAAGTGGATGTTTTGGAGTGTCCATCACAAAGTCCTGATCTCAGTCCTATTGAAAATGTGAACAGACCTGAAAAGGCCTGTGCGAGTGAGACGGACACAAACTGGGCTCAGATACACCAGTTCTGTCTGGTGTAACTGAGCCCAGTTAGACCAGACAGAACTGGGACAAAACTCCTGACACTTCAGAGAAATTTGTGGAGGGAAATCAAAACATTTGACCCAAGTCACACAGTTTAAAGACAATGGACCAAATACGAATGAAATGTGTGTGAACTTCTGACTCTGAACAAAGTCATGAAAAATTGTCTAAACAAATCTTTCATTATTTCTGACATTTAGTAAATAGAAATAATTTTGTTAATCCTTATGGAGCTGAAACAGAAAACGTTTATTCTGATTCATGTCACACGGTGAGAAAAAAAAAAAGTATTTGTCTTTTATAGAGTGTATGTAAACATCTGGTTTTAACTGTAAATATACAACACAAAGCTCTCCACTCCACAGACGTGATTCTGAAGTCAAATGGACAAAAAGTTGATTATTATTTGACTGTAACTTATTTGACCAAAATGTACCTAAAAATATTAAATTAAAATCATTAAAACAAAATGTAATATGGACCATGTTTCATCTCATGCAGCTCAAACTCAAACAGTTTGACTTTTGGAGGCAGTTTGTTTTTGTTGTTGTTGTTGTTGGTGTTTTTGTTGTTGTTGTTTTTGTTGTTGTTGTTGGTGTTTTTGTTGTTGTTGTTAAAACATCCTGACGTCAGCTCCAGTTTGTAAATTTCACTTCTGTTTGTATTTTAAAAATGCAGTAAAAAAAAAAAATCTTTAATCTGAGGAATCTGGGATCCTGTTTCCTCTATTTTAGACTGAATAATAACAACAACAACAACAACAACAACAACAACAACAACAACAACAACAATAACAATAATAATAATAATAATAATAATTCTATAACAGATAATAAAGAATAACATTATTTTGTGTTACAGAAAAGTGTGTTGTCTGTAAAGAGTTTTACCTGGAGCCTGGTGATGTGTCGTGCTCTGATTGGCTGAGCTCTGAGGGCTGAGCTCTGATTGGCTGAGCTCTGACTTATAGAGAAACACACAGATCTCACTGTAACTCAGTTCAACATGAAGCTCCTGCTACAACTACAAGTACTACAAGTACTACAAGTACTACTGCTACTGCAGTACACCTCTGCACAGGGTATGTAATATATATACTATTACTACTACTACTACTACTACTGCTACTGCAGTACACCTCTGTGCAGGGTATGTAATGTAAATAGTACTACTACTCCTACTACTACTACTTCTTCTACTAGAACTGCTACTACTACTTCTACTTCTATTGCTACTCCTCCTCCTACTACTACTCCTAATACTACTACTACTACTGCTACTTCTATTACTACTATTACTACTACTCCTAACAGGACTATTAATACTACTACTACTAATTTTATAATACTACTACTTCTACTACTACGACTACTAGTGCTACTACTATTACTACTACTCTACTACTCTTTTTAAAAATACTACTACTTTGTTCTTATTCCACATAAATAATAAAATAATATATTAATAATAATTCTGCTTCTTCTTTGTGTGTTGTAGGTTTTCATAAGGATGTGCAAATCACTGCCTGTTCAGACTCAGACAAAGCGGACATGACAGGTCTGGATGGAGAGGTGCTGTACTACTCAGACTTTGACAAACAGGAGGTGGTTTACACTCTGCCACAGTTTGGAGATTCAATAACATCCCCGGGTTATTATGAACAGTCTGTGGGTAATCAGGGCATCTGTCAGAGTAACCTGCAGGTTCTCCATGAAGCCATGAAGCAGTTCCCCCTGGAGCTCGGTGAGTGAAACAACAATTAAAATGTCTGACCCTCACACACACTGACCCTCACACACACTGACCCTTACACACACAGACCCTCACACACACACTGACCCTCACACACACAGACCCTTACACACACAGACCCTCACACACACAGACCCTTACACACACAGACCCTCACACACACACAGACCCTCACACACACAGACCCTTACACACTGACCCTCACACACACTGACCCTCACACACACAGACCCTCACACACACACAGACCCTTACACACACAGACCCTCACACACACACAGACCCTCACACACACAGACCCTCACACACACAGACCCTCACACACACACAGACCCTTACACACTGACCCTCACACACACAGACCCTCACACACACAGACCCTTACACACACTGACCCTCACACACACACAGACCCTCACACACACAGACCCTCACACACACAGACCCTCACACACACTGACCCTCACACACACTGACCCTTACACACACAGAACCTCACACACACAGACCCTCACACACACACAGACCCTTACACACTGACCCTCACACACACAGACCCTCACACACACAGACCCTTACACACACTGACCCTCACACACACACAGACCCTCACACACACAGACCCTCACACACACAGACCCTCACACACACTGACCCTCACACACACTGACCCTTACACACACACACCCTCACACACACTGACCCTTACACACACTGGCCCTCACACACACTAACCCTTACACACACAGACCCTTACACACACTGACTCTTACACACACTGACCCTCACACACACAGACCCTTACACACACAGACCCTCACACACAGACCCTTACACACACAGACCCTTACACACACTGACCCTCACACACACACACAGACCCTTACACACACAGACCCTCACACACACAGACCCTTACACACACAGACCCTCACACACACAGACCCTCACACACACAGACCCTTACACACACTGCCCTTGTTCCAGTTGTGTCATGTTTCTTATTGATCTAAACTGTACTTGTGTTTTTCAGTAATAACAGACTCCAGTCTCTTTGTCTCAGTCTGACCTGTGTCCCTCTGTCCCTCTGTCCCTCTGTCCCCCAGACCCCCCCGGGGCCCCCCTGCTCTACCCCAGGGACCACCTGAGGCCCTCTCACCCCAACACTCTGGTGTGTCAGGCCTCGGGGTTCTACCCCGCTCCTGTCCACTTCTCCTGGACCAAAGATGGACACAACGTGACCCGCTCTGCCTCTGTGTCCCAGGCCTATCCTCAGAGCGATGGGACATTCACACAGTTCTCCAGACTGGACATGTCCCCAGAGGAGGGACAAGTGTACAGCTGTGCACTGGAGCACCCCGCCCTGAAGGGGGCGCAGAGGAGCAGGCTCTGGAGTGAGTACTTTACCTTATATATATGTAATACACACACAGACCTGCAGGGGGCACAGAGGAGCTCTGGAGTGAGACTTTTTGTTTAAAATAACATTTACATTTTTACATAGATCTTTCTGCGGTTAGCAGCGCCCATCATCGTGGCACCTATTACTCACCTGTTTAATCTCTCACTACAATCCGGTGAGCTACCCCTGGAGTGGACGTCAGCAGAAATCACTCCACTCTTCAAAGGGGGTGATAGTCTAGACCTTAACTGCTACAGGCCTATCTCCATCCTGCCTTGCCTTTCCAAAGTCATTGAAAAACTAATCAATCAACAGCTTACACAATATCTCAAAACCCATAGCATCCTTACAGACGTGCAGTGGGTTTAGAACTGGCCATGGGTGTATCTCTGCGACACTGAGGGTTTTAAATGACATCATAAGTGCCATAGATAAAAAAGTATATTGTGTGTCTGTCTTTGTGGACTTGGCTAAAGCCTTTGACTCAGTAGATCACAACAGCCCACTCAGCAGACAGGCCTCTCAGAGAAGGGCCTGGCAGGGTTAAGGAGCTACATCTCAGGACGCACTCAGTTGGTGCGAGCTGAGGGGCATCAATCTGACCCCCTAACCCTGACCACAGGGGTTCCTCAAGGGTCCATACTAGGACCAACCCTTTTTAAAATCTACATTAGTAACATAGTTTCTGCTGCTGGCGCCTCCCACATACATTTATACACTGATGACTCCATTCTGCACACATCCAGCCCTCCGCTCTTTACAAAACAGTTTCACCAGTCTCCAACGCGCCTTTTCCAACCTTCGTCTTGTTTTAAACACAACCAAAACAAAATATGTGATTTTCAACCGAAATTTACCTCAGATTCCCTACCACGCCAACATCTCATCCCTAGACACACACATCTACAACTAGTAGATTCTTACAAATACTTAGGCGTATGGCTGGACAATACACTTTCTTTTGACATTCACATTAACACATTACTTTCCAAAGTCAAATCAAGAATCAACTTTTTCTATATCACAATAAATCCTCATTTACCCATTCTGCAAAACACACCCTTGACAAAATGTCAATCCTCCCTGTCTTCGATTACAGTGACATCATCTACAGATCAGCATCAAAAACTCTCCTCCATAAACTTGATGTCATTTACCACAGTCCGTTTTGTCCCAGCTGCCCCTTTCACTGCCCATCCCTCTCATCTGTACTCACAGGTTCACTGGCCGTCACTTCACTCCTGCAGATTAATAAATTGGTACAAATTCATCTATAAAACATTAATTGGTAAAACCCCTCATTATCTTCACTCACTCATCAATATTTCTAATAACACACATGACCTACGTTCCAGTCACATTATCACCATGATCACCCCACGAGTCCGTACGTCCTTTGGTCGATCATCATTTTAGTTCACTGCACCAACGACTGGAACAATCTACAAAAAACTCTAAAACTTAGTACTATGATACCAACAACTTCATTCATCAACTCAATAAAATCTATAGTACGTGACCAATGTACTTGTTTTTAACTCTGTTTTTAAACTCTGCTCACCCGTGTGTGTGTGTGTGTAAATAGTGGAAAATAGTAACTGTCTTAGTGTTGTTGTTGTGTTGTTGTTGTTGTTTTGTTGTTGTGTCTTGTCTTTGCCTGTGTGTGTGTTATTCTGTCGTATGTTGACATTTCTGCCTCTTGTCCAGGTCGTCGTTGAAAATGAGAATTGGTTCTCAACCGACCACCTGGTAAAATAAAGGTTAAATTAAAAAAAATAAAACCTTCAAGGCTCAAAGCTTTACACCAGGAACCACACACACACACCCACACGTACACGCACACCCCCACACACACCCCCACATACACACACACACACCTACACACACACACACCCCCACACACACCCCCACATACACACACACACACCTACACACACACACACCCCCACACACACCCCCACATACACACACACACCCCTACACACATACATACACACCCCAACCTACACATACACACACCCAAACACCCCCCCGCCCCTACACACACATACACACACACAGACACTAGTGGTTACGTGTCTTGCCCAGAGACACAACAGCAGCATCACCTGTGGGAGCTGGAATTGAACCTCTAACCTGTGGCTCAGTGGACAAACACTGTCCCTCTGCTGTGGAAAAATTACAGTTGTAGATGAAAAGTAATTCATTTATGAAGCTCAGGGACTTTTGAAATACAGAAAAAAAGGTTTATTGTTTGTTACAGCAGCTACAGAAAGGACAGGACAGGGCCCTGGACACAGACAGGACGGGGCCCTGGACACAGACAGGACAGGACGGGGCCCTGGACACAGACAGGACAGGACAGGGCCCTGGACACAGACAGGACGGGGCCCTGGACACAGACAGGACAGGACGGGGCCCTGGACACAGACAGGACAGGACGGGGCCCTGGACACAGACAGGACAGGACGGGGCCCTGGACACAGACAGGACAGGACGGGGCCCTGGACACAGACAGGACAGGACGGGGCCCTGGACACAGACTCATACCCTCCCGGTCTCTCTCTCAGTCTCTCCCTCATTCTCTCTCTCAGTCTCTCTCTCAGTCTCTCCCTCATTCTCTCTCTCAGTCTCTCCCTCATTCTCTCCCTCAGTCTCTCCCTCATTCTCTCCCTCAGTCTCTCTCTCAGTCTCTTCCTCAGTCTCTCTCAGTCTCTCCCTCAGTCTCTCTCTCAGTCTCTCTCAGTCTCTCTCTCAGTCTCTCTCTCAGTCTCTCTCTCTGTCTCTTCCTCAGTCTCTCTCTCAGTCTCTCTCTCAGTCTCTTCCTCAGTCTCTCCCTCAGTCTCTCTCTCAGTCTCTCCCTCAGTCTCTTCCTCAGTCTCTCTCTCAGTCTCTCTCTCAGTCTCTCCCTCAGTCTCTCTCTCAGTCTCTCTCTCAGTCTCTCCCTCAGTCTCTCTCTCAGTCTCTCCCTCATTCTCTCTCTCAGTCTCTCCCTCAGTCTCTCCCTCAGTCTCTCTCTCAGTCTCTCCCTTAGTCTCTCCCTCATTCTCTCTCTCAGTTTCTCTCTCAGTCTCCCTCAGTCTCTCCCTCAGTCTCTCCCTCAGTTTCTCCCTCAGTTTCTCTCTCAGTCTCCCTCAGTCTCTCCCTCATTCTCTCTCTCAGTCTCTCCCTTAGTCTCTCCCTCATTCTCTCTCTCAGTCTCTCCCTCATTCTCTCCCTCAGTCTCTCTCGGTCTCTCCCTCAGTCTCTCTCTCAGTCTCTCCCTCAGTCTCTCTCAGTCTCTCTCTCAGTCTCTCTCTCAGTCTCTCTCTCAGTCTCTCCCTCAGTCTCTCTCTCTGTCTCTCTCTCAGTCTCTCCCTCAGTCTCTCTCTCTCAGTCTCTCTCAGTCTCTCTCTCTGTCTCTCCCTCAGTCTCTCTCAGTCTCTCTCTCAGTCTCTCCCTCAGTCTCTCTCTCAGTCTCTCTCTCAGTCTCTCTTTCAGTCTCTCTCTGTCTCTCCCTCAGTCTCTCTCTCAGTCTCTCTCTCTCAGTCTCTCTCTCAGTCTCTCTCTCTGTCTCTCCCTCAGTCTCTCTCAGTCTCTCCCTCAGTCTCTCTCAGTCTCTCCCTCAGTCTCTCTCTCAGTCTCTCTCAGTCTCTCTCTCAGTCTCTCTCTCAGTCTCTCTCTCTGTCTCTTCCTCAGTCTCTCTCTCAGTCTCTCTCTCAGTCTCTTCCTCAGTCTCTCCCTCAGTCTCTCTCTCAGTCTCTTCCTCAGTCTCTCTCTCAGTCTCTCTCTCAGTCTCTTCCTCAGTCTCTCCCTCAGTCTCTCTCTCAGTCTCTCTCTCAGTCTCTCCCTCAGTCTCTCTCTCAGTCTCTCCCTCATTCTCTCTCTCAGTCTCTCCCTCAGTCTCTCCCTCAGTCTCTCTCTCAGTCTCTCTCTCAGTTTCTCTCTCAGTCTCCCTCAGTCTCTCCCTCAGTCTCTCCCTCAGTTTCTCTCTCAGTCTCTCTCAGTCTCTCCCTCATTCTCTCTCTCAGTCTCTCCCTTAGTCTCTCCCTTAGTCTCTCCCTCATTCTCTCTCTCAGTCTCTCCCTCATTCTCTCCCTCAGTCTCTCTCGGTCTCTCCCTCATTCTCTCCCTCAGTCTCTCTCAGTCTCTCCCTCAGTCTCTCTCTCAGTCTCTCTCAGTCTCTCTCTCAGTCTCTCTCTCAGTCTCTCTCTCAGTCTCTCCCTCAGTCTCTCTCTCTGTCTCTCTCTCAGTCTCTCCCTCAGTCTCTCCCTCAGTCTCTCTCTCTCAGTCTCTCTCTCTGTCTCTCCCTCAGTCTCTCTCAGTCTCTCTCTCAGTCTCTCCCTCAGTCTCTCTCTCAGTCTCTCTCTCAGTCTCTCTTTCAGTCTCTCTCTGTCTCTCCCTCAGTCTCTCTCTCAGTCTCTCTCTCTCAGTCTCTCTCTCAGTCTCTCTCTCTGTCTCTCTCTCAGTCTCTCTCTGTCTCTCTCTCTGTCTCTCTCTCAGTCTCTCCCTCAGTCTCTCCCTCAGTCTCTCTCTCAGTCTCTCTCTCAGTCTCTCTCTCAGTCTCTCCCTCAGTCTCTCCCTCAGTCTCTCTCTCAGTCTCTCTCTCAGTCTCTCTCTCAGTCTCTCTCTCAGTCTCTCCCTCAGTCTCCCCCTCAGTCTCTCTCTCAGTCTCCCTCAGTCTCTCTCTCAGTCTCTCTTTCAGTCTCTCCCTCAGTCTCTCTCTCAGTCTCTCTCTCAGTCTCTCCCTCAGTCTCTCTCTCTCTCCCTCAGTCTCTCAGTCTCTCCCTCAGTCTCTCCCTCAGTCTCTCTCTCAGTCTCTCTCTCAGTCTCTCTCTCACTCTCTCTCTCAGTCTCTCTCTCAGTCTCTCTCTCTGTCTCTCCCTCAGTCTCTCCCTCAGTCTCTCTCTCTGTCTCTCTCTCTGTCTCTCCCTCAGTCTCTCTCTCAGTCTCTCTCTCAGTCTCTCCCTCAGTCTCTCCCTCAGTCTCTCTCTCAGTCTCTCTCTCAGTCTCTCCCTCAGTCTCTCCCTCAGTCTCTCCTTCAGTCTCTCTCTCAGTCTCTCCCTCATTCTCTCTCTCAGTCTCTCCCTCAGTCTCTCTCGGTCTCTCCCTCAGTCTCTCCCTCCGTCTCTCTCTCAGTCTCTCCCTCAGTCTCTCCCTCAGTCTCTCTCTCAGTCTCTCCTTCAGTCTCTCCCTCTGTCTCTCCCTCAGTCTCTCTCTCAGTCTCTCTCTCAGTCTCTCTCAGTCTCTCTCTCTCTCCCTCAGTCTCTCCCTCAGTCTCTCTCTCAGTCTCTCCCTCAGTCTCTCCCTCAGTCTCTCTCTCAGTCTCTCTCTCAGTCTCTTCCTCAGTCTCTCTCTCAGTCTCTCTCTCAGTCTCTCTCTCAGTCTCTCTCTCAGTCTCTCTCTCAGTCTCTCCCTCAGTCTCTCCCTCAGTCTCTCTCTCAGTCTCCCTCAGTCTCTCTCTCAGTCTCTCTTTCAGTCTCTCCCTCAGTCTCTCTCTCAGTCTCTTCCTCAGTCTCTCTCTCAGTCTCTCTTTCAGTCTCTCCCTCAGTCTCTCTCTCCGTCTCTTCCTCAGTCTCTTTCTCAGTCTTTCTCTCAGTCTCTCTCTCAGTCTCTCCCTCAGTCTCTCCCTCAGTCTCTCTCTCTCAGTCTCTCTCTCAGTTTCTCTCTCAGTCTCCCTCAGTCTCTCCCTCCGTCTCTCTCTCAGTCTCTCTCAGTCTCTCCCTCAGTCTCTCTCTCAGTCTCTCCCTCAGTCTCTCCCTCAGTCTCTCCCTCTGTCTCTCCCTCAGTCTCTCTCTCAGTCTCTCTCTCAGTCTCTCTCTCAGTCTCTCTCAGTCTCTCTCTCTCTCCCTCAGTCTCTCCCTCAGTCTCTCTCTCGGTCTCTCCCTCAGTCTCTCCCTCAGTCTCTCTCTCTCCCTCAGTCTCTCCCTCAGTCTCTCTCTCAGTCTCTCCCTCAGTCTCTCTCTCTCTCCCTCAGTCTCTCTCTCAGTCTCTCCCTCAGTCTCTCCCTCAGTCTCTCTCTCAGTCTCTCTCTCAGTCTCTCTCTCAGTCTCTCTCTCAGTCTCTCCCTCAGTCTCTCCCTCAGTCTCTCTCTCAGTCTCCCTCAGTCTCTCTCTCAGTCTCTCTTTCAGTCTCTCCCTCAGTCTCTCTCTCAGTCTCTCTCTCAGTCTCTTCCTCAGTCTCTCTCTCAGTCTCTCTCTGTCTCTCTCTCTGTCTCTCTCTCAGTCTCTCCCTCAGTCTCTCCCTCAGTCTCTCCCTCAGTCTCCCTCAGTCTCTCTCTCAGTCTCTCTTTCAGTCTCTCCCTCAGTCTCTCTCTCAGTCTCTTCCTCAGTCTCTCTCTCAGTCTCTCTTTCAGTCTCTCCCTCAGTCTCTCTCTCAGTCTCTTCCTCAGTCTCTTTCTCAGTCTTTCTCTCAGTCTCTCTCTCAGTCTCTCTCTCAGTCTCTCCCTCAGTCTCTCCCTCAGTCTCTCTCTCAGTCTCCCTCAGTCTCTCTCTCAGTCTCTCCCTCAGTCTCTCCCTCAGTCTCTCTCTCAGTCTCCCTCAGTCTCTCTCTCAGTCTCTCTTTCAGTCTCTCCCTCAGTCTCTCTCTCAGTCTCTCTTTCAGTCTCTCTTTCAGTCTCTCCCTCAGTCTCTCTCTCAGTCTCTCTCTCAGTCTCTCTCTCAGTCTCTCTCTCAGTCTCCCTCAGTCTCTCTCTCAGTCTCTCCCTCAGTCTCTCCCTCAGTCTCTCTCTCAGTCTCCCTCAGTCTCTCTCTCAGTCTCTCTTTCAGTCTCTCCCTCAGTCTCTCTCTCATTCTCTTCCTCAGTCTCTTTCTCAGTCTTTCTCTCAGTCTCTCTCTCAGTCTCTCTCTCAGTCTCTCCCTCAGTCTCTCCCTCAGTCTCTCTCTCAGTCTCCCTCAGTCTCTCTCTCAGTCTCTCCCTCAGTCTCTCCCTCAGTCTCTCTCTCAGTCTCTCTCAGTCTCTCTCTCAGTCTCTCTTTCAGTCTCTCCCTCAGTCTCTCTCTCAGTCTCTTCCTCAGTCTCTTTCTCAGTCTTTCTCTCAGTCTCTCTCTCAGTCTCTCTCTCAGTCTCTCCCTC
This sequence comes from Periophthalmus magnuspinnatus, assembly GCF_009829125.3. Classification (NCBI taxonomy): domain Eukaryota; kingdom Metazoa; phylum Chordata; class Actinopteri; order Gobiiformes; family Gobiidae; genus Periophthalmus; species Periophthalmus magnuspinnatus. Next base: position 255,344 of record NC_047143.1, on the reverse strand, counting down.
AGTCTCTCCCTCAGTCTCTCTCTCAGTCTCCCTCAGTCTCTCTTTCAGTCTCTCTTTCAGTCTCTCTTTCAGTCTCTCCCTCAGTCTCTCTCTCAGTCTCTCTCTCAGTCTCTCTCTCAGTCTCCCTCAGTCTCTCTCTCAGTCTCTCCCTCAGTCTCTCCCTCAGTCTCTCTCTCAGTCTCCCTCAGTCTCTCTCTCAGTCTCCCTTTCAGTCTCTCCCTCAGTCTCTCTCTCATTCTCTTCCTCAGTCTCTTTCTCAGTCTTTCTCTCAGTCTCTCTCTCAGTCTCTCTCTCAGTCTCTCCCTCAGTCTCTCCCTCAGTCTCTCTCTCAGTCTCCCTCAGTCTCTCTCTCAGTCTCTCCCTCAGTCTCTCCCTCAGTCTCTCTCTCAGTCTCCCTCAGTCTCTCTCTCAGTCTCTCTTTCAGTCTCTCCCTCAGTCTCTCTCTCAGTCTCTTCCTCAGTCTCTTTCTCAGTCTTTCTCTCAGTCTCTTCCTCAGTCTCTTTCTCAGTCTTTCTCTCAGTCTCTCTCTCAGTCTCTCTCTCAGTCTCTCCCTCAGTCTCTCCCTCAGTCTCTCCCTCAGTCTCTCCCTCAGTCTCTCTCTCAGTCTCCCTCAGTCTCTCTTTCAGTCTCTCCCTCAGTCTCTCTCTCAGTCTCTCTCTCAGTCTCTCTCTCACTCTCTCTCTCAGTCTCTCTCTCAGTCTCTCTCTCTGTCTCTCCCTCAGTCTCTCCCTCAGTCTCTCTCTCTGTCTCTCTCTCTGTCTCTCCCTCAGTCTCTCTCTCAGTCTCTCTCTCAGTCTCTCCCTCAGTCTCTCCCTCAGTCTCTCTCTCAGTCTCTCTCTCAGTCTCTCCCTCAGTCTCTCCCTCAGTCTCTCCTTCAGTCTCTCTCTCAGTCTCTCCCTCATTCTCTCTCTCAGTCTCTCCCTCAGTCTCTCTCGGTCTCTCCCTCAGTCTCTCCCTCCGTCTCTCTCTCAGTCTCTCCCTCAGTCTCTCCCTCAGTCTCTCTCTCAGTCTCTCCTTCAGTCTCTCCCTCTGTCTCTCCCTCAGTCTCTCTCTCAGTCTCTCTCTCAGTCTCTCTCAGTCTCTCTCTCTCTCCCTCAGTCTCTCCCTCAGTCTCTCTCTCAGTCTCTCCCTCAGTCTCTCTCTCAGTCTCTCTCTCAGTCTCTCTCTCAGTCTCTCTCTCAGTCTCTCTCTCAGTCTCTCTCTCAGTCTCTCTCTCAGTCTCTCCCTCAGTCTCTCCCTCAGTCTCTCTCTCAGTCTCCCTCAGTCTCTCTCTCAGTCTCTCTTTCAGTCTCTCCCTCAGTCTCTCTCTCAGTCTCTTCCTCAGTCTCTCTCTCAGTCTCTCTTTCAGTCTCTCCCTCAGTCTCTCTCTCCGTCTCTTCCTCAGTCTCTTTCTCAGTCTTTCTCTCAGTCTCTCTCTCAGTCTCTCCCTCAGTCTCTCCCTCAGTCTCTCTCTCTCAGTCTCTCTCTCAGTTTCTCTCTCAGTCTCCCTCAGTCTCTCCCTCCGTCTCTCTCTCAGTCTCTCTCAGTCTCTCCCTCAGTCTCTCTCTCAGTCTCTCCCTCAGTCTCTCCCTCAGTCTCTCCCTCTGTCTCTCCCTCAGTCTCTCTCTCAGTCTCTCTCTCAGTCTCTCTCTCAGTCTCTCTCAGTCTCTCTCTCTCTCCCTCAGTCTCTCCCTCAGTCTCTCTCTCGGTCTCTCCCTCAGTCTCTCCCTCAGTCTCTCTCTCTCCCTCAGTCTCTCCCTCAGTCTCTCTCTCAGTCTCTCCCTCAGTCTCTCTCTCTCTCCCTCAGTCTCTCTCTCAGTCTCTCCCTCAGTCTCTCCCTCAGTCTCTCTCTCAGTCTCTCTCTCAGTCTCTCTCTCAGTCTCTCTCTCAGTCTCTCCCTCAGTCTCTCCCTCAGTCTCTCTCTCAGTCTCCCTCAGTCTCTCTCTCAGTCTCTCTTTCAGTCTCTCCCTCAGTCTCTCTCTCAGTCTCTCTCTCAGTCTCTTCCTCAGTCTCTCTCTCAGTCTCTCTCTGTCTCTCTCTCTGTCTCTCTCTCAGTCTCTCCCTCAGTCTCTCCCTCAGTCTCTCCCTCAGTCTCCCTCAGTCTCTCTCTCAGTCTCTCTTTCAGTCTCTCCCTCAGTCTCTCTCTCAGTCTCTTCCTCAGTCTCTCTCTCAGTCTCTCTTTCAGTCTCTCCCTCAGTCTCTCTCTCAGTCTCTTCCTCAGTCTCTTTCTCAGTCTTTCTCTCAGTCTCTCTCTCAGTCTCTCTCTCAGTCTCTCCCTCAGTCTCTCCCTCAGTCTCTCTCTCAGTCTCCCTCAGTCTCTCTCTCAGTCTCTCCCTCAGTCTCTCCCTCAGTCTCTCTCTCAGTCTCCCTCAGTCTCTCTCTCAGTCTCTCTTTCAGTCTCTCCCTCAGTCTCTCTCTCAGTCTCTCTTTCAGTCTCTCTTTCAGTCTCTCCCTCAGTCTCTCTCTCAGTCTCTCTCTCAGTCTCTCTCTCAGTCTCTCTCTCAGTCTCCCTCAGTCTCTCTCTCAGTCTCTCCCTCAGTCTCTCCCTCAGTCTCTCTCTCAGTCTCCCTCAGTCTCTCTCTCAGTCTCTCTTTCAGTCTCTCCCTCAGTCTCTCTCTCATTCTCTTCCTCAGTCTCTTTCTCAGTCTTTCTCTCAGTCTCTCTCTCAGTCTCTCTCTCAGTCTCTCCCTCAGTCTCTCCCTCAGTCTCTCTCTCAGTCTCCCTCAGTCTCTCTCTCAGTCTCTCCCTCAGTCTCTCCCTCAGTCTCTCTCTCAGTCTCCCTCAGTCTCTCTCTCAGTCTCTCTTTCAGTCTCTCCCTCAGTCTCTCTCTCAGTCTCTTCCTCAGTCTCTTTCTCAGTCTTTCTCTCAGTCTCTCTCTCAGTCTCTCTCTCAGTCTCTCCCTCAGTCTCTCCCTCAGTCTCTCTCTCAGTCTCCCTCAGTCTCTCTTTCAGTCTCTCTCTCAGTCTCTCTTTCAGTCTCTCCCTCAGTCTCTCTCTCAGTCTCTCTCTCAGTCTCTCTCTCAGTCTCCCTCAGTCTCTCTCTCAGTCTCTCCCTCAGTCTCTCCCTCAGTCTCTCTCTCAGTCTCCCTCAGTCTCTCTCTCAGTCTCCCTTTCAGTCTCTCCCTCAGTCTCTCTCTCATTCTCTTCCTCAGTCTCTTTCTCAGTCTTTCTCTCAGTCTCTCTCTCAGTCTCTCTCTCAGTCTCTCCCTCAGTCTCTCCCTCAGTCTCTCTCTCAGTCTCCCTCAGTCTCTCTCTCAGTCTCTCCCTCAGTCTCTCCCTCAGTCTCTCTCTCAGTCTCCCTCAGTCTCTCTCTCAGTCTCTCTTTCAGTCTCTCCCTCAGTCTCTCTCTCAGTCTCTTCCTCAGTCTCTTTCTCAGTCTTTCTCTCAGTCTCTTCCTCAGTCTCTTTCTCAGTCTTTCTCTCAGTCTCTCTCTCAGTCTCTCTCTCAGTCTCTCCCTCAGTCTCTCCCTCAGTCTCTCCCTCAGTCTCTCCCTCAGTCTCTCTCTCAGTCTCCCTCAGTCTCTCTTTCAGTCTCTCCCTCAGTCTCTCCCTCAGTCTCTCTCTCAGTCTCCCTCAGTCTCTCTTTCAGTCTCTCCCTCAGTCTCTCTCTCAGTCTCTTCCTCAGTCTCTCTCTCAGTCTCTCTTTCAGTCTCTCCCTCAGTCTCTCTGAGACTGAGGGAGAGACTGAAGCTCCTGTCACACCTCCTGAGCTCCTGTCCTCATGTTTATGTCCTTATGTGTGTGCTCTTTATATCTGTGTGTTTGTGTGTTATGAACATATGTGAAGTGTATTTACCTGTATATACATGTATTTAAAGTGTATTTACCTGCATTTAGTTGTTTTTTTTGTCTGTATTTACCTGATTTGACCTGTTTTTACCTGTATGGTCCTGTTTTTACACATATTTAAAGTGTATTCACCTGTCTTCACCTGTACTTACTTTTCTCCTGTCGTTGCAGCGGTGGAGTTCCAGAAGCCCTCTCTAGCGCCCTCTGTCTTCTGTGCTGTGGGACTGACTCTGGGGCTGGTGGGCGTGGCCGTCGGGACCTTCTTCCTGGTCAAAGGGAGACAGTGCTGCTGATTGGACAGCTGCTGTGATGTCATCGCTCTTATTTTTGTGCTTTGTTTAATCAGATTTAAATAAAAATGAGGTTTAATATTTACACTGGGATTTAATAAAATTGATTAAAATAATAAAATGTGTGAATCTGTAATAAAATCACACACATATATATACACACACATACACCCCTGCGCACCCCCACACTTTCACACACCCACACACACACACACCCACTGATGGTGCAAATTTGCTTTATATTTGTCATTTCTTTGTCACTTTATTAAACTTGTGTGTGTTTTAATCTCATTTGACTTTAACTTTTCCACTGACTCACAGCAACAACAGAGACAGAAGATTTAGAGAAAGAGAAAGTCCTTTGTATTGTAACTCTGCACTGTCCTCTAGAGGGCGCTCTAGTGACTCCAGTAGTTTTTCTGAGCTCAGTGAGACAAACCTTCTTAGTGGAGGACGAGCAGCACCATGAATCATTTTAAATAGACAAATGTTCACATATATCAGATTATTGAAGTTTATAAAACCATATTCTGAGGATCTGACACTGGTGATTCTGTGTCATGAATCTTTATCACATTTACACATTGACTCAAGAGGCTTTAGCTTGTTATGCTGTACAGAAAACCTGATAAAATCATATAATTTAAACACACGTGCGACGCCTCAGTGACCCTCAAATGTACAAACAATTTGACAGATTAAATTTTTGGGAGTTACACTTTTTTTTACATGATTCTTAAAGGTCAAGTCTGAGTCAAGAGTAAGACCTAAGTAAATAAAATGGTTTACATTTGAATTTTTTTGTCATAAATAGAGATATCTATGTAGTTTGAGTATTTATGTGTCATGATGCCCGTTTGTCCCTGTCCTCCTGTGCTCTCTCCCCCTCCCCTACCTGTCTACCCGGAGCTCGGCGGAGTTCCTGACTCCTCCCGCACGCACCTGGAGCGCATCAGCGCAATTACCTCCACCTGCTGCCGAGTATATGAGGGCTCGGGAGACTACACTCGGAGCCAGACCGTCCGTGTGTAAACGTGAATGCTCCAGCTCAGTTTTGCATCTTTGTTTCCCGTCTGCTCTTATTGGATTTTTTCAGCTCCTTCCAGATCCCTGTCCTCGCTCGTTCCTGCTCCTGCCTCTGCGCTCCAGCTCCGGTACAGTCGTCCCTCCGTCTTTCCACCTGTCCTGTCTTGGTCTCTGGCTTGCCGCCTGCTTCCGGCTCTGGGTCCCGCTCTCTGGACTACGCCGGCCCCGCCTGTCCCGGTGTCGTCTCGCTCCTGCCTCCCACTCCCTGGTTCCTCGTGTGTGTTTGAATGAACTGATAAAGACTAATATTCACTATTCTGTAAATAAACACTGTCAACTTGCCCTGAGTCTGCACTCCTTGGTCCGCACCCGCACAAGCCGTTATGACATTATACCTGTTTGTTAAATACATGTAAACTGCCTTTTCTAGATTTAATGTGACACACAATTCTGCAGCCAGATAAGTCTTTTCCTCTGTTGATCTCGTGGTCACTTCTGCAGCGTTTTTCCCTCGAGTGAACGGGTATCGTCCACATACATGAGCACATTTATACTGCACACTGAGGGGAAATCGTTCATGTACAAACTGAACAGCAGAGGTCCTAATATAAAGCCCTGTGGAACCCCATGGTGCAGTGTTTAATGGGGACAGTGTGTGTTTTACTCAGGTGTGATGTAATCCAGTGAACTGTTTGATTTGTCAGTCCAAAATGTGATAGTTTATTTAAAAGGATCCTGTGAGAGACAGAATCAAAGGTCTTTCGTAGGTCGAGAAAGACCCTGATGGATTCAAAATATATATTCAAGTATATTATGTTATCTCACTGTTCATTTTAAAGGTACTGTAATGTAATGTTCACTCTTTATTTAGTCATTATATTCAACTATGTAAACTATGTAATCTGCACTAATGTTTGTTCTTGAGTCTTGCAGAAAATGTCTTTTGAAAGTGCAGGATCCCACGGGAAGAAGGTCACTGTGAAACTGAAACAGAAACATCATGGGAGGATGTTTTGTGACCTTCTGGAAATGCAAAAACAGAATATATTTCTCTGTGAATTTCGTCATATGTTTTTACACCCCCCCCCCCCCCCCCCCCCCCCTTCAGATGTGTATGTAACTAGGGTTTCCTAACTTTAATAAAAGAGGTGAAAGACGGTCTGGGCCCCAGACAGGGTGGTGGTTTGTAACTGGGGTTTTTTGCCTCTCCGCTCTTTCTCCTCAATATTGAGACAAAATAATCTCTCTTGTCTTCTCTTCTCTTTTGAACTCTAATATAGGTTGTGAACCTATCAGACCCGCTCTACTGCCCCTCCTTGGTCTATGTTTGATTCATTTCTTCAAAGACGTAGGACTAAGCGTCTGAGTATTTTTTCCTGAAACCAAATGGAAAAGAGTTTAAAAAATCTTTGTTTTTAAGATGTTGTATTGACTGTGCTGCTGCGTCCTTTTCACAGACTTTAGAGCTGCAGAGACGGAGGTTATGGGACGTTACATACTGATTTCTGGTTTGTCTTATTATCATTTATTGACTGATTTATTCTTTTTGTTTGGGCTGGCTCAGGCTTTTTTGATGACTTTTTAGAAATGCACTATCCAATCCATACAGATCTTTGGCCATCCATCCATTTTCTTCCTCTTATCCGGGGCCGGGTCGCGGGGGCATCAGTCTAAGCAGGGACTCCCAGACTTCCCTCACCCCGGACACGTCCTCCAGCTCCTCCGGTGGGACCCCAAGGTGTTCCCAGGCCAGCCGAGAGACATAGTCCCTCCAGCGTGTCCTGGGTCTTCCCCGGGGCCTCCTCCCGGTGGGACATGCCCAGAACACCTCCCTAGGGAGGCGTCCAGGAGGCATCCTGAGCAGATGCCCGAGCCTCAGCTGCTCCTCTCAACGTGTAGGAGCAGCGGCTCTACTCCGAGCTCCTCCCGTGTGACCGAGCTCCTCACCCTATCCCTAAGGGTGCGCCCGGCCACTCTGCGGAGGAAACCCATTTCAGCCGCTTGTATCCGCGATCTTGTCCTTTCGGTCATTACCCAAAGCTCATGACCATAGGTGAGGGTAGGAACGTAGATTGACCGGTAAATCGAGAGCTTCGCCTTCCGGCTCAGCTCCTTCTTTACCACAACGGACCGATACAGCGACCGCATCACTGCAGACACTGCACCGATCTGCCTGTCAATCTCCCGCTCCATCCTTCCCTCACTCGTGAACAAGACCCCGAGATACTTGAACTCCTCCATTTGAGGCAGTGACTCACCACCCACCCGGAGAGGGCGCCATGGCCTTGGATTTGGAGGAGCTGATTCTCATCCCAGACACTTCACACTCGGCTCAAACCGCCCCAGTGCTGCAGGTCCTGGCTCAAAGAAGCATCAGGACAACATCATCTGCAAACAGCAGAGATGAAATCCTGTGTTTCCCAAACCAGACCCCCTCCGGCCCCTGAACCAGGTCCCCTCCAGCCCCTGGCTGTGCCTAGAAATTCTGTCCATAAATATAATGAACAGAACCGGTGACAATGGGCAGCCCTGGCGGAGTCCGAACAGGCCTGACTCACTGCAGAGAACACAGCACCTGCTCTGGTCATACAGGGACCGGGACCCCATACTCCGATAAACCTTCAAGGACCCGATGGAGAGTATAGAGCTGGTCCAGTGTTCCACGACTGGGGCATAAACTACACTGATCCTCTTGAATCTGAGATTCGACCATTGATCGGATTCTCCTCTCCAGTCCCTGGAATAGACCTTACCAGGGAGGCTGAGGAGTGTGATTCCCCTGTAATTGGAACACACCCTCCGGTCCCCCTTCTTATACAGAGGGACCACCACCCCAGTCTGCCATTCCACAGGTACTGTCCCCAACTGCCACACGATGTTGCAAAGGCGTGTTAGCCAAGACCCACAACATCCAGAGATTTAAGATACTCAGGACGGATCTCATCCACCCCTGGAGCCTTGCCACCGAGGAGCTTACCAACCACCCCGATGACTTCAGCCAGGGTGATGGACGAGTCCGCCTCTGGGTCCCCAGTCTCTGGTTCGTCCTTGGAAGACATGACAGTGGGATTGAGGAGATCCTCAAAGTATTCCTTCCACCTCCCGACAACATCCCCAGTCGAGGTCAGCAGCTCTCCACCCGCACTGTAAACAGTGTTGGTGAAGCACTGCTTCCCCCTCCTGAGGCGTTGGACGGTTTGCCAGAATCAGTTTGAAGCCATCCGATAGTCCTC